>NW_027649864.1:0-546047 GCF_965287045.1 Carcharhinus amblyrhynchos
TGTGTCTCAGTGTCACCGTGTCTCTGTGTCTCAGTGTCTCAGTGTCTCAGAGTCACAGTATCTCAGTGTCTCTGTGTCTCAGTGTCTCTGTGTCCCAGTGTCTCTGAGTCTCAGTGTCTCAGAATCTCTGTGTCTCAGCGTCTCTGAGTCTCAGTGTCTGTGTCTCTGTGTCTCAGTGTCTCAGAGTCTCAGTGTCTCTGTGTCTCAGTGTCTCTTTGTCTCTGTGTCTCAGTGTCTCTGTGTCGATGTGTCTCAGTGTCTCAGTGTCTCTCTGTCTCGGTGTCTCAGCGTCTTAGTGTCTCTGTGTCTCAGTGTCTCTGTGTCTCAGTGTCTCAGAAAATCAGTGTCTCAATGTCTCAGAGTCTCGGTATCTCTGTGTATCTGTGTCTCTGTGTCTCAGCGTCTCAGTGTCTCTGTGTCTCAGTGTCTTGTTGTATCAGAGTCTCAGTGTCTTAGTGTCTCAGAGTCTCAGTGCCTCTGTGTCTCTGTGTCTCCGAGCCTCAGTGTCTCAGTGTCTCTGTGTCTCAGTGTCTCAGAGTCTCAGGGTCTCTGTGTCTCTGTGCCACAGTTTCTCAGTGTCTCTGTGTCTCAGTGTCTCAGAGTCTCAGAGTCTCAGTGTCTCTGTGTCTCAGTGTCTCTGTGTCTCTGTGCCTCACTGTCTCAGAGTCTCACTGTCTCTGGGTCTCAGTGTCTCAGTGTCTCTGTGTCTCAGTGTCGCACTGTCTCGGAGTCTCAGTGTCTCTGTGTCTCAGTGTGTCAGTGTCTCTGTGTGTCAGTGGCTCAGGGTCTCAGAGTCTCTGTGTCTCAGTGTCACTGTGTCTCAGTGTCTCAGTGTCTCAGATTCTCAGTGTCTCTGTGTCTCAGTGTCTCAGTGTCTCTGCGTCTCTGTGTCTCAGTGTCTCAGAGTCTCAGTGTCTCAGAGTCTCAGTGTCTCTGTGTCTCAGTGTGTCAGTGTCTCAGTGTCTGTGCGTCAGCGTCTCCGAGTCTCAGTGTCTGTGTCTCAGTGTCTCAGTGTCTCTGTGTCTCAGTGTCTCTTTGTCTCAGAGTCTCTGTGCCTAAGTGTCTCTGTGTCTCAGTGTCTCAGAGAATCAGTGTCTCAATGTATCAGAGTCTCGGTATCTCTGTGTATCTGTGTCTCTGTGTCTCAGCGTCTCTGTGTCTCTGTGTCTCAGTGTCTCTGTGTCTCAGTGTCTCGTTGTATCGGAGTCTCAGTGTCTTAGTGTCTCAGAGTCTCAGTGCCTTTGTGTCTCTGTGTCTCTGTGTCTCTGTGTCTACGTGCCTCAGTGTCTCAGTGTCTCTGTGTCTCAGAATCTCTGTGTCTCAGTGTCACTGTGCCACAGTGTCTCAGTGTCTCAGAGACTCAGTGTCTCAGTGTCTCAAAGTCTCAGTGTTTCTGTGTATCAGTGTCTCTGTGTCTCAGTGTCTCAGATTCTCAGTGTCTCTGTGTCTCAGTGTCTCAGTGTCTCAGATTCTCAGTGTCTCTGTGTCTCAGTGTCTCTGTGTCTCTGTGTCTCGGTGTCTCTGTGTCTCAGTGTCACCGTGTCTCTGTGTCTCAGTGTCTCTGTGTCCCAGTGTCTCAGAGTCTCAGTGTCGCAGAATCTCTGTGTCTCAGTGTCACTGTGTCTCAGTGTCTCAGTGTCTCAGAGTCTCAGTGTCTCAGATTCTCAGTGTCTCTGTGTCTCCGTGTCTCAGTGTCTCAGAGTCTCAGTGTCTCAGTGTCTCAGATTCTCAGTGTCTCTGTGTCTCAGTGTCCCGGTTCTCTGTGTCTCAGTGTCTCAGAGTCTCAGAGTCTCAGTGTCTCAGTGTCTCAGAGTCTCAGTGTCTCAGTGTCTCTGTGTCTCAGTGTGTCAGTGTCTCAGTGTCTCAGCGTCTCTGAGTCTCAGTGTCTGTGTCTCCAGTGTCTCAGTGTCTCAGATTCTCAGTGTCTCAGTGTCACTCTGTCTCTGTGTCTCAGCGTCTTAGTGTCTCTGTGTCTCAGTGTCTCTTTGTCTGAGAGTCTCTGTGTCTAAGTGTCTCTGTGTCTCAGTGTCTCAGAGAATCAGTGTCTCAATGTCTCAGAGTCTCGGTATCTCTGTGTATCTGTCTCTCTGTGTCTCAGCGTCTCAGTGTCTCTGTGTCTCAGTGTCTCTGTGTCTCAGTGTCTTGTTGTATCGGAGTCTCAGTGTCTCAGAGTCTCAGTGCCTCTGTGTCTCTGTGTCTCTGTGTCTCCGAGCCTCAGTGTCTCAGTGTCTCTGTGTCTCAGTGTCTCAGAGTCTCCGTGTCTCAGTGTCTCAGAGTCTCAGTGTCTCTGTGTCTCAGTGTCTCAGTGTCTCAGATTCTCAGGGTCTCTGTGTCTCTGTGCCACAGTTTCTCAGTGTCTCTGTGTCTCAGTGTCTCAGAGTCTCAGAGTCTCAGTGTCTCTGTGTCTCAGTGTCTCTGTGTCTCTGTGCCTCAGTTTCTCAGAGTCTCAGTGTCTCTGGGTCTCAGTGTCGCAGTGTCTCTGTGTCTCAGTGTCGCACTGTCTCAGAGTCTCAGTGTCTCTGTGTTTCAGTGTGTCAGTGTCTCTGTGTGTCAGTGTCTCAGGGTCTCAGAGTCTCTGTGTCTCAGTGTCACTGTGTCTCAGTGTCTCTGTGTCTCAGATTCTCAGTGTCTCAGTGTCTCAGTGTCTCTGCGTCTCTGTGTCTCAGTGTCTCAGAGTCTCAGTGTCTGAGAGTCTCAGTGTCTCTGTGTCTCAGTGTGTCAGTGTCTCAGTGTCTCTGTCTCAGCGTCTCTGAGTCTCAGTGTCTGTGTCTCTGTGTCTCAGTGTCTCAGTGTCTCAGAGTCTCAGTGTCTCTGTGTCTCAGTGCCTCTTTGTCTCTGTGTCTCAGTGTCGATGTGTCTCAGTGTCTCAGTGTCTCTCTGTCTCTGTGTCTCAGCGTCTTAGTGTCTCTGTGTCTCAGTGTCTCTGTGTCTCAGTGTCTCTTTGTCTCAGAGTCTCTGTGCCTAAGTGTCTCTGTGTCTCAGTGTCTCAGAAAATCAGTGTCTCAATGCCTCAGAGTCTCGGTGTCTCTGTGTATCTGTGTCTCTGTGTCTCAGCGTCTCAGTGCCTCTGTGTCTCAGTGTCTCTGTGTCGATGTGTCTCAGTGTCTCTCTGTCTCTGTGTCTCAGCGTCTTAGTGTCTCTGTGTCTCAGTGTCTCTGTGTCTCAGTGTCTCAGAAAATGTGTGTCTCAATGTCTCAGAGTCTCGGTATCTCTGTGTATCTGTGTCTCTGTGTCTCAGCGTCTCTGTGTCTCAGTGTCTTGTTGTATCAGAGTCTCAGTGTCTTAGTGTCTCAGAGTCTCAGTGCCTCTGTGTCTCCGAGCCTCAGTGTCTCAGTGTCTCTGTGTCTCAGTGTCTCAGAGTCTCAGGGTCTCTGTGTCTCTGTGCCACAGTTTCTCAGTGTCTCTGTGTCTCAGTGTCTCAGAGTCTCAGAGTCTCAGTGTCTCTGTGTCTCAGTGTCTCTGTGTCTCCGTTCCTCAGTGTCTCAGAGTCTCAGTGTCTCTGGGTCTCAGTGTCTCAGTTCTCTGTGTCTCAGTGTCGCACTGTCTCAGAGTCTCAGTGTCTCTGTGTCTCTGTGTCTCAGTGTCTCTGTGTCTCAGTGTCTCAGGGTCTCAGAGTCTCTGTGTCTCAGTGTCACTGTGTCTCAGTGTGTCAGTGTCTCAGTGTCTGTGTCTCAGCGTCTCTGAGTCTCAGTGTCTGTGTCTCTGTGTCTCAGTGTCTCAGTGCCTCTTTGTCTCTGTGTCTCAGTGTCTCTGTGTCGATGTGTCTCAGTGTCTCTCTGTCTCTGTGTCTCAGTGTCTCTGTGTCGCAGTGTCTCTGAGTCTCAGTGTCTCAGAATCTCTGTGTCTCAGTGTCACTGTGTCTCAGTGTCTCAGTGTCTCAGTGTCTCTGTGTCCCAGTGTCTCAGAGTCTCAGTGTCTCAGAATCTCTGTGTCTCAGTGTCACTGTGTCTCAGTGTCTCAGTGTCTCAGAGTCTCAGTGTCTCAGTGTCTCAGTGTCTCTGTGTCTCAGTGTCTCAGTGTCTCAGATTCTCAGTGTCTCTGTGTCTCAGTGTCTCTGAGTCTCAGTGTCTCTGTGTCTCAGTGTCTCAGTGTCTCAGTGTCTCTGTGTCTCAGTGTCTCTGAGTCTCAGTGTCTCAGTGTCTCAGAGAATCAATGTCTCAATTTCTCAGAGTCTCTGTATTTCTGTGTATCTGTGTCTCTGTGTCTCAGCGTCTCAGTGTCTCTGTGTCTCAGTGTCTCTGTGTCTCAGTGTCTCATTGTATCAGAGTCTCAGTGTCTTAGTGTCTCAGAGTCTCAGTGCCTCTGTGTCTCTGTGTCTCTGTGTCGCAGTGTCCCCGAGCCTCAGTGTCTCAGTGTCTCTGTGTCTCAGTGTCTCAGAGTCTCAGTGTCTCTGTGTCTCAGTGTCTCAGAGTCTCAGAGTCTCAGTGTCTCTGTGTCTCAGTGACTCTGTGTCTTTGTGTCTGTGTCTCAGAGTCTCAGTGTCTCTGGGTCTCAGTGTCTCTGTGTCTCTGTGTCTCGGTGTCTCTGTGTCTCAGTGTCACCGTGTCTCTGTGTCTCAGTGTCTCAGTGTCTCAGAGTCACAGTATCTCAGTGTCTCTGTGTCTCTGTGTCTCAGTGTCTCTGTGTCCCAGTGTCTCTGAGTCTCAGTGTCTCAGAATCTCTGTGTCTCAGTGTCACTGTGTCTCAGTGTCTCAGTGTCTCAGTGTCTCTGTGTCCCAGTGTCTCAGAGTCTCAGTGTCTCAGAATCTCTGTGTCTCAGTGTCTCAGTGTCTCAGAGTCTCAGTGTCTCAGTGTTTCAGTGTCTCTGTGTCTCAGTGTCTCAGATTCTCAGTGTCTCTGTGTCTCAGTGTCTCAGTGTCTCTGAGTCTCAGTGTCTCAGTGTCTCAGATTCTCAGTGTCTCTGTGTCTCAGTGTCTCTGTGTCTCTGTGTCTCAGTGTCTCAGAGTCTCAGAGTCTCAGTGTCTCAGTGTCTCTGTGTCTCAGTGTGTCAGTGTCTCAGTGTCTCAGCGTCTCTGAGTCTCAGTGTCTGTGTCTCTGTGTCTCAGTGTCTCAGAGTCTCAGTGTCTCTGTGTCTCAGTGTCTCTTTGTCTCTGTGTCTCAGTGTCTCTGTGTCGATGTGTCTCAGTGTCTCAGTGTCTCTCTGTCTCGGTGTCTCAGCGTCTTAGTGTCTCTGTGTCTCAGTGTCTCTGTGTCTCAGTGTCTCAGAAAATCAGTGTCTCAATGTCTCAGAGTCTCGGTATCTCTGTGTATCTGTGTCTCTGTGTCTCAGCGTCTCAGTGTCTCTGTGTCTCAGTGTCTTGTTGTATCAGAGTCTCAGTGTCTTAGTGTCTCAGAGTCTCAGTGCCTCTGTGTCTCTGTGTCTCCGAGCCTCAGTGTCTCAGTGTCTCAGTGTCTCAGAGTCTCAGGGTCTCTGTGTCTCTGTGCCACAGTTTCTCAGTGTCTCTGTGTCTCAGTGTCTCAGAGTCTCAGAGTCTCAGTGTCTCTGTGTCTCAGTGTCTCTGTGTCTCTGTGCCTCACTGTCTCAGAGTCTCACTGTCTCTGGGTCTCAGTGTCTCAGTGTCTCTGTGTCTCAGTGTCGCACTGTCTCGGAGTCTCAGTGTCTCTATGTCTCAGTGTGTCAGTGTCTCTGTGTGTCAGTGTCTCAGGGTCTCAGAGTCTCTGTGTCTCAGTGTCACTGTGTCTCAGTGTCTCAGTGTCTCAGATTCTCAGTGTCTCTGTGTCTCAGTGTCTCAGTGTCTCTGCGTCTCTGTGTCTCAGTGTCTCAGAGTCTCAGTGTCTCAGAGTCTCAGTGTCTCTGTGTCTCAGTGTGTCAGTGTCTCAGTGTCTGTGCGTCAGCGTCTCCGAGTCTCAGTGTCTGTGTCTCAGTGTCTCAGTGTCTCTGTGTCTCAGTGTCTCTTTGTCTCAGAGTCTCTGTGCCTAAGTGTCTCTGTGTCTCAGTGTCTCAGAGAATCAGTGTCTCAATGTATCAGAGTCTCGGTATCTCTGTGTATCTGTGTCTCTGTGTCTCAGCGTCTCTGTGTCTCTGTGTCTCAGTGTCTCTGTGTCTCAGTGTCTCGTTGTATCGGAGTCTCAGTGTCTTAGTGTCTCAGAGTCTCAGTGCCTTTGTGTCTCTGTGTCTCTGTGTCTCTGTGTCTACGTGCCTCAGTGTCTCAGTGTCTCTGTGTCTCAGAATCTCTGTGTCTCAGTGTCACTGTGCCACAGTGTCTCAGTGTCTCAGAGACTCAGTGTCTCAGTGTCTCAAAGTCTCAGTGTTTCTGTGTATCAGTGTCTCTGTGTCTCAGTGTCTCAGATTCTCAGTGTCTCTGTGTCTCAGTGTCTCAGTGTCTCAGATTCTCAGTGTCTCTGTGTCTCAGTGTCTCTGTGTCTCTGTGTCTCGGTGTCTCTGTGTCTCAGTGTCACCGTGTCTCTGTGTCTCAGTGTCTCTGTGTCCCAGTGTCTCAGAGTCTCAGTGTCGCAGAATCTCTGTGTCTCAGTGTCACTGTGTCTCAGTGTCTCAGTGTCTCAGAGTCTCAGTGTCTCAGATTCTCAGTGTCTCTGTGTCTCCGTGTCTCAGTGTCTCAGAGTCTCAGTGTCTCAGTGTCTCAGATTCTCAGTGTCTCTGTGTCTCAGTGTCCCGGTTCTCTGTGTCTCAGTGTCTCAGAGTCTCAGAGTCTCAGTGTCTCAGTGTCTCAGAGTCTCAGTGTCTCTGTGTCTCAGTGTGTCAGTGTCTCAGTGTCTCAGCGTCTCTGAGTCTCAGTGTCTGTGTCTCAGTGTCTCAGTGTCTCACATTCTCAGTGTCTCAGTGTCACTCTGTCTCTGTGTCTCAGCGTCTTAGTGTCTCTGTGTCTCAGTGTCTCTTTGTCTCAGAGTCTCTGTGTCTAAGTGTCTCTGTGTCTCAGTGTCTCAGAGAATCAGTGTCTCAATGTCTCAGAGTCTCGGTATCTCTGTGTATCTGTGTCTCTGTGTCTCAGCGTCTCAGTGTCTCTGTGTCTCAGTGTCTCTGTGTCTCAGTGTCTCGTTGTATCGGAGTCTCAGTGTCTCAGAGTCTCAGTGCCTCTGTGTCTCTGTGTCTCTGTGTCTCCGAGCCTCAGTGTCTCAGTGTCTCTGTGTCTCAGTGTCTCAGAGTCTCCGTGTCTCAGTGTCTCAGAGTCTCAGTGTCTCTGTGTCTCAGTGTCTCAGTGTCTCAGATTCTCAGGGTCTCTGTGTCTCTGTGCCACAGTTTCTCAGTGTCTCTGTGTCTCAGTGTCTCAGAGTCTCAGAGTCTCAGTGTCTCTGTGTCTCAGTGTCTCTGTGTCTCTGTGCCTCAGTTTCTCAGAGTCTCAGTGTCTCTGGGTCTCAGTGTCGCAGTGTCTCTGTGTCTCAGTGTCGCACTGTCTCAGAGTCTCAGTGTCTCTGTGTTTCAGTGTGTCAGTGTCTCTGTGTGTCAGTGTCTCAGGGTCTCAGAGTCTCTGTGTCTCAGTGTCACTGTGTCTCAGTGTCTCTGTGTCTCAGATTCTCAGTGTCTCAGTGTCTCAGTGTCTCTGCGTCTCTGTGTCTCAGTGTCTCAGAGTCTCAGTGTCTGAGAGTCTCAGTGTCTCTGTGTCTCAGTGTGTCAGTGTCTCAGTGTCTCTGTCTCAGCGTCTCTGAGTCTCAGTGTCTGTGTCTCTGTGTCTCAGTGTCTCAGTGTCTCAGAGTCTCAGTGTCTCTGTGTCTCAGTGCCTCTTTGTCTCTGTGTCTCAGTGCCTCTTTGTCTCTGTGTCTCAGTGTCGATGTGTCTCAGTGTCTCAGTGTCTCTCTGTCTCTGTGTCTCAGCGTCTTAGTGTCTCTGTGTCTCAGTGTCTCTGTGTCTCAGTGTCTCTTTGTCTCAGAGTCTCTGTGCCTAAGTGTCTCTGTGTCTCAGTGTCTCAGAAAATCAGTGTCTCAATGCCTCAGAGTCTCGGTATCTCTGTGTATCTGTGTCTCTGTGTCTCAGCGTCTCAGTGCCTCTGTGTCTCAGTGTCTCTGTGTCGATGTGTCTCAGTGTCTCTCTGTCTCTGTGTCTCAGCGTCTTAGTGTCTCTGTGTCTCAGTGTCTCTGTGTCTCAGTGTCTCAGAAAATGTGTGTCTCAATGTCTCAGAGTCTCGGTATCTCTGTGTATCTGTGTCTCTGTGTCTCAGCGTCTCTGTGTCTCAGTGTCTTGTTGTATCAGAGTCTCAGTGTCTTAGTGTCTCAGAGTCTCAGTGCCTCTGTGTCTCCGAGCCTCAGTGTCTCAGTGTCTCTGTGTCTCAGTGTCTCAGAGTCTCAGGGTCTCTGTGTCTCTGTGCCACAGTTTCTCAGTGTCTCTGTGTCTCAGTGTCTCAGAGTCTCAGAGTCTCAGTGTCTCTGTGTCTCAGTGTCTCTGTGTCTCCGTTCCTCAGTGTCTCAGAGTCTCAGTGTCTCTGGGTCTCAGTGTCTCAGTTCTCTGTGTCTCAGTGTCGCACTGTCTCAGAGTCTCAGTGTCTCTGTGTCTCTGTGTCTCAGTGTCTCTGTGTCTCAGTGTCTCAGGGTCTCAGAGTCTCTGTGTCTCAGTGTCACTGTGTCTCAGTGTGTCAGTGTCTCAGTGTCTGTGTCTCAGCGTCTCTGAGTCTCAGTGTCTGTGTCTCTGTGTCTCAGTGTCTCAGTGCCTCTTTGTCTCTGTGTCTCAGTGTCTCTGTGTCGATGTGTCTCAGTGTCTCAGTGTCTCTCTGTCTCTGTGTCTCAGTGTCTCTGTGTCCCAGTGTCTCTGAGTCTCAGTGTCTCAGAATCTCTGTGTCTCAGTGTCACTGTGTCTCAGTGTCTCTGTGTCCCAGTGTCTCAGAGTCTCAGTGTCTCAGAATCTCTGTGTCTCAGTGTCACTGTGTCTCAGTGTCTCAGTGTCTCAGAGTCTCAGTGTCTCAGTGTCTCAGTGTCTCTGTGTCTCAGTGTCTCAGTGTCTCAGATTCTCAGTGTCTCTGTGTCTCAGTGTCTCTGAGTCTCAGTGTCTCAGTGTCTCAGAGAATCAATGTCTCAATTTCTCAGAGTCTCTGTATTTCTGTGTATCTGTGTCTCTGTGTCTCAGCGTCTCAGTGTCTCTGTGTCTCAGTGTCTCATTGTATCAGAGTCTCAGTGTCTTAGTGTCTCAGAGTCTCAGTGCCTCTGTGTCTCTGTGTCTCTGTGTCGCAGTGTCCCCGAGCCTCAGTGTCTCAGTGTCTCTGTGTCTCAGTGTCTCAGAGTCTCAGTGTCTCTGTGTCTCAGTGTCTCAGAGTCTCAGTGTCTCTGTGTCTCAGTGACTCTGTGTCTTTGTGTCTGTGTCTCAGAGTCTCAGTGTCTCTGGGTCTCAGTGTCTCTGTGTCTCTGTGTCTCGGTGTCTCTGTGTCTCAGTGTCACCGTGTCTCTGTGTCTCAGTGTCTCAGTGTCTCAGAGTCACAGTATCTCAGTGTCTCTGTGTCTCTGTGTCTCAGTGTCTCTGTGTCCCAGTGTCTCTGAGTCTCAGTGTCTCAGAATCTCTGTGTCTCAGTGTCACTGTGTCTCAGTGTCTCAGTGTCTCAGTGTCTCTGTGTCCCAGTGTCTCAGAGTCTCAGTGTCTCAGAATCTCTGTGTCTCAGTGTCTCAGTGTCTCAGAGTCTCAGTGTCTCAGTGTTTCAGTGTCTCTGTGTCTCAGTGTCTCAGATTCTCAGTGTCTCTGTGTCTCAGTGTCTCAGTGTCTCTGAGTCTCAGTGTCTCAGATTCTCAGTGTCTCTGTGTCTCAGTGTCTCTGTGTCTCTGTGTCTCAGTGTCTCAGAGTCTCAGAGTCTCAGTGTCTCAGTGTCTCTGTGTCTCAGTGTGTCAGTGTCTCAGTGTCTCAGTGTCTCAGCGTCTCTGAGTCTCAGTGTCTGTGTCTCTGTGTCTCAGTGTCTCAGAGTCTCAGTGTCTCTGTGTCTCAGTGTCTCTTTGTCTCTGTGTCTCAGTGTCTCTGTGTCGATGTGTCTCAGTGTCTCAGTGTCTCTCTGTCTCGGTGTCTCAGCGTCTTAGTGTCTCTGTGTCTCAGTGTCTCTGTGTCTCAGTGTCTCAGAAAATCAGTGTCTCAATGTCTCAGAGTCTCGGTATCTCTGTGTATCTGTGTCTCTGTGTCTCAGCGTCTCAGTGTCTCTGTGTCTCAGTGTCTTGTTGTATCAGAGTCTCAGTGTCTTAGTGTCTCAGAGTCTCAGTGCCTCTGTGTCTCTGTGTCTCCGAGCCTCAGTGTCTCAGTGTCTCTGTGTCTCAGTGTCTCAGAGTCTCAGGGTCTCTGTGTCTCTGTGCCACAGTTTCTCAGTGTCTCTGTGTCTCAGTGTCTCAGAGTCTCAGAGTCTCAGTGTCTCTGTGTCTCAGTGTCTCTGTGTCTCTGTGCCTCACTGTCTCAGAGTCTCACTGTCTCTGGGTCTCAGTGTCTCAGTGTCTCTGTGTCTCAGTGTCGCACTGTCTCGGAGTCTCAGTGTCTCTGTGTCTCAGTGTGTCAGTGTCTCTGTGTGTCAGTGTCTCAGGGTCTCAGAGTCTCTGTGTCTCAGTGTCACTGTGTCTCAGTGTCTCAGTGTCTCAGATTCTCAGTGTCTCTGTGTCTCAGTGTCTCAGTGTCTCTGCGTCTCTGTGTCTCAGTGTCTCAGAGTCTCAGTGTCTCAGAGTCTCAGTGTCTCTGTGTCTCAGTGTGTCAGTGTCTCAGTGTCTGTGCGTCAGCGTCTCCGAGTCTCAGTGTCTGTGTCTCAGTGTCTCAGTGTCTCTGTGTCTCAGTGTCTCTTTGTCTCAGAGTCTCTGTGCCTAAGTGTCTCTGTGTCTCAGTGTCTCAGAGAATCAGTGTCTCAATGTATCAGAGTCTCGGTATCTCTGTGTATCTGTGTCTCTGTGTCTCAGCGTCTCTGTGTCTCTGTGTCTCAGTGTCTGTGTCTCAGTGTCTCGTTGTATCGGAGTCTCAGTGTCTTAGTGTCTCAGAGTCTCAGTGCCTTTGTGTCTCTGTGTCTCTGTGTCTCTGTGTCTACGTGCCTCACTGTCTCAGTGTCTCTGTGTCTCAGAATCTCTGTGTCTCAGTGTCACTGTGCCACAGTGTCTCAGTGTCTCAGAGACTCAGTGTCTCAGTGTCTCAAAGTCTCAGTGTTTCTGTGTATCAGTGTCTCTGTGTCTCAGTGTCTCAGATTCTCAGTGTCTCTGTGTCTCAGTGTCTCAGTGTCTCAGATTCTCAGTGTCTCTGTGTCTCAGTGTCTCTGTGTCTCTGTGTCTCGGTGTCTCTGTGTCTCAGTGTCACCGTGTCTCTGTGTCTCAGTGTCTCTGTGTCCCAGTGTCTCAGAGTCTCAGTGTCGCAGAATCTCTGTGTCTCAGTGTCACTGTGTCTCAGTGTCTCAGTGTCTCAGAGTCTCTGTGTCTCAGATTCTCAGTGTCTCTGTGTCTCCGTGTCTCAGTGTCTCAGAGTCTCAGTGTCTCAGTGTCTCAGATTCTCAGTGTCTCTGTGTCTCAGTGTCCCGGTTCTCTGTGTCTCAGTGTCTCAGAGTCTCAGAGTCTCAGTGTCTCAGTGTCTCAGAGTCTCAGTGTCTCAGTGTCTCTGTGTCTCAGTGTGTCAGTGTCTCAGTGTCTCAGCGTCTCTGAGTCTCAGTGTCTGTGTCTCAGTGTCTCAGTGTCTCAGATTCTCAGTGTCTCAATGTCACTCTGTCTCTGTGTCTCAGCGTCTTAGTGTCTCTGTGTCTCAGTGTCTCTTTGTCTCAGAGTCTCTGTGTCTAAGTGTCTCTGTGTCTCAGTGTCTCAGAGAATCAGTGTCTCAATGTCTCAGAGTCTCGGTATCTCTGTGTATCTGTGTCTCTGTGTCTCAGCGTCTCAGTGTCTCTGTGTCTCAGTGTCTCTGTGTCTCAGTGTCTCGTTGTATCGGAGTCTCAGTGTCTCAGAGTCTCAGTGCCTCTGTGTCTCTGTGTCTCTGTGTCTCCGAGCCTCAGTGTCTCAGTGTCTCTGTGTCTCAGTGTCTCAGAGTCTCCGTGTCTCAGTGTCTCAGAGTCTCAGTGTCTCTGTGTCTCAGTGTCTCAGTGTCTCAGATTCTCAGGGTCTCTGTGTCTCTGTGCCACAGTTTCTCAGTGTCTCTGTGTCTCAGTGTCTCAGAGTCTCAGAGTCTCAGTGTCTCTGTGTCTCAGTGTCTCTGTGTCTCTGTGCCTCAGTTTCTCAGAGTCTCAGTGTCTCTGGGTCTCAGTGTCGCAGTGTCTCTGTGTCTCAGTGTCGCACTGTCTCAGAGTCTCAGTGTCTCTGTGTTTCAGTGTGTCAGTGTCTCTGTGTGTCAGTGTCTCAGGGTCTCAGAGTCTCTGTGTCTCAGTGTCACTGTGTCTCAGTGTCTCTGTGTCTCAGATTCTCAGTGTCTCAGTGTCTCAGTGTCTCTGCGTCTCTGTGTCTCAGTGTCTCAGAGTCTCAGTGTCTGAGAGTCTCAGTGTCTCTGTGTCTCAGTGTGTCAGTGTCTCAGTGTCTCTGTCTCAGCGTCTCTGAGTCTCAGTGTCTGTGTCTCAGTGTCTCAGTGTCTCAGTGTCTCAGTGTCTCTGCGTCTCTGTGTCTCAGTGTCTCAGAGTCTCAGTGTCTGAGAGTCTCAGTGTCTCTGTGTCTCAGTGTGTCAGTGTCTCAGTGTCTCTGTCTCAGCGTCTCTGAGTCTCAGTGTCTGTGTCTCTGTGTCTCAGTGTCTCAGTGTCTCAGAGTCTCAGTGTCTCTGTGTCTCAGTGCCTCTTTGTCTCTGTGTCTCAGTGTCGATGTGTCTCAGTGTCTCAGTGTCTCTCTGTCTCTGTGTCTCAGCGTCTTAGTGTCTCTGTGTCTCAGTGTCTCAGTGTCTCTTTGTCTCAGAGTCTCTGTGCCTAAGTGTCTCTGTGTCTCAGTGTCTCAGAAAATCAGTGTCTCAATGCCTCAGAGTCTCGGTGTCTCTGTGTATCTGTGTCTCTGTGTCTCAGCGTCTCAGTGCCTCTGTGTCTCAGTGTCTCTGTGTCGATGTGTCTCAGTGTCTCTCTGTCTCTGTGTCTCAGCGTCTTAGTGTCTCTGTGTCTCAGTGTCTCTGTGTCTCAGTGTCTCAGAAAATGTGTGTCTCAATGTCTCAGAGTCTCGCTATCTCTGTGTATCTGTGTCTCTGTGTCTCAGCGTCTCTGTGTCTCAGTGTCTTGTTGTATCAGAGTCTCAGTGTCTTAGTGTCTCAGAGTCTCAGTGCCTCTGTGTCTCTGTGTCTCCGAGCCTCAGTGTCTCTGTGTCTCAGTGTCTCAGAGTCTCAGGGTCTCTGTGTCTCTGTGCCACAGTTTCTCAGTGTC
The DNA here is from genome assembly GCF_965287045.1 of Carcharhinus amblyrhynchos. Lineage (NCBI taxonomy): Eukaryota > Metazoa > Chordata > Chondrichthyes > Carcharhiniformes > Carcharhinidae > Carcharhinus > Carcharhinus amblyrhynchos. Next base: position 13,197 of record NW_027649864.1, read on the forward strand.
TCTGTGTCTCAGTGTCTCAGAGTCTCAGAGTCTCAGTGTCTCTGTGTCTCAGTGTCTCTGTGTCTCCGTTCCTCAGTGTCTCAGAGTCTCAGTGTCTCTGGGTCTCAGTGTCTCAGTTCTCTGTGTCTCAGTGTCGCACTGTCTCAGAGTCTCAGTGTCTCTGTGTCTCTGTGTCTCAGTGTCTCTGTGTCTCAGTGTCTCAGGGTCTCAGAGTCTCTGTGTCTCAGTGTCACTGTGTCTCAGTGTGTCAGTGTCTCAGTGTCTGTGTCTCAGCGTCTCTGAGTCTCAGTGTCTGTGTCTCTGTGTCTCAGTGTCTCAGTGCCTCTTTGTCTCTGTGTCTCAGTGTCTCTGTGTCGATGTGTCTCAGTGTCTCTCTGTCTCTGTGTCTCAGTGTCTCTGTGTCCCAGTGTCTCTGAGTCTCAGTGTCTCAGAATCTCTGTGTCTCAGTGTCACTGTGTCTCAGTGTCTCAGTGTCTCAGTGTCTCTGTGTCCCAGTGTCTCAGAGTCTCAGTGTCTCAGAATCTCTGTGTCTCAGTGTCACTGTGTCTCAGTGTCTCAGTGTCTCAGAGTCTCAGTGTCTCAGTGTCTCAGTGTCTCTGTGTCTCAGATTCTCAGTGTCTCTGTGTCTCAGTGTCTCTGAGTCTCAGTGTCTCAGTGTCTCAGAGAATCAATGTCTCAATTTCTCAGAGTCTCTGTATTTCTGTGTATCTGTGTCTCTGTGTCTCAGCGTCTCAGTGTCTCTGTGTCTCAGTGTCTCTGTGTCTCAGTGTCTCATTGTATCAGAGTCTCAGTGTCTTAGTGTCTCAGAGTCTCAGTGCCTCTGTGTCTCTGTGTCTCTGTGTCGCAGTGTCCCCGAGCCTCAGTGTCTCAGTGTCTCTGTGTCTCAGTGTCTCAGAGTCTCAGTGTCTCTGTGTCTCAGTGTCTCAGAGTCTCAGAGTCTCAGTGTCTCTGTGTCTCAGTGACTCTGTGTCTTTGTGTCTGTGTCTCAGAGTCTCAGTGTCTCTGGGTCTCAGTGTCTCTGTGTCTCTGTGTCTCGGTGTCTCTGTGTCTCAGTGTCACCGTGTCTCTGTGTCTCAGTGTCTCAGTGTCTCAGAGTCACAGTATCTCAGTGTCTCTGTGTCTCTGTGTCTCAGTGTCTCTGTGTCCCAGTGTCTCTGAGTCTCAGTGTCTCAGAATCTCTGTGTCTCAGTGTCACTGTGTCTCAGTGTCTCAGTGTCTCAGTGTCTCAGTGTCTCTGTGTCCCAGTGTCTCAGAGTCTCAGTGTCTCAGAATCTCTGTGTCTCAGTGTCTCAGTGTCTCAGAGTCTCAGTGTCTCAGTGTTTCAGTGTCTCTGTGTCTCAGTGTCTCAGATTCTCAGTGTCTCTGTGTCTCAGTGTCTCAGTGTCTCTGAGTCTCAGTGTCTCAGTGTCTCAGATTCTCAGTGTCTCTGTGTCTCAGTGTCTCTGTGTCTCTGTGTCTCAGTGTCTCAGAGTCTCAGAGTCTCAGTGTCTCAGTGTCTCTGTGTCTCAGTGTGTCAGTGTCTCAGTGTCTCAGTGTCTCAGCGTCTCTGAGTCTCAGTGTCTGTGTCTCTGTGTCTCAGTGTCTCAGAGTCTCAGTGTCTCTGTGTCTCAGTGTCTCTTTGTCTCTGTGTCTCAGTGTCTCTGTGTCGATGTGTCTCAGTGTCTCAGTGTCTCTCTGTCTCGGTGTCTCAGCGTCTTAGTGTCTCTGTGTCTCAGTGTCTCTGTGTCTCAGTGTCTCAGAAAATCAGTGTCTCAATGTCTCAGAGTCTCGGTATCTCTGTGTATCTGTGTCTCTGTGTCTCAGCGTCTCAGTGTCTCTGTGTCTCAGTGTCTTGTTGTATCAGAGTCTCAGTGTCTTAGTGTCTCAGAGTCTCAGTGCCTCTGTGTCTCTGTGTCTCTGTGTCTCCGAGCCTCAGTGTCTCAGTGTCTCTGTGTCTCAGTGTCTCAGAGTCTCAGGGTCTCTGTGTCTCTGTGCCACAGTTTCTCAGTGTCTCTGTGTCTCAGTGTCTCAGAGTCTCAGAGTCTCAGTGTCTCTGTGTCTCAGTGTCTCTGTGTCTCTGTGCCTCACTGTCTCAGAGTCTCACTGTCTCTGGGTCTCAGTGTCTCAGTGTCTCTGTGTCTCAGTGTCGCACTGTCTCGGAGTCTCAGTGTCTCTGTGTCTCAGTGTGTCAGTGTCTCTGTGTGTCAGTGTCTCAGGGTCTCAGAGTCTCTGTGTCTCAGTGTCGCACTGTCTCGGAGTCTCAGTGTCTCTGTGTCTCAGTGTGTCAGTGTCTCTGTGTGTCAGTGTCTCAGGGTCTCAGAGTCTCTGTGTCTCAGTGTCACTGTGTCTCAGTGTCTCAGTGTCTCTGATTCTCAGTGTCTCAGTGTCTCAGTGTCTCTGCGTCTCTATGTCTCAGTGTCTCAGAGTCTCAGTGTCTCAGTGTCTCAGTGTATCAGAGTCTCAGTGTCTCTGTGTCTCAGTGTGTCAGTGTCTCAGTGTCTGTGCGTCAGCGTCTCCGAGTCTCAGTGTCTGTGTCTCAGTGTCTCAGTGTCTCTGTGTCTCAGTGTCTCTTTGTCTCAGAGTCTCTGTGCCTAAGTGTCTCTGTGTCTCAGTGTCTCAGAGAGTCAGTGTCTCAATGTATCAGAGTCTCGGTATCTCTGTGTATCTGTGTCTCTGTGTCTCAGCGTCTCAGTGTCTCTGTGTCTCAGTGTCACTGTGTCTCAGTGTCTCTGTGTCTCAGATTCTCAGTGTCTCTGTGTCTCAGTGTCTCTGCGTCTCTGTGTCTCAGTGTCTCAGAGTCTCAGTGTCTGAGAGTCTCAGTGTCTCTGTGTCTCAGTGTGTCAGTGTCTCAGTGTCTGTGTCTCAGCGTCTCTGAGTCTCAGTGTCTGTGTCTCTGTGTCTCAGTGTCTCAGTGTCTCAGAGTCTCAGTGTCTCTGTGTCTCAGTGCCTCTTTGTCTCTGTGTTTCAGTGTCGATGTGTCTCAGTGTCTCAGTGTCTCTCTGTCTCTGTGTCTCAGCGTCTTAGTGTCTCTGTGTCTCAGTGTCTCTGTGTCTCAGTGTCTCTTTGTCTCAGAGTCTCTGTGCCTAAGTGTCTCTGTGTCTCAGTGTATCAGAAAATCAGTGTCTCAATGCCTCAGAGTCTCGGTGTCTCTATGTATCTGTGTCTCTGTGTCTCAGCGTCTCAGTGTCTCTGTGTCTCAGTGTCTCTGTGTCGATGTGTCTCAGTGTCTCTCTGTCTCTGTGTCTCAGCGTCTTAGTGTCTCTGTGTCTCAGTGTCTCTGTGTCTCAGTGTCTCAGAAAATCTGTGTCTCAATGTCTCAGAGTCTCGGTATCTCTGTGTATCTGTGTCTCTGTGTCTCAGCGTCTCTGTGTCTCAGTGTCTTGTTGTATCAGAGTCTCAGTGTCTTAGTGTCTCAGAGACTCAGTGCCTCTGTGTCTCTGTGTCTCCGAGCCTCAGTGTCTCAGTGTCTCTGTGTCTCAGTGTCTCAGAGTCTCAGGGTCTCTGTGTCTCTGTGCCACAGTTTCTCAGTGTCTCTGTGTCTCAGTGTCTCAGAGTCTCAGAGTCTCAGTGTCTCTGTGTCTCAGTGTCTCTGTGTCTCTGTTCCTCAGTGTCTCAGAGTCTCAGTGTCTCTGTGTCTCCGTGTCTCAGTGTCTCTGTGTCTCAGTGTCTCAGGGTCTCAGAGTCTCTGTGTCTCAGTGTCACTGTGTCTCAGTGTGTCAGTGTCTCAGTGTCTGTGTCTCAGCGTCTCTGAGTCTCAGTGTCTGTGTCTCTGTGTCTCAGTGTCTCAGTGTCTCAGAGTCTCAGTGTCTCTGTGTCTCAGTGCCTCTTTGTCTCTGTGTCTCAGTGTCTCTGTGTCGATGTGTCTCAGTGTCTCAGTGTCTCTCTGTCTCTGTGTCTCAGCGTCTCAGTGTCTCTGTGTCTCAGTGTCTCTTTGTCTCAGAGTCTCTGTGCCTAAGTGTCTCTGTGTCTCAGTGTCTCAGAAAATCAGTGTCTCAATGTCTCAGAGTCTCGGTGTCTCTGTGTATCTGTATCTGTGTCTCTGTGTCTCAGCGTCTCAGTGTCTCTGTGTCTCAGTGTCTCTGTGTCTCAGTGTCTCGTTGTCTCAGAGTCTCAGTGTCTTAGTGTCTCAGAGTCTCAGTGCCTCTGTGTCTCTGTGTCTCTGTGTCTCCGAGTGTCAGTGTCTCAGTGTCTCTGTGTCTCAGTGTCTCAGAGTCCCAGTGTCTCTGTGTCTCTGTGTCTCAGTTTCTCAGTGTCTCTGTGTCTCAGTGTCTCAGAGTCTCAGAGTCTCAGTGTCTCGGTGTCTCAGTGTCTCAGTGTCTGTGTCTCAGTGTCTCAGTGTCTCTGAGTCTCAGTGTCTCAGTGTCTCTCTGTCGCTGTGTCTCAGCGTCTTAGTGTCTCTGTGTCTCAGTGTCTCTGTGTCTCAGTGTCTCAGAAAATCAATGTCTCAATGTCTCAGAGTCTCGGTATCTCTGTGTATCTGTGTCTCTGTGTCTCAGCGTCTCAGTGTCTCTGTGTCTCAGTGTCTCATTGTATCAGAGTCTCAGTGTCTTAGTGTCTCAGAGTCTCAGTGCCTCTGTGTCTCTGTGTCTCTGTGTCGCAGTGTCCCCGAGCCTCAGTGTCTCAGTGTCTCTGTGTCTCAGTGCCTCAGAGTCTCAGTGTCTCTGTGTCTCAGTGTCTCAGAGTCTCAGAGTCTCAGTGTCTCTGTGTCTCAGTGACTCTGTGTCTTTGTGTCTGTGTCTCAGAGTCTCAGTGTCTCTGGGTCTCAGTGTCTCTGTGTCTCTGTGTCTCGGTGTCTCTGTGTCTCAGTGTCACCGTGTTTCTGTGTCTCAGTGTCTCAGTGTCTCAGAGTCACAGTGTCTCAGTGTCTCTGTGTCTCTGTGTCTCAGTGTCTCTGTGTCCCAGTGTCTCTGAGTCTCAGTGTCTCAGAATCTCTGTGTCTCAGTGTCACTGTGTCTCAGTGTCTCAGTGTCTCAGTGTCTCTGTGTCCCAGTGTCTCAGAGTCTCAGTGTCTCAGAATCTCTGTGTCTCAGTGTCACTGTGTCTCAGTGTCTCAGTGTCTCAGAGTCTCAGTGTCTCAGTGTCTCAGTGTCTCTGTGTCTCAGTGTCTCAGTGTCTCAGATTCTCAGTGTCTCTGTGTCTCAGTGTCTCTGAGTCTCAGTGTCTCAGTGTCTCAGAGAATCAATGTCTCAATTTCTCAGAGTCTCTGTATTTCTGTGTATCTGTGTCTCTGTGTCTCAGCGTCTCAGTGTCTCTGTGTCTCAGTGTCTCTGTGTCTCAGTGTCTCTGAGTCTCAGTGTCTCAGTGTCTCAGATTCTCAGTGTCTCTGTGTCTCAGTGTCTCTGTGTCTCTGTGTCTCAGTGTCTCAGAATCTCAGAGTCTCAGTGTCTCAGTGTCTCTGTGTCTCAGTGTGTCAGTGTCTCAGTGTCTCAGTGTCTCAGCGTCTCTGAGTCTCAGTGTCTGTGTCTCTGTGTCTCAGTGTCTCAGAGTCTCAGTGTCTCTGTGTCTCAGTGTCTCTTTGTCTCTGTGTCTCAGTGTCTCTGTGTCGATGTGTCTCAGTGTCTCAGTGTCTCTCTGTCTCGGTGTCTCAGCGTCTTAGTGTCTCTGTGTCTCAGTGTCTCTGTGTCTCAGTGTCTCAGAAAATCAGTGTCTCAATGTCTCAGAGTCTCGGTATCTCTGTGTATCTGTGTCTCTGTGTCTCAGCGTCTCAGTGTCTCTGTGTCTCAGTGTCTTGTTGTATCAGAGTCTCAGTGTCTTAGTGTCTCAGAGTCTCAGTGCCTCTGTGTCTCTGTGTCTCTGTGTCTCCGAGCCTCAGTGTCTCAGTGTCTCTGTGTCTCAGTGTCTCAGAGTCTCAGGGTCTCTGTGTCTCTGTGCCACAGTTTCTCAGTGTCTCTGTGTCTCAGTGTCTCAGAGTCTCAGAGTCTCAGTGTCTCTGTGTCTCAGTGTCTCTGTGTCTCTGTGCCTCACTGTCTCAGAGTCTCACTGTCTCTGGGTCTCAGTGTCTCAGTGTCTCTGTGTCTCAGTGTCGCACTGTCTCGGAGTCTAAGTGTCTCTGTGTCTCAGTGTGTCAGTGTCTCTGTGTGTCAGTGTCTCAGGGTCTCAGAGTCTCTGTGTCTCAGTGTCGCACTGTCTCGGAGTCTCAGTGTCTCTGTGTCTCAGTGTGTCAGTGTCTCTGTGTGTCAGTGTCTCAGGGTCTCAGAGTCTCTGTGTCTCAGTGTCACTGTGTCTCAGTGTCTCAGTGTCTCTGATTCTCAGTGTCTCAGTGTCTCAGTGTCTCTGCGTCTCTATGTCTCAGTGTCTCAGAGTCTCAGTGTCTCAGTGTCTCAGTGTCTCAGAGTCTCAGTGTCTCTGTGTCTCAGTGTGTCAGTGTCTCAGTGTCTGTGCGTCAGCGTCTCCGAGTCTCAGTGTCTGTGTCTCAGTGTCTCTGTGTCTCAGTGTCTCTTTGTCTCAGAGTCTCTGTGCCTAAGTGTCTCTGTGTCTCAGTGTCTCAGAGAGTCAGTGTCTCAATGTATCAGAGTCTCGGTATCTCTGTGTATCTGTGTCTCTGTGTCTCAGCGTCTCAGTGTCTCTGTGTCTCAGTGTCACTGTGTCTCAGTGTCTCTGTGTCTCAGATTCTCAGTGTCTCTGTGTCTCAGTGTCTCAGTGTCTCTGCGTCTCTGTGTCTCAGTGTCTCAGAGTCTCAGTGTCTGAGAGTCTCAGTGTCTCTGTGTCTCAGTGTGTCAGTGTCTCAGTGTCTGTGTCTCAGCGTCTCTGAGTCTCAGTGTCTGTGTCTCTGTGTCTCAGTGTCTCAGTGTCTCAGAGTCTCAGTGTCTCTGTGTCTCAGTGCCTCTTTGTCTCTGTGTCTCAGTGTCGATGTGTCTCAGTGTCTCTCTGTCTCTGTGTCTCAGCGTCTTAGTGTCTCTGTGTCTCAGTGTCTCTGTGTCTCAGTGTCTCTTTGTCTCAGAGTCTCTGTGCCTAAGTGTCTCTGTGTCTCAGTGTATCAGAAAATCAGTGTCTCAATGCCTCAGAGTCTCGGTGTCTCTATGTATCTGTGTCTCTGTGTCTCAGCGTCTCAGTGTCTCTGTGTCTCAGTGTCTCTGTGTCGATGTGTCTCAGTGTCTCTCTGTCTCTGTGTCTCAGCGTCTTAGTGTCTCTGTGTCTCAGTGTCTCTGTGTCTCAGTGTCTCAGAAAATCTGTGTCTCAATGTCTCAGAGTCTCGGTATCTCTGTGTATCTGTGTCTCTGTGTCTCAGCGTCTCTGTGTCTCAGTGTCTTGTTGTATCAGAGTCTCAGTGTCTTAGTGTCTCAGAGACTCAGTGCCTCTGTGTCTCTGTGTCTCCGAGCCTCAGTGTCTCAGTGTCTCTGTGTCTCAGTGTCTCAGAGTCTCAGGGTCTCTGTGTCTCTGTGCCACAGTTTCTCAGTGTCTCTGTGTCTCAGTGTCTCAGAGTCTCAGAGTCTCAGTGTCTCTGTGTCTCAGTGTCTCTGTGTCTCTGTTCCTCAGTGTCTCAGAGTCTCAGTGTCTCTGTGTCTCCGTGTCTCAGTGTCTCTGTGTCTCAGTGTCTCAGTGTCTCAGGGTCTCAGAGTCTCTGTGTCTCAGTGTCACTGTGTCTCAGTGTGTCAGTGTCTCAGTGTCTGTGTCTCAGCGTCTCTGAGTCTCAGTGTCTGTGTCTCTGTGTCTCAGTGTCTCAGTGTCTCAGAGTCTCAGTGTCTCTGTGTCTCAGTGCCTCTTTGTCTCTGTGTCTCAGTGTCTCTGTGTCGATGTGTCTCAGTGTCTCAGTGTCTCTCTGTCTCTGTGTCTCAGCGTCTTAGTGTCTCTGTGTCTCAGTGTCTCTGTGTCTCAGTGTCTCTTTGTCTCAGAGTCTCTGTGCCTAAGTGTCTCTGTGTCTCAGTGTCTCAGAAAATCAGTGTCTCAATGTCTCAGAGTCTCGGTGTCTCTGTGTATCTGTATCTGTGTCTCTGTGTCTCAGCGTCTCAGTGTCTCTGTGTCTCAGTGTCTCTGTGTCTCAGTGTCTCGTTGTCTCAGAGTCTCAGTGTCTTAGTGTCTCAGAGTCTCAGTGCCTCTGTGTCTCTGTGTCTCTGTGTCTCCGAGTGTCAGTGTCTCAGTGTCTCTGTGTCTCAGTGTCTCAGAGTCCCAGTGTCTCTGTGTCTCTGTGTCTCAGTTTCTCAGTGTCTCTGTGTCTCAGTGTCTCAGAGTCTCAGAGTCTCAGTGTCTCGGTGTCTCAGTGTCTCAGTGTCTGTGTCTCAGTGTCTCAGTGTCTCTGAGTCTCAGTGTCTCAGTGTCTCTCTGTCGCTGTGTCTCAGCGTCTTAGTGTCTCTGTGTCTCAGTGTCTCTGTGTCTCAGTGTCTCAGAAAATCAATGTCTCAATGTCTCAGAGTCTCGGTATCTCTGTGTATCTGTGTCTCTGTGTCTCAGCGTCTCAGTGTCTCTGTGTCTCAGTGTCTCATTGTATCAGAGTCTCAGTGTCTTAGTGTCTCAGAGTCTCAGTGCCTCTGTGTCTCTGTGTCTCTGTGTCGCAGTGTCCCCGAGCCTCAGTGTCTCAGTGTCTCTGTGTCTCAGTGTCTCAGAGTCTCAGTGTCTCTGTGTCTCAGTGTCTCAGAGTCTCAGAGTCTCAGTGTCTCTGTGTCTCAGTGACTCTGTGTCTTTGTGTCTGTGTCTCAGAGTCTCAGTGTCTCTGGGTCTCAGTGTCTCTGTGTCTCTGTGTCTCGGTGTCTCTGTGTCTCAGTGTCACCGTGTTTCTGTGTCTCAGTGTCTCAGTGTCTCAGAATCACAGTGTCTCAGTGTCTCTGTGTCTCTGTGTCTCAGTGTCTCTGTGTCCCATTGTCTCTGAGTCTCAGTGTCTCAGAATCTCTGTGTCTCAGTGTCACTGTGTCTCAGTGTCTCAGTGTCTCAGTGTCTCTGTGTCCCAGTGTCTCCGAGTCTCAGTGTCTCAGAATCTCTGTGTCTCAGTGTCACTGTGTCTCAGTGTCTCAGTGTCTCAGAGTCTCAGTGTCTCAGTGTCTCAGTGTCTCTGTGTCTCAGTGTCTCAGTGTCTCAGATTCTCAGTGTCTCTGTGTCTCAGTGTCTCTGAGTCTCAGTGTCTCAGAGTCTCAGAGAATCAATGTCTCAATTTCTCAGAGTCTCTGTATTTCTGTGTATCTGTGTCTCTGTGTCTCAGCGTCTCAGTGTCTCTGTGTCTCAGTGTCTCTGTGTCTCAGTGTCTCATTGTATCAGAGTCTCAGTGTCTTAGTGTCTCAGAGTCTCAGTGCCTCTGTGTCTCTGTGTCTCTGTGTCGCAGTGTCCCCGAGCCTCAGTGTCTCAGTGTCTCTCTGTCTCAGTGTCTCAGAGTCTCAGTGTCTCTGTGTCTCAGTGTCTCAGAGTCTCAGAGTCTCAGTGTCTCTGTGTCTCAGTGACTCTGTGTCTTTGTGTCTGTGTCTCAGTGTCTCAGTGTCTCTGGGTCTCAGTGTCTCTGTGTCTCTGTGTCTCGGTGTCTCTGTGTCTCAGTGTCACCGTGTCTCTGTGTCTCAGTGTCTCAGTGTCTCAGAGTCACAGTATCTCAGTGTCTCTGTGTCTCAGTGTCTCTGTGTCCCAGTGTCTCTGAGTCTCAGTGTCTCAGAATCTCTGTGTCTCAGTTTCACTGTGTCTCAGTGTCTCAGTGTCTCAGTGTCTCTGTGTCCCAGTGTCTCAGAGTCTCAGTGTCTCAGAATCTCTGTGTCTCAGTGTCTCAGTGTCTCAGAGTCTCAGTGTCTCAGTGTTTCAGTGTCTCTGTGTCTCAGTGTCTCAGATTCTCAGTGTCTCTGTGTCTCAGTGTCTCAGTGTCTCTGAGTCTCAGTGTCTCAGTGTCTCAGATTCTCAGTGTCTCTGTGTCTCAGTGTCTCTGTGTCTCAGTGTCTCAGAGTCTCAGAGTCTCAGTGTCTCAGTGTCTCTGTGTCTCAGTGTGTCAGTGTCTCAGTGTCTCAGTGTCTCAGCGTCTCTGAGTCTCAGTGTCTGTGTCTCTGTGTCTCAGTGTCTCAGAGTCTCAGTGTCTCTGTGTCTCAGTGTCTCTTTGTCTCTGTGTCTCAGTGTCTCTGTGTCGATGTGTCTCAGTGTCTCAGTGTCTCTCTGTCTCGGTGTCTCAGCGTCTTAGTGTCTCTGTGTCTCAGTGTCTCTGTGTCTCAGTGTCTCAGAAAATCAGTGTCTCAACGTCTCAGAGTCTCGGTATCTCTGTGTATCTGTGTCTCTGTGTCTCAGCGTCTCAGTGTCTCTGTGTCTCAGTGTCTTGTTGTATCAGAGTCTCAGTGTCTTAGTGTCTCAGAGTCTCAGTGCCTCTGTGTCTCTGTGTCTCTGTGTCTCCGAGCCTCAGTGTCTCAGTGTCTCAGTGTCTCTGTGTCTCAGTGTCTCAGAGTCTCAGGGTCTCTGTGTCTCTGTGCCACAGTTTCTCAGTGTCTCTGTGTCTCAGTGTCTCAGAGTCTCAGAGTCTCAGTGTCTCTGTGTCTCAGTGTCTCTGTGTCTCTGTGCCTCAGTGTCTCAGAGAATCACTGTCTCTGGGTCTCAGTGTCTCAGTGTCTCTGTGTCTCAGTGTCGCACTGTCTCGGAGTCTCAGTGTCTCTGTGTCTCAGTGTGTCAGTGTCTCTGTGTGTCAGTGTCTCAGGGTCTCAGAGTCTCTGTGTCTCAGTGTCGCACTGTCTCGGAGTCTCAGTGTCTCTGTGTCTCAGTGTGTCAGTGTCTCTGTGTGTCAGTGTCTCAGGGTCTCAGAGTCTCTGTGTCTCAGTGTCACTGTGTCTCAGTGTCTCAGTGTCTCAGATTCTCAGTGTCTCTGTGTCTCAGTGTCTCAGTGTCTCTGCGTCTCTATGTCTCAGTGTCTCAGAGTCTCAGTGTCTCAGTGTCTCAGTGTCTCAGAGTCTCAGTGTCTCTGTGTCTCAGTGTGTCAGTGTCTCAGTGTCTGTGCGTCAGCGTCTCCGAGTCTCAGTGTCTGTGTCTCAGTGTCTCTGTGTCTCAGTGTCTCTTTGTCTCAGAGTCTCTGTGCCTAAGTGTCTCTGTGTCTCAGTGTCTCAGAGAGTCAGTGTCTCAATGTATCAGAGTCTCGGTATCTCTGTGTATCTGTGTCTCTGTGTCTCAGCGTCTCAGTGTCTCTGTGTCTCAGTGTCACTGTGTCTCAGTGTCTCTGTGTCTCAGATTCTCAGTGTCTCTGTGTCTCAGTGTCTCAGTGTCTCTGCGTCTCTGTGTCTCAGTGTCTCAGAGTCTCAGTGTCTGAGAGTCTCAGTGTCTCTGTGTCTCAGTGTGTCAGTGTCTCAGTGTCTGTGTCTCAGCGTCTCTGAGTCTCAGTGTCTGTGTCTCTGTGTCTCAGTGTCTCAGTGTCTCAGAGTCTCAGTGTCTCTGTGTCTCAGTGCCTCTTTGTCTCTGTGTCTCAGTGTCGATGTGTCTCAGTGTCTCTCTGTCTCTGTGTCTCAGCGTCTTAGTGTCTCTGTGTCTCAGTGTCTCTGTGTCTCAGTGTCTCTTTGTCTCAGAGTCTCTGTGCCTAAGTGTCTCTGTGTCTCAGTGTATCAGAAAATCAGTGTCTCAATGCCTCAGAGTCTCGGTGTCTCTATGTATCTGTGTCTCTGTGTCTCAGCGTCTCAGTGTCTCTGTGTCTCAGTGTCTCTGTGTCGATGTGTCTCAGTGTCTCTCTGTCTCTGTGTCTCAGCGTCTTAGTGTCTCTGTGTCTCAGTGTCTCTGTGTCTCAGTGTCTCAGTGTCTCAGAAAATCTGTGTCTCAATGTCTCAGAGTCTCGGTATCTCTGTGTATCTGTGTCTCTGTGTCTCAGCGTCTCTGTGTCTCAGTGTCTTGTTGTATCAGAGTCTCAGTGTCTTAGTGTCTCAGAGACTCAGTGCCTCTGTGTCTCTGTGTCTCCGAGCCTCAGTGTCTCAGTGTCTCTGTGTCTCAGTGTCTCAGAGTCTCAGGGTCTCTGTGTCTCTGTGCCACAGTTTCTCAGTGTCTCTGTGTCTCAGTGTCTCAGAGTCTCAGAGTCTCAGTGTCTCTGTGTCTCAGTGTCTCTGTGTCTCTGTTCCTCAGTGTCTCAGAGTCTCAGTGTCTCTGTGTCTCCGTGTCTCAGTGTCTCTGTGTCTCAGTGTCTCAGGGTCTCAGAGTCTCTGTGTCTCAGTGTCACTGTGTCTCAGTGTGTCAGTGTCTCAGTGTCTGTGTCTCAGCGTCTCTGAGTCTCAGTGTCTGTGTCTCTGTGTCTCAGTGTCTCAGTGTCTCAGAGTCTCAGTGTCTCTGTGTCTCAGTGCCTCTTTGTCTCTGTGTCTCAGTGTCTCTGTGTCGATGTGTCTCAGTGTCTCAGTGTCTCTCTGTCTCTGTGTCTCAGCGTCTTAGTGTCTCTGTGTCTCAGTGTCTCTGTGTCTCAGTGTCTCTTTGTCTCAGAGTCTCTGTGCCTAAGTGTCTCTGTGTCTCAGTGTCTCAGAAAATCAGTGTCTCAATGTCTCAGAGTCTCGGTGTCTCTGTGTATCTGTATCTGTGTCTCTGTGTCTCAGCGTCTCAGTGTCTCTGTGTCTCAGTGTCTCTGTGTCTCAGTGTCTCGTTGTCTCAGAGTCTCAGTGTCTTAGTGTCTCAGAGTCTCAGTGCCTCTGTGTCTCTGTGTCTCTGTGTCTCCGAGTGTCAGTGTCTCAGTGTCTCTGTGTCTCAGTGTCTCAGAGTCCCAGTGTCTCTGTGTCTCTGTGTCTCAGTTTCTCAGTGTCTCTGTGTCTCAGTGTCTCAGAGTCTCAGAGTCTCAGTGTCTCGGTGTCTCAGTGTCTCAGTGTCTGTGTCTCAGTGTCTCAGTGTCTCTGAGTCTCAGTGTCTCAGTGTCTCTCTGTCGCTGTGTCTCAGCGTCTTAGTGTCTCTGTGTCTCAGTGTCTCTGTGTCTCAGTGTCTCAGAAAATCAATGTCTCAATGTCTCAGAGTCTCGGTATCTCTGTGTATCTGTGTCTCTGTGTCTCAGCGTCTCAGTGTCTCTGTGTCTCAGTGTCTCATTGTATCAGAGTCTCAGTGTCTTAGTGTCTCAGAGTCTCAGTGCCTCTGTGTCTCTGTGTCTCTGTGTCGCAGTGTCCCCGAGCCTCAGTGTCTCAGTGTCTCTGTGTCTCAGTGTCTCAGAGTCTCAGTGTCTCTGTGTCTCAGTGTCTCAGAGTCTCAGAGTCTCAGTGTCTCTGTGTCTCAGTGACTCTGTGTCTTTGTGTCTGTGTCTCAGAGTCTCAGTGTCTCTGGGTCTCAGTGTCTCTGTGTCTCTGTGTCTCGGTGTCTCTGTGTCTCAGTGTCACCGTGTTTCTGTGTCTCAGTGTCTCAGTGTCTCAGAGTCACAGTGTCTCAGTGTCTCTGTGTCTCTGTGTCTCAGTGTCTCTGTGTCCCAGTGTCTCTGAGTCTCAGTGTCTCAGAATCTCTGTGTCTCAGTGTCACTGTGTCTCAGTGTCTCAGTGTCTCAGTGTCTCTGTGTCCCAGTGTCTCAGAGTCTCAGTGTCTCAGAATCTCTGTGTCTCAGTGTCACTGTGTCTCAGTGTCTCAGTGCCTCAGAGTCTCAGTGTCTCAGTGTCTCTGTGTCTCAGTGTCTCAGTGTCTCAGATTCTCAGTGTCTCTGTGTCTCAGTGTCTCTGAGTCTCAGTGTCTCAGTGTCTCAGAGAATCAATGTCTCAATTTCTCAGAGTCTCTGTATTTCTGTGTATCTGTGTCTCTGTGTCTCAGCGTCTCAGTGTCTCTGTGTCTCAGTGTCTCTGTGTCTCAGTGTCTCATTGTATCAGAGTCTCAGTGTCTTAGTGTCTCAGAGTCTCAGTGCCTCTGTGTCTCTGTGTCTCTGTGTCGCAGTGTCCCCGAGCCTCAGTGTCTCAGTGTCTCTGTGTCTCAGTGTCTCAGAGTCTCAGTGTCTCTGTGTCTCAGTGTCTCAGAGTCTCAGAGTCTCAGTGTCTCTGTGTCTCAGTGACTCTGTGTCTTTGTGTCTGTGTCTCAGAGTCTCAGTGTCTCTGGGACTCAGTGTCTCTGTGTCTCTGTGTCTCGGTGTCTCAGTGTCTCAGAGTCACAGTATCTCAGTGTCTCTGTGTCTCTGTGTCTCAGTGTCTCTGTGTCCCAGTGTCTCAGAGTCTCAGTGTCTCAGAATCTCTGTGTCTCAGTGTCTCAGAGTCTCAGTGTCTCAGTGTTTCAGTGTCTCTGTGTCTCAGTGTCTCAGATTCTCAGTGTCTCAGTGTCTCAGTGTCTCTGAGTCTCAGTGTCTCAGATTCTCAGTGTCTCTGTGTCTCAGTGTCTCTGTGTCTCTTTGTCTCAGTGTCTCAGAGTCTCAGTGTCTCAGTGTCTCTGTTTCTCAGTGTGTCAGTGTCTCAGTGTCTCAGCGTCTCTGAGTCTCAGTGTCTGTGTCTCTGTGTCTCAGTGTCTCTGTGTCTCAGTGTCTCTGTGTCTCAGTGTCTCTTTGTCTCTGTGTCTCTGTGTCTCTGTGTCGATGTGTCTCAGTGTCTCAGTGTCTCTCTGTCTCTGTGTCTCAGCGTCTTAGTGTCTCTGTGTCTCAGTGTCTCTGTGTCTCAGTGTCTCAGAAAATCAGTGTCTCAATGTCTCAGAGTCTCGGTATCTCTGTGTATCTGTGTCTCTGTGTCTCAGCGTCTCAGTGTCTCTGTGTCTCAGTGTCTTGTTGTATCAGAGTCTCAGTGTCTTAGTGTCTCAGAGTCTCAGTGCCTCTGTGTCTCTGTGTCTCCGAGCCTCAGTGTCTCAGTGTCTCTGTGTCTCAGTGTCTCAGAGTCTCAGGGTCTCTGTGTCTCTGTGCCACAGTTTCTCAGTGTCTCTGTGTCTCAGTGTCTCTGTGTCTCTGTGCCTCACTGTCTCAGAGTCTCACTGTCTCTGGGTCTCAGTGTCTCAGTGTCTCTGTGTCTCAGTGTCGCACTGTCTCGGAGTCTCAGTGTCTCTGTGTCTCAGTGTGTCAGTGTCTCTGTGTGTCAGTGTCTCAGGGTCTCAGAGTCTCTGTGTCTCAGTGTCACTGTGTCTCAGTGTCTCAGTGTCTCAGATTCTCAGTGTCTCTGTGTCTCAGAGTCTCAGTGTCTCTGTGTCTCAGTGTGTCAGTGTCTCAGTGTCTGTGCGTCAGCGTCTCCGAGTCTCAGTGTCTGTGTCTCTGTGTCTCAGTGTCTCTGTGTCTCAGTGTCTCTTTGTCTCAGAGTCTCTGTGTCTAAGTGTCTCTGTGTCTCAGTGTCTCAGAGAATCAGTGTCTCAATGTATCAGAGTCTCGGTATCTCTGTGTATCTGTGTCTCTGTGTCTCAGCATCTCTGTGTCTCTGTGTCTCAGTGTCTCTGTGTCTCAGTGTCTCGTTGTATCGGAGTCTCAGTGTCTTAGTGTCTCAGAGTCTCAGTGCCTTTGTGTCTCTGTGTCTCTGTGTCTCTGTGTCTACGTGCCTCAGTGTCTCAGTGTCTCTGTGTCTCAGAATCTCTGTGTCTCAGTGTCACTGTGCCACAGTGTCTCAGTGTCTCAGAGACTCAGTGTCTCAGTGTCTCAAAGTCTCAGTGTTTCTGTGTATCAGTGTCTCAGTGTCTCTGTGTCTCTGTGTCTCAGTGTCTCAGATTCTCAGAGTCTCTGTGTCTCAGTGTCTCAGATTCTCAGTGTCTCTGTGTCTCAGTGTCTCTGTGTCTCTGTGTCTCGGTGTCTCTGTGTCTCAGTGTCACCGTGTCTCTGTGTCTCAGTGTCTCTGTGTCCCAGTGTCTCAGAGTCTCAGTGTCGCAGAATCTCTGTGTCTCAGTGTCACTGTGTCTCAGTGTCTCAGTGTCTCAGAGTCTCAGTGTCTCAGATTCTCAGTGTCTCTGTGTCTCCGTGTCTCAGTGTCTCAGAGTCTCAGTGTCTCAGTGTCTCAGATTCTCAGTGTCTCTGTGTCTCAGTGTCCCGGTTCTCTGTGTCTCAGTGTCTCAGAGTCTCAGAGTCTCAGTGTCTCAGTGTCTCAGAGTCTCAGTGTCTCAGTGTCTCTGTGTCTCAGTGTGTCAGTGTCTCAGTGTCTCAGCGTCTCTGAGTCTCAGTGTCTGTGTCTCAGTGTCTCAGTGTCTCAGAGTCTCAGTGTCTCAGTGTCACTCTGTCTCTGTGTCTCAGCGTCTTAGTGTCTCTGTGTCTCAGTGTCTCTTTGTCTCAGAGTCTCTGTGTCTAAGTGTCTCTGTGTCTCAGTGTCTCAGAGAATCAGTGTCTCAATGTCTCAGAGTCTCGGTATCTCTGTGTATCTGTGTCTCTGTGTCTCAGCGTCTCAGTGTCTCTGTGTCTCAGTGTCTCTGTGTCTCAGTGTCTCGTTGTATCGGAGTCTCAGTGTCTCAGAGTCTCAGTGCCTCTGTGTCTCTGTGTCTCTGTGTCTCCGAGCCTCAGTGTCTCAGTGTCTCTGTGTCTCAGTGTCTCAGAGTCTCCGTGTCTCAGTGTCTCAGAGTCTCAGTGTCTCTGTGTCTCAGTGTCTCAGTGTCTCAGATTCTCAGGGTCTCTGTGTCTCTGTGCCACAGTTTCTCAGTGTCTCTGTGTCTCAGTGTCTCAGAGTCTCAGAGTCTCAGTGTCTCTGTGTCTCAGTGTCTCTGTGTCTCTGTGCCTCAGTTTCTCAGAGTCTCAGTGTCTCTGGGTCTCAGTGTCGCAGTGTCTCTGTGTCTCAGTGTCGCACTGTCTCAGAGTCTCAGTGTCTCTGTGTTTCAGTGTGTCAGTGTCTCTGTGTGTCAGTGTCTCAGAGTCTCAGAGTCTCTGTGTCTCAGTGTCACTGTGTCTCAGTGTCTCTGTGTCTCAGATTCTCAGTGTCTCTGTGTCTCAGTGTCTCAGTGTCTCTGCGTCTCTGTGTCTCAGTGTCTCAGAGTCTCAGTGTCTGAGAGTCTCAGTGTCTCTGTGTCTCAGTGTGTCTGTGTCTCAGTGTCTCTGTCTCAGCGTCTCTGAGTCTCAGTGTCTGTGTCTCTGTGTCTCAGTGTCTCAGTGTCTCAGAGTCTCAGTGTCTCTGTGTCTCAGTGCCTCTTTGTCTCTGTGTCTCAGTGTTGATGTGTCTCAGTGTCTCAGTGTCTCTCTGTCTCTGTGTCTCAGCGTCTTAGTGTCTCTGTGTCTCAGTGTCTCTGTGTCTCAGTGTCTCTTTGTCTCAGAGTCTCTGTGCCTAAGTGTCTCTGTGTCTCAGTGTCTCAGAAAATCAGTGTCTCAATGCCTCAGAGTCTCGGTGTCTCTGTGTATCTGTGTCTCTGTGTCTCAGCGTCTCAGTGCCTCTGTGTCTCAGTGTCTCTGTGTCGATGTGTCTCAGTGTCTCTCTGTCTCTGTGTCTCAGCGTCTTAGTGTCTCTGTGTCTCAGTGTCTCTGTGTCTCAGTGTCTCAGAAAATGTGTGTCTCAATGTCTCAGAGTCTCGGTATCTCTGTGTATCTGTGTCTCTGTGTCTCAGCGTCTCTGTGTCTCAGTGTCTTGTTGTATCAGAGTCTCAGTGTCTTAGTGTCTCAGAGTCTCAGTGCCTCTGTGTCTCTGTGTCTCCGAGCCTCAGTGTCTCAGTGTCTCTGTGTCTCAGTGTCTCAGAGTCTCAGGGTCTCTGTGTCTCTGTGCCACAGTTTCTCAGTGTCTCTGTGTCTCAGTGTCTCAGAGTCTCAGAGTCTCAGTGTCTCTGTGTCTCAGTGTCTCTGTGTCTCCGTTCCTCAGTGTCTCAGAGTCTCAGTGTCTCTGGGTCTCAGTGTCTCAGTTCTCTGTGTCTCAGTGTCGCACTGTCTCAGAGTCTCAGTGTCTCTGTGTCTCTGTGTCTCAGTGTCTCTGTGTCTCAGTGTCTCAGGGTCTCAGAGTCTCTGTGTCTCAGTGTCACTGTGTCTCAGTGTGTCAGTGTCTCAGTGTCTGTGTCTCAGCGTCTCTGAGTCTCAGTGTCTGTGTCTCTGTGTCTCAGCGTCTCAGTGCCTCTTTGTCTCTGTGTCTCAGTGTCTCTGTGTCTCAGTGTCTCAGTGTCTCAGTGTCTCTCTGTCTCTGTGTCTCAGCGTCTTAGTGTCTCTGTGTCTCAGTGTCTCTGTGTCTCAGCGTCTCTTTGTCTCAGAGTCTCTGTGCCTAAGTGTCTCTGTGTCTCAGTGTCTCAGAAAATCAGTGTCTCAATGTCTCAGAGTCTTGGTGTCTCTGTGTATCTGTGTATCTGTGTCTCTGTGTCTCAGCGTCTCAGTGTCTCTGTGTCTCAGTGTCTCTGTGTCTCAGTGTCTCGTTGTCTCAGAGTCTCAGTGTCTTAGTGTCTCAGAGTCTCAGTGCCTCTGTGTCTCTGTGTCTCCGAGCGTCAGTGTCTCAGTGTCTCTGTGTCTCAGTGTCTCAGTGTCCCAGTGTCTCTGTGTCTCTGTGTCTCAGTTTCTCAGTGTCTCTGTGTCTCAGTGTCTCAGAGTCTCAGAGTCTCAGTGTCTCGGTGTCTCAGTGTCTCAGTGTCTCAGATTCTCAGTGTCTCTGTGTCTCAGTGTCTCAGAGTCTCAGTGTCTCAGATTCTCAGTGTCTCTGTGTCTCAGTGTCTCTGTGTCTCTGTGTCTCAGTGTCTCAGAGTCTCAGTGTCTCAGAGTCTCAGTGTCTCAGTGTCTCTGTGTCTCAATCTGTCAGTGTCTCAGTGTCTCAGCGTCTCTGAGTCTCAGTGTCTGTGTCTCAGTGTCTCAGTGTCTCTGAGTCTCAGTGTCTCAGTGTCTCTCTGTCTCTGTGTCTCAGCGTCTTAGTGTCTCTGTGTCTCAGTGTCTCTGTGTCTCAGAGTCTCTGTGTCTAAGTGTCTCTGTGTCTCAGTGTCTCAGAGAATCAATGTCTCAATGTCTCAGAGTCTCGGTATCTCTGTGTATCTGTGTCTCTGTGTCTCAGCGTCTCAGTGTCTCTGTGTCTCAGTGTCTCTGTGTCTCAGTGTCTCATTGTATCAGAGTCTCAGTGTCTTAGTGTCTCAGAGTCTCAGTGCCTCTGTGTCTCTGTGTCTCTGTGTCGCAGTGTCCCCGAGCCTCAGTGTCTCAGTGTCTCAGTGTCTCAGAGTCTCAGTGTCTCAGATTCTCAGCCTCTCTGTGTCTCAGTGTCTCTGTGTCCCAGTGTCTCTGAGTCTCAGTGTCTCAGAATCTCTGTGTCTCAGTGTCACTGTGTCTCAGTGTCTCAGTGTCTCTGTGTCCCAGTGTCTCTGTGTCTCTGTGTCTCAGTGTCTCAGTGTCTCAGAGTCACAGTGTCTCAGTGTCTCTGTGTCTCTGTGTCTCAGTGTCTCTGTGTCCCAGTGTCTCTGAGTCTCAGTGTCTCAGAATCTCTGTGTCTCAGTGTCACTGTGTCTCAGTGTCTCAGTGTCTCAGTGTCTCTGTGTCCCAGTGTCTCTGTGTCCCAGTGTCTCAGAGTCTCAGTGTCTCAGAATCTCTGTGTCTCAGTGTCTCTGTGTCTCAGTGTCTCAGAGTCTCAGAGTCTCAGTGTCTCTGTGTCTCAGTGTCTCTGTGTCTCCGTTCCTCAGTGTCTCAGAGTCTCAGTGTCTCTGGGTCTCAGTGTCTCAGTTCTCTGTGTCTCAGTGTCGCACTGTCTCAGAGTCTCAGTGTCTCTGTGTCTCTGTGTCTCAGTGTCTCTGTGTCTCAGTGTCTCAGGGTCTCAGAGTCTCTGTGTCTCAGTGTCACTGTGTCTCAGTGTGTCAGTGTCTCAGTGTCTGTGTCTCAGCGTCTCTGAGTCTCAGTGTCTGTGTCTCTGTGTCTCAGTGTCTCAGTGCCTCTTTGTCTCTGTGTCTCAGTGTCTCTGTGTCGATGTGTCTCAGTGTCTCAGTGTCTCTCTGTCTCTGTGTCTCAGCGTCTTAGTGTCTCTGTGTCTCAGTGTCTCTGTGTCTCAGTGTCTCTTTGTCTCAGAGTCTCTGTGCCTAAGTGTCTCTGTGTCTCAGTGTCTCAGAAAATCAGTGTCTCAATGTCTCAGAGTCTTGGTGTCTCTGTGTATCTGTGTATCTGTGTCTCTGTGTCTCAGCGTCTCAGTGTCTCTGTGTCTCAGTGTCTCTGTGTCTCAGTGTCTCGTTGTCTCAGAGTCTCAGTGTCTTAGTGTCTCAGAGTCTCAGTGCCTCTGTGTCTCTGTGTCTCCGAGCGTCAGTGTCTCAGTGTCTCTGTGTCTCAGTGTCTCAGTGTCCCAGTGTCTCTGTGTCTCTGTGTCTCAGTTTCTCAGTGTCTCTGTGTCTCAGTGTCTCAGAGTCTCAGAGTCTCAGTGTCTCGGTGTCTCAGTGTCTCAGTGTCTCAGATTCTCAGTGTCTCTGTGTCTCAGTGTCTCAGAGTCTCAGTGTCTCAGATTCTCAGTGTCTCTGTGTCTCAGTGTCTCTGTGTCTCTGTGTCTCAGTGTCTCAGAGTCTCAGTGTCTCAGAGTCTCAGTGTCTCAGTGTCTCTGTGTCTCAATCTGTCAGTGTCTCAGTGTCTCAGCGTCTCTGAGTCTCAGTGTCTGTGTCTCAGTGTCTCAGTGTCTCTGAGTCTCAGTGTCTCAGTGTCTCTCTGTCTCTGTGTCTCAGCGTCTTAGTGTCTCTGTGTCTCAGTGTCTCTGTGTCTCAGAGTCTCTGTGTCTAAGTGTCTCTGTGTCTCAGTGTCTCAGAGAATCAATGTCTCAATGTCTCAGAGTCTCGGTATCTCTGTGTATCTGTGTCTCTGTGTCTCAGCGTCTCAGTGTCTCTGTGTCTCAGTGTCTCTGTGTCTCAGTGTCTCATTGTATCAGAGTCTCAGTGTCTTAGTGTCTCAGATTCTCAGTGCCTCTGTGTCTCTGTGTCTCTGTGTCGCAGTGTCCCCGAGCCTCAGTGTCTCAGTGTCTCAGTGTCTCAGTGTCTCAGAGTCTCAGTGTCTCAGATTCTCAGCCTCTCTGTGTCTCAGTGTCTCTGTGTCCCAGTGTCTCTGAGTCTCAGTGTCTCAGAATCTCTGTGTCTCAGTGTCACTGTGTCTCAGTGTCTCAGTGTCTCTGTGTCCCAGTGTCTCTGTGTCTCTGTGTCTCAGTGTCTCAGTGTCTCAGAGTCACAGTGTCTCAGTGTCTCTGTGTCTCTGTGTCTCAGTGTCTCTGTGTCCCAGTGTCTCTGAGTCTCAGTGTCTCAGAATCTCTGTGTCTCAGTGTCACTGTGTCTCAGTGTCTCAGTGTCTCAGTGTCTCTGTGTCCCAGTGTCTCTGTGTCCCAGTGTCTCAGAGTCTCAGTGTCTCAGAATCTCTGTGTCTCAGTGTCACTGTGTCTCAGTGTCTCAGAGTCTCAGTGTCTCAGTGTCTCAGTGTCTCTGTGTCTCAGTGTCACAGATTCTCAGTGTCTCTGTGTCTCAGTGTCTCAGTGTCTCTGAGTCTCAGTGTCTCAGTGTCTCAGATTCTCAGTGTCTCTGTGTCTCAGTGTCTCTGTGTCTCAGTGTCTCAGAGTCTCAGTGTCTCAGTGTCTCTGTGTCTCAGTGTGTCAGTGTCTCAGTGTCTCAGTGTCTCAGCGTCTCTGAGTCTCAGTGTCTGTGTCTCTGTGTCTCAGTGTCTCAGTGTCTCAGAGACTCAGTGTCTCTGTGTCTCAGTGTCTCTTTGTCTCTGTGTCTCAGTGTCTCTGCGTCGATGTGTCTCAGTGTCTCAGTGACTCTCTGTCTCTGTGTCTCAGCGTCTTAGTGTCTCTGTGTCTCAGTGTCTCTGTGTCTCAGTGTCTCAGAGTCTCAGGGTCTCTGTGTCTCTGTTCCACAGTTTCTCAGTGTCTCCGTGTCTCAGTGTCTCAGAGTCTCAGAGTCTCAGTGTCTCTGTGTCTCAGTGTCTCTGTGTCTCTGTGCCTCAGTGTCTCAGAGTCTCACTGTCTCTGGGTCTCAGTGTCTCTGTGCCTCAGTGTCGCTCTGTCTCGGAGTCTCAGTGTCTCTGTGTCTCAGTGTGTCAGTGTCTCTGTGTGTCAGTGTCTCAGGGTCTCAGAGTCTCTGTGTCTCAGTGTCACTGTGTCTCAGTGTCTCAGTGTCTCAGATTCTCAGTGGCTCTGTGTCTCAGTGTCTCTGCGTCTCTGTGTCTCAGAGTCTCAGTGTCTCAGAGTCTCAGTGTCTCTGTGTCTCAGTGTGTCAGTGTCTCAGTGTCTGTGTCTCAGCGTCTCTGAGTCTCAGTGTCTGTGTCTCTGTGTCTCAGTGTCTCAGTGTCTCAGAGTCTCAGTGTCTCTGTGTCTCAGTGCCTCTTTGTCACTGTGTCTCAGTGTCTCTGTGTCGATGTGTCTCAGTGTCTCAGTGTCTCTCTGTTTCTGTGTCTCAGCGTCTTAGTGTCTCTGTGTCTCAGTGTCTCTGTGTCTCAGTGTCACTTTGTCTCAGAGTCTCTGTCCCTAAGTGTCTCTGTGTCTCAGTGTCTCAGAAAATCAGTGTCTCAATGTCTCAGAGTCTCGGTGTCTCTGTGTATCTGTGTCTCTGTGTGTCAGCGTCTCAGTGTCTCTGTGTCTCAGTGTCTCTGTGTCTCAGTGTCTCATTGTCTCAGAGTCTCAGTGTCTTAGTGTCTCAGAGTCCCAGTGTCTCTGTGTCTCTGTGTCTCAGTTTCTCAGTGTCTCTGTGTCTCAGTGTCTCAGAGTCTCAGAGTCTCAGTGTCTCTCTGTCTCAGTGTCTCAGTGTCTCTGTGTCTCAGAGTCATAGTGTCTCTGTGTCTCAGTGTCTCTGAGTCTCAGTGTCTCTGTGTCACAGTGTCTCGGTGTCTCTGTGTCTCAGTGCCTCTGTCTCTCTGTGTCACAGAGTCTCAGATTCGCAGTGTCTCAGTGTCTCAGAGTCTCAGTGTCTCAGTGTCTCAGAGTCTCAGTGTCTCTGTGTCTCAGTGTCTCAGTGTCTCAGAGTGTCAGAGTCTCACTTTCTACGTGTCTCAGAGATGCTGTGTCTCAGTGTCTCGGATTCTCAGTGTCTCAGCGTCTCAGTGTCTCTGTGTCTCTGTGTCTCAGTGTCTCAGATTCTAAGTGTCTCCCGGTCTCAGTGCCTCAGTGTCTCTGTGTCTCAGTGTCTCAGTGTCTAGGAGTCTAATTGTCTCTATGTCTGTGTGTCTCTGTGTCTCAGTGTCTCAGAGTCTCAGTGTCTCAGAGTCATAGTGTCTCAGGGACTCAGTGTCTCACTGTCACTGTGTCACAGTGTCTCAGAGTCTCAGTGTCTCACAGTCTCAGTGTCTCACTGTCTCTGCGTCTCAGTGTCTCAGTGTCTCAGAGTCGCAGAGTCGCAGAGTCGCAGAGTCTCAGTGTCTCAGTGTCTCAGAGTCTCAGTGTCTCAGTGTCTCAGAGTCTCAGTGTCTCTGTGTCTCTGTGTCTCAGTGTCTCAGTGACTCAGAGTCTCCGAGTCTCACTTTCTACGTGTCTCAGAGACGCATTGTCTCAGTGTCTCGGATTCTCAGTGTCTCAGAGTCTCAGTTTCTAAGTGTCTCAGAGACGCAGTGTCTCAGTGTCTCGGATTCTCAGTGTGTCAGAGTCTCAGTGTCTCTGTGTTTCTGTGTCTCAGTGTCTCAGAGTCTAAGTGTCTCTGTGTCTGTGCGTCTCTGTGTCTCAGCGTCTCTGTGTCTCCCTGCCTCAGTGTCTCAGTGTCTCAGAGTCTCAGTGTCTCTGTGTCTCTGTGTCTCAGTGTCTCAGTGTCTCGGATTCTCAGTGTCTCAGAGTCTCAGTGTCTCTGTGTTTCTGTGTCTCAGTGTCTCAGAGTCTAAGTGTCTCTGTGTCTGTGCGTCTCTGTGTCTCAGCATCTCTGTGTCTCCCTGTCTCAGCGTCTCAGTGTCTCAGAGTCTCAGTGTCTCAGTGTCTCAGAGTCTCAGTTCTCTGTGTCTCAGTGTCTCAGAGTCTCAGTTTCTACGTGTCTCAGAGACGCATTGTCTCAGTGTCTCGGATTCTCAGTGTCTCAGAGTCTCAGTTTCTAAGTGTCTCGGAGACGCAGTGTCTCAGTGTCTCGGATTCTCAGTGTCTCAGAGTCTCAGTGTCTCTGTGTTTCTGTGTCTCAGTGTCTCAGAGTCTAAGTGTCTCTGTGTCTGTGCGTCTCTGTGTCTCAGCATCTCTGTGTCTCTGTGTCTCTGTGTCTCAGTGTCTCAGAGTCTCAGTGTCTCAGTGTCTCAGAGTCTCAGTTCTCTGTGTCTCAGTGTCTCAGAGTCTCAGTTTCTACGTGTCTCAGAGACGCATTGTCTCAGTGTCTCGGATTCTCAGTGTCTCAGAGTCTCAGTTTCTAAGTGTCTCGGAGACGCAGTGTCTCAGTGTCTCGGATTCTCAGTGTCTCAGAGTCTCAGTGTCTCTGTGTTTCTGTGTCTCAGTGTCTCAGAGTTTAAGTGTCTCTGTGTCTCAGCGTCTCTCTGTCTCCCTGTCTCAGTGTCTCTGTGTCTCAGTGTCTCAGAGTCTCAGTGTCTCAGTGCCTCTGTTTCTCAGTGTCTAGGAGTCCAATTGTCTCTATGTCTGTGTGTCTCCTTGTCTCAGTGTCTCAGAGTCTCAGTGTCTCAGTGACTCAGTGTCTCTGTGTCTATGTGTCTCAGTGTCTCAGAGTCTCAGTGCCTCTGTGTCTCTGTGTCTCGGTGTCTCTGTGTCTCAGTGTCACCGTGTCTCAGTGTCTCAGTGCCTCAGAGTCACAGTGTCTCAGTGTCTCTGTGTCTCTGTGTCTCAGTGTCTCTGTGTCCCAGTGTCTCAGAGTCTCATTGTCTCAGAATCTCTGTGTCTCAGTGTCACTGTGTCTCAGTGTCTCAGAGTCTCAGTGTCTCAGTGTCTCTGTGTCTCAGTGTCTCAGTGTCTCAGATTCTCAGTGTCTCAGTGTCTCAGCGTCTCAGAGTCTCAGTGTCTCAGTGTCTCAGATTCTCAGTGTCTCTGTGTCTCAGTGTCTCAGAGCCTCAGTGTCTCAGAGTCTCAGTGTCTCAGTGTCTCTGTGTCTCAGGGTGTCAGTGTCTCAGTGTCTCAGCGTCTCTGAGTCTCAGTGTCTGTGTCTCAGTGTCTCAGTGTCTCTGTGTCTCAGTGTCTCTGTGTCGATGTGTCTCAGTGTCTCAGTGTCTCTCTGTCTCTGTGTCTCCGCGTCTTAGTGTCTCTGTGTCTCAGTGTCTCTGTGTCTCAGTGTCTCTTTGCCTCAGAGTCTCTGTGTCTAAGAGTCTCTGTGTCTCAGGGCCTCTGAAAATCAGTGTCTCAATGTCTCAGAGTCTCGGTATCTCTGTGTGTCTGTGTCTCTGTGTCTCAGCGTCTCAGTGTCGCTGTGTCTCAGTGTCTCTGTGTCTCAGTGTCGCACTGTCTCAGAGTCTCAGTGTCTTAGTGTCTCAGAGTCTCAGTGCCTCTGTGTCTCTGTGTCTCTGTGTCTCCGAGCCTCAGTGTCTCAGTGTCTGTGTGTCTCAGTGTCTCAGAGTCTCAGTGTCTCTGTGTCTCTGTGTCACAGTTTCTCAGTGTCTCTGTGTCTCAGTGTCTCAGACTCTCAGTGTCTCTGTGTCTCAGTGTGTCAGTGTCTCTGTGTCTCAGTGTCTCAGGGTCTCAGAGTCTCTGTGTCTCAGTGTCACTGTGTCTCAGTGTCTCAGTGTCTCAGATTCTCAGTGTCTCAGTGTCTCAGTGTCTCTGTGTCTCTGTGTCTCAATGTCTCAGAGTCTCAGTGTCTCAGAGTCTCAGTGTCTCTGTGTCTCAGTGTGTCAGTGTCTCAGTGTCTGTGTGTCTCAGTGTCTCTTTGTCTCAGTGTCTCAGTGTCTCTGTGTCGATGTGTCTCAGTGTCTCAGTGTCTCTCTGTCTCTGTGTCTCAGCGTCTTAGTGTCTCTGTGTCTCTGTGTCTCAGTGTCTCTGTGTCTCAGTGTCTCTTTGTCTCAGTGTCTCAGTGTCTCTGTGTCGATGTGTCTCAGTGTCTCAGTGTCTCTCTGTCTCTGTGTCTCAGCGTCTCTTTGTCTCAGAGTCTCTGTGCCTAAGTGTCTCTGTGTCTCAGTGTCTCAGAAAATAAGTGTCTCAATGTCTCAGAGTCTTGGTGTCTCTGTGTATCTGTGTCTCTGTGTCTCAGTGTCTGTGTCTCTGTGTCTCAGTCTCTCAGTGACTCAGAGTCTCAGTGTCTCTGTGTCTCAGTGTCTCTTTGTCTCTGTGTCTCAGTGTCTCTTTGTCTCTGTGTCTCAGTGTCTCTGTGTCGATGTGTCTCAATGTCTCAGTGTCTCTCTGTCTCTGTGTCTCAGCGTCTTAGTGTCTCTGTGTCTCAGTGTCTCTGTGTCTCAGAAAATCAGTGTCTCAATGTCTCAGTGTCTCGGTATCTCTGTGTATCTGTGTCTCTGTGTCTCAGCGTCTCAGTGTCTCTGTGTCTCAGTGTCTTGTTGTATCAGAGTCTCAGTGTCTTAGTGTCTCAGAGTCTCAGTGCCTCTGTGTCTCTGTGTCGCTGTGTCTCCGAGCCTCAGTGTCTCAGTGTCTCTGTGTCTCAGTGTCTCAGAGTCTCAGTGTCTCTGTGTCTCAGTGTCTCTGTGTCTCTGTGCCTCAGTGTCTCAGAGTCTCAGTGTCTCTGGGTCTCAGTGTCTCAGTGTCTCTGTGTCTCAGTGTCGCACTGTCTCAGAGTCTCAGTGTCTCTGTGTCTCAGTGTGTCAGTGTCTCTGTGTCTCAGTGTCTCAGGGTCTCAGAGTCTCTGTGTCTCAGTGTCACTGTGTCTCAGTGTCTCTGATTCTCAGTGTCTCTGTGTCTCAGTGTCTCAATGTCTCTGCGTCTCTGTGTCTCAGTGTGTCAGAGTCTCAGTGTCTCAGAGTCTCAGTGTCTCTGTGTCTCAGTGTGTCAGTGTCTCAGTTTCTGTGTCTCAGCGTCTCTGATTCTCAGTGTCTGTGTCTCTGTGTCTCAGTGTCTCAGTGTCTCAGAGTCTCAGTGTCTCTGTGTCTCAGTGCCTCTTTGTCTCTGTGTCTCAGTGTCTCTGTGTCGATGTGTCTCAGTGTCTCAGTGTCTCTCTGTCTCTGTGTCTCAGCGTCTTAGTGTCTCTGTGTCTCAGTGTCTCTGTGTCTCAGTGTCTCAGTGTCTCAGAGTCTCTGTGCCTAAGTGTCTCTGTGTCTCAGTGTCTCAGAAAATCAGTGTCTCAATGTCTCAGAGTCTCGGTGTCTCTGTGTATCTGTGTCTCTGTGTCTCAGCGTCTCAGTGTCTCAGTGTCTCAGATTCTCAGTGTCTCTGTGTCTCAGTGTCTCAGAGTCTCAGTGTCTCAGTATCTCAGATTCTCAGTGTCTCTGTGTCTCAGTGTCTCTGTGTCTCTGTGTCTCAGTGTCTCAGTGTCTCAGAGTCTCAGTGTCTCAGTGTCTCTGTGTCTCAGTGTCTCAGATTCTCAGTGTCTCAGTGTCTCAGTGTCTCTGAGTCTCAGTGTCTCAGTGTCTCAGATTCTCAGTGTCTCTGTGTCTCAGTGTCTCTGTGTCTCTGTGTCTCAGTGTCTCAGAGTCTCAGTGTCTCAGAGTCTCAGTGTCTCAGTGTCTCTGTGTCTCAGTGTGTCAGTGTCTCAGTGTCTCAGCGTCTCTGAGTCTCAGTGTCTCAGTGTCTCTGAGTCTCAGTGTCTCAGTGTCTCAGATTCTCAGTGTCTCTGTGTCTCAGTGTCTCTGTGTCTCTGTGTCTCAGTGTCTCAGAGTCTCAGTGTCTCAGAGTCTCAGTGTCTCAGTGTCTCAGTGTCTCTGTGTCTCAGTGTGTCAGTGTCTCAGTGTCTCAGCGTCTCTGAGTCTCAGTGTCTGTGTCTCTGTGTCTCAGTGTCTCAGTGTCTCAGAGTCTCAGTGTCTCTGTGTCTCAGTGTCTCTTTGTCTCTGTGTCTCAGTGTCTCTGCGTCGATGTGTCTCAGTGTCTCAGTGACTCTCTGTCTCTGTGTCTCAGCGTCTTAGTGTCTCTGTGTCTCAGTGTCTCTGTGTCTCAGTGTCTCAGAGTCTCAGGGTCTCTGTGTCTCTGTGCCACAGTTTCTCAGTGTCTCAGTGTCTCTGCGTCTCTGTGTCTCAGTGTCTCAGAGTCTCAGTGTCTCAGAGTCTCAGTGTCTCTGTGTCTCAGTGTGTCAGTGTCTCAGTGTCTGTGTCTCAGCGTCTCTGAGTCTCAGTGTCTGTGTCTCTGTGTCTCAGTGTCTCAGAGTCTCAGTGTCTCTGTGTCTCAGTGCCTCTTTGTCACTGTGTCTCAGTGTCTCTGTGTCGATGTGTCTCAGTGTCTCAGTGTCTCTCTGTCTCTGTGTCTCAGCGTCTTAGTGTCTCTGTGTCTCAGTGTCTCTGTGTCTCAGTGTCTCTTTGTCTCAGAGTCTCTGTGTCTCTGTGTCTCAGTGTCTCAATGTCTCTGCGTCTCTGTGTCTCAGTGTCTCAGAGTCTCAGTGTCTCTGTGTCTCAGTGTGTCAGTGTCTCAGTGTCTGTGTCTCAGCGTCTCTGAGTCTCAGTGTCTGTGTCTCTGTGTCTCAGTGTCTCAGTGTCTCAGAGTCTCAGTGTCTCTGTGTCTCAGTGCCTCTTTGTCTCTGTGTCTCAGTGTCTCTGTGTCGATGTGTCTCAGTGTCTCAGTGTCTCTCTGTCTCTGTGTCTCAGCGTCTTAGTGTCTCTGTGTCTCAGTGTCTCTGTGTCTCAGTGTCTCAGTGTCTCAGAGTCTCTGTGCCTAAGTGTCTCTGTGTCTCAGTGTCTCAGAAAATCAGTGTCTCAATGTCTCAGAGTCTCGGTGTCTCTGTGTATCTGTGTCTCTGTGTCTCAGCGTCTCAGTGTCTCTGTGTCTCAGTGTCTCAGTGTCTGAGATTCTCAGTGTCTCTGTGTCTCAGTTTCACAGAGTCTCAGTGTCTCAGATTCTCAGTGTCTCTCTGCCTCAGTGTCTCAGTGTCTCTGTGTCTCTCTGTCTCAGTGTCTCAGAGTCTCAGTGTCTCAGAGTCTCTGTGTCTCAGTGTCTCTTTGTCTCAGAGTCTCTGTGCCTAAGTGTCTCTGTGTCTCAGTGTCTCAGAAAATCAGTGTCTCAATGTCTCAGAGTCTCGGTGTCTCTGTGTATCTGTGTCTCTGTGTCTCAGCGTCTCAGTGTCTCTGTGTCTCAGTGGCTCTGTGTCTTAGTGTCTCGTTGTCTCAGTGTCTCAGTGTCTTCGTGTCTCAGAGTCTCAGTGCCTCTGTGTCTCTGTGTCTCCGAGCCTCAGTGTCTCAGTGTCTCTGTGTCTCAGTGTCTCAGAGTCTCAGTGTCTCTGTGTCTCTGTGTCTCAGTGTCTCTGTGTCTCTGTGTCTCAATGTCTCAGAGTCTCAGTGTCTCAGAGTCTCAGTGTCTCTGTGTCTCAGTGTGTCAGTGTCTGTGTCTCTGTGTCTCAGTGTCTCAGTGTCTCAGAGTCTCAGTGTCACTGTGTCTCAGTGTCTCTTTGTCTCAGTGTCTCAGTGTCTCTCTGTCTCTGTGTCTCAGCGTCTTAGTGTCTCTGTGTCTCAGTGTCTCTGTGTCTCAGTGTCTCTTTGTCTCAGAGTCTCTGTGCCTAAGTGTCTCTGTGTCTCAGTGTCTCAGAAAATAAGTGTCTCAATGTCTCAGAGTCTCGGTGTCTCTGTGTATCTGTGTCTCTGTGTCTCAGCGTCTCAGTGTCTCTGTGTCTCAGTGTCTCAGTGTCTCAGATTCTCAGTGTCTCTGTGTCTCAGTGTCTCATTGTCTCAGTGTCTCAGTGTCTCAGATTCTCAGTGTCTCTGTGTCTCAGTGTCTCTGTGTCTCAGTGTCTCAGAGTCTCAGTGTCTCAGAGTCTCAGTGTCTCAGAGTCTCAGTGTCTCTGTGTCTCAGTGTCTCAGAAAATCAGTGTCTCAATGTCTCAGAGTCTCGGTGTCTCTGTGTATCTGTGTCTCTGTGTCTCAGCTTCTCAGTGTCTCTGTGTCTCAGTGGCTCTGTGTCTTAGTGTCTCGTTGTCTCAGAGTCTCAGTGTCTTCGTGTCTCAGAGTCTCAGTGCCTCTGTGTCTCTGTGTCTCCGAGCCTCAGTGTCTCAGTGTCTCTGTGTCTCAGTGTCTCAGAGTCTCAGTGTCTCTGTGTCTCTGTGTCTCAGTGTCTCTGTGTCTCTGTGTCTCAATGTCTCAGAGTCTCAGTGTCTCAGAGTCTCAGTGTCTCTGTGTCTCAGTGTGTCAGTGTCTGTGTCTCAGCATCTCTGAGTCTCAGTGTCTGTGTCTCTGTGTCTCAGTGTCTCAGTGTCTCAGAGTCTCAGTGTCACTGTGTCTCAGTGTCTCTTTGTCTCAGTGTCTCAGTGTCTCTGTGTCTCAGTGTCTCAGTGTCTCTCTGTCTCTGTGTCTCAGCGTCTTAGTGTCTCTGTGTCTCAGTGTCTCTGTGTCTCAGTGTCTCTTTGTCTCAGTGTCTCAGTGTCTCTGTGTCGATGTGTCTCAGTGTCTCAGTGTCTCTCTGTCTCTGTGTCTCAGCGTCTTAGTGTCTCTGTGTCTCAGTGTCTCTGTGTGTCAGTGTCTCTTTGTCTCAGAGTCTCTGTGCCTAAGTGTTTCTGTGTCTCAGTGTCTCAGAAAATAAGTGTCTCAATGTCTCAGAGTCTCAGTGTCTCTGTGTATCTGTGTCTCTGTGTCTCAGCGTCTCAGTGTCTCTGTGTCTCAGTGTCTCAGTGTCTCAGATTCTCAGTGTCTCTGTGTCTCAGTGTCTCAGAGTCTCAGTGTCTCAGATTCTCAGTGTCTCTGTGTCTCAGTGTCTCTGTGTCTCAGTGTCTCAGAGTCTCAGTGTCTCAGAGTTTCAGATTCTCAGTGTCTCTGTGTCTCAGTGTCTCTGTGTCTCTGTGTCTCAGTGTCTCAGAGTCTCAGTGTCTCAGAGTCTCAGTATCTCAGTGTCTCTGTGTCTCAGTGTGTCAGTGTCTCAGTGTCTGTGTCTCAGCGTCTCTGAGTCTCAGTGTCTGTGTCTCTGTGTCTCAGTGTCTCAGAGTCTCAGTGTCTCTGTGTCTCAGTGTCTCTTTGTCTCAGCGTCTTAGTGTCTCTGTGTCTCAGTGTCTCTGTGTCTCAGTGTCTCTTTGTCTCAGAGTCTCTGTGTCTAAGTTTCTCAGTGTCTCAGTGTCTCAGAAACTCAGTGTCTCAATGTCTCAGAGTCTCGGTATCTCTGTGTATCTGTGTCTCTGTGTCTCAGCGTCTCAGTGTCTCTGTGTCTCAGTGTCTCTGTGTCTCAAAGTCTCGTTGTCTCAGAGTCTCAGTGTCTTAGTGTCTCAGATTCTCAGTGTCTCTGTGTCTCTGTGTCTCCGAGCCTCAGTGTCTCAGTGTCTCTGTGTCTCAGTGTCTCAGAGTCTCAGTGTCTCTGTGTCTCTGTGTCACAGTTTCTCAGTGTCTCTGTGTCTCAGTGTCTCAGAGTCTCAGTGTCTCTGGGTTTCAGTGTCTCTGTGTCTCAGTGTGTCTGTGTGTCAGTGTCGCACTGTCTCAGAGTCTCAGTGTCTCTGTGTCTCAGTGTGTCAGTGTCTCTGTGTCTCAGTGTCTCAGAGTCTCTGTGTCTCAGTGTCACTGTGTCTCAGTGTCTCAGATTCTCAGTGTCTCTGTGTCTCAGTGTGTCAGTGTCTCTGTGTCTCAGTGTCTCAGAGTCTCTGTGTCTCAGTGTCACTGTGTCTCAGTGTCTCAGATTCTCAGTGTCTCAGTGTCTCAGTGTCTCTGTGTCTCAGTGTCTCAGAGTCTCAGTGTCTCAGAGTCTCAGTGTCTCTGTGTCTCAGTGTGTCAGTGTCTCAGTGTCTGTGTCTCAGCATCTCTGAGTCTCAGTGTCTGTGTCTCTGTGTCTCAGTGTCTCAGTGTCTCAGAGTCTCAGTGTCTCTGTGTCTCAGTGTCTCTTTGTCTCTGTGTCTCAGTGTCTCTGTGTCGCTGTGTCTCAGTGTCTCAGTGTCTCTCTGTCTCTGTGTCTCAGCATCTTTGTGTCTCTGTGTCTCAGTGTCTCTGTGTCTCAGTGTCTCTTTGTCTCAGAGTCTCTGTGCCTAAATGTCTCTGTGTCTCAGTGTCTCAGAAAATCAGTGTCTCAATGTCTCAGAGTCTCGGTGTCTCTGTGTATCTGTGTCTCTGTGTCTCAGCGTCTCAGTGTCTCTGTGTCTCAGTGGCTCTGTGTCTTAGTGTCTCGTTGTCTCAGAGACTCAGTGTCTTCGTGTCTCAGAGTCTCAGTGCCTCTGTATCTCTGTGTCTCCGAGCCTCAGTGTCTCAGTGTCTCTGTGTCTCAGTGTCTCAGAGTCTCAGTGTCTCTGTGTCTCTGTGTCTCAGTGTCTCTGTGTCTCTGTGTCTCAATGTCTCAGAGTCTCAGTGTCTCAGAGTCTCAGTGTCTCTGTGTCTCAGTGTGTCAGTGTCTGTGTCTCAGCATCTCTGAGTCTCAGTGTCTGTGTCTCTGTGTCTCAGTGTCTCAGTGTCTCAGAGTCTCAGTGTCACTGTGTCTCAGTGTCTCTTTGTCTCAGTGTCTCAGTGTCTCTGTGTCGATGTGTCTCAGTGTCTCAGTGTCTCTCTGTCTCTGTGTCTCAGCGTCTTAGTGTCTCTGTGTCTCAGTGTCTCTGTGTGTCAGTGTCTCTTTGTCTCAGAGTCTCTGTGCCTAAGTGTCTCTGTGTCTCAGTGTCTCAGAAAATAAGTGTCTCAATGTCTCAGAGTCTCGGTGTCTCTGTGTATCTGTGTCTCTGTGTCTCAGCGTCTCAGTGTCTCTGTGTCTCAGTGTCTCAGTGTCTCAGATTCTCAGTGTCTCTGTGTCTCTGTGTCTCAGTGTCTCAGAGTCTCAGTGTCTCAGAGTTTCAGATTCTCAGTGTCTCTGTGTCTCAGTGTCTCTGTGTCTCTGTGTCTCAGTGTCTCAAAGTCTCAGTGTCTCAGTGTCTCAGAGTCTCAGTATCTCAGTGTCTCTGTGTCTCAGTGTGTCAGTGTCTCAGTGTCTGTGTCTCAGTGTCTCTGAGTCTCAGTGTCTGTGTCTCTGTGTCTCAGTGTCTCAGAGTCTCAGTGTCTCTGTGTCTCAGTGTCTCTTTCTCTCAGCGTCTTAGTGTCTCTGTGTCTCAGTGTCTCTGTGTCTCAGTGTCTCTTTGTCTCAGAGTCTCTGTGTCTAAGTTTCTCAGTGTCTCAGTGTCTCAGAAACTCAGTGTCTCAATGTCTCAGAGTCTCGGTATCTCTGTGTATCTGTGTTTCTGTGTCTCAGCGTCTCAGTGTCTCTGTGTCTCAGTGTCTCTGTGTCTCAAAGTCTCGTTGTCTCAGAGTCTCAGTGTCTTAGTGTCTCAGATTCTCAGTGTCTCTGTGTCTCTGTGTCTCCGAGCCTCAGTGTCTCAGTGTCTCTGTGTCTCAGTGTCTCAGAGTCTCAGTGTCTCTGTGTCTCTGTGTCTCAGTGTCTCTGTGTCTCTGTGTCTCAATGTCTCAGAGTCTCAGTGTCTCAGAGTCTCAGTGTCTCTGTGTCTCAGTGTGTCAGTGTCTGTGTCTCAGCATCTCTGAGTCTCAGTGTCTGTGTCTCTGTGTCTCAGTGTCTCAGTGTCTCAGAGTCTCAGTGTCACTGTGTCTCAGTGTCTCTTTGTCTCAGTGTCTCAGTGTCTCTGTGTCGATGTGTCTCAGTGTCTCAGTGTCTCTCTGTCTCTGTGTCTCAGCGTCTTAGTGTCTCTGTGTCTCAGTGTCTCTGTGTGTCAGTGTCTCTTTGTCTCAGAGTCTCTGTGCCTAAGTGTCTCTGTGTCTCAGTGTCTCAGAAAATAAGTGTCTCAATGTCTCAGAGTCTCGGTGTCTCTGTGTATCTGTGTCTCTGTGTCTCAGCGTCTCAGTGTCTCTGTGTCTCAGTGTCTCAGTGTCTCAGATTCTCAGTGTCTCTGTGTCTCTGTGTCTCAGTGTCTCAGAGTCTCAGTGTCTCAGAGTTTCAGATTCTCAGTGTCTCTGTGTCTCAGTGTCTCTGTGTCTCTGTGTCTCAGTGTCTCAGAGTCTCAGTGTCTCAGTGTCTCAGAGTCTCAGTATCTCAGTGTCTCTGTGTCTCAGTGTGTCAGTGTCTCAGTGTCTGTGTCTCAGTGTCTCTGAGTCTCAGTGTCTGTGTCTCTGTGTCTCAGTGTCTCAGAGTCTCAGTGTCTCTGTGTCTCAGTGTCTCTTTCTCTCAGCGTCTTAGTGTCTCTGTGTCTCAGTGTCTCTGTGTCTCAGTGTCTCTTTGTCTCAGAGTCTCTGTGTCTAAGTTTCTCAGTGTCTCAGTGTCTCAGAAACTCAGTGTCTCAATGTCTCAGAGTCTCGGTATCTCTGTGTATCTGTGTTTCTGTGTCTCAGCGTCTCAGTGTCTCTGTGTCTCAGTGTCTCTGTGTCTCAAAGTCTCGTTGTCTCAGAGTCTCAGTGTCTTAGTGTCTCAGATTCTCAGTGTCTCTGTGTCTCTGTGTCTCCGAGCCTCAGTGTCTCAGTGTCTCTGTGTCTCAGTGTCTCAGAGTCTCAGTGTCTCTGTGTCTCTGTGTCACAGTTTCTCAGTGTCTCTGTGTCTCAGTGTCTCAGAGTCTCAGTGTCTCTGGGTTTCAGTGTCTCTGTGTCTCAGTGTGTCTGTGTGTCAGTGTCGCACTGTCTCAGTGTGTCAGTGTCTCTGTGTCTCAGTGTGTCAGTGTCTCTGTGTCTCAGAGTCTCTGTGTCTCAGTGTCACTGTGTCTCAGTGTCTCAGATTCTCAGTGTCTCTGTGTCTCAGTGTGTCAGTGTCTCTGTGTCTCAGTGTCTCAGAGTCTCTGTGTCTCAGTGTCACTGTGTCTCAGTGTCTCAGATTCTCAGTGTCTCAGTGTCTCAGTGTCTCTTTGTCTCTGTGTCTCAGTGTCTCTGTGTCTCAAAGTCTCGTTGTCTCAGAGTCTCAGTGTCTTAGTGTCTCAGATTCTCAGTGTCTCTGTGTCTCTGTGTCTCCGAGCCTCAGTGTCTCAGTGTCTCTGTGTCTCAGTGTCTCAGAGTCT
Organism: Carcharhinus amblyrhynchos; assembly: GCF_965287045.1. Taxonomy (NCBI): domain Eukaryota; kingdom Metazoa; phylum Chordata; class Chondrichthyes; order Carcharhiniformes; family Carcharhinidae; genus Carcharhinus; species Carcharhinus amblyrhynchos. The sequence goes on from NW_027649864.1 coordinate 47,652, forward strand.
CAGTGTCTCTGTGTCTCTGTGTCACAGTTTCTCAGTGTCTCTGTGTCTCAGTGTCTCAGAGTCTCAGTGTCTCTGGGTTTCAGTGTCTCTGTGTCTCAGTGTGTCTGTGTGTCAGTGTCGCACTGTCTCAGAGTCTCAGTGTCTCTGTGTCTCAGTGTGTCAGTGTCTCTGTGTCTCAGTGTCTCAGAGTCTCTGTGTCTCAGTGTCACTGTGTCTCAGTGTCTCAGATTCCAGTGTCTCTGTGTCTCAGTGTGTCAGTGTCTCTGTGTCTCAGTGTCTCAGAGTCTCTGTGTCTCAGTGTCACTGTGTCTCAGTGTCTCAGATTCTCAGTGTCTCAGTGTCTCAGTGTCTCTGTGTCTCTGTGTCTCAGTGTCTCAGAGTCTCAGTGTCTCAGCGTCTCAGTGTCTCTGTGTCTCAGTGTGTCAGTGTCTCAGTGTCTGTGTCTCAGCATCTCTGAGTCTCAGTGTCTGTGTCTCTGTGTCTCAGTGTCTCAGTGTCTCAGTGTCTCTTTGTCTCTGTGTCTCAGTGTCTCTGTGTCGCTGTGTCTCAGTGTCTCAGTGTCTCTCTGTCTCTGTGTCTCAGCGTCTTTGTGTCTCTGTGTCTCAGTGTCTCTGTGTCTCAGTGTCTCTTTGTCTCAGAGTCTCTGTGCCTAAATGTCTCTGTGTCTCAGTGTCTCAGAAAATCAGTGTCTCAATGTCTCAGAGTCTCGGTGTCTCTGTGTATCTGTGTCTCTGTGTCTCAGCGTCTCAGTGTCTCTGTGTCTCAGTGGCTCTGTGTCTTAGTGTCTCGTTGTCTCAGAGTCTCAGTGTCTTCGTGTCTCAGAGTCTCAGTGCCTCTGTGTCTCTGTGTCTCCGAGCCTCAGTGTCTCAGTGTCTCTGTGTCTCAGTGTCTCAGAGTCTCAGTGTCTCTGTGTCTCAGTGTCTCAGTGTCTCTGTGTCTCAATGTCTCAGAGTCTCAGTGTCTCAGAGTCTCAGTGTCTCTGTGTCTCAGTGTGTCAGTGTCTGTGTCTCAGCATCTCTGAGTCTCAGTGTCTGTGTCTCTGTGTCTCAGTGTCTCAGGGTCTCAGATTCTCAGTGTCTCTGTGTCTCAGTGTCTCTTTGTCTCAGTGTCTCAGTGTCTCTGTGTCGATGTGTCTCAGTGTCTCAGTGTCTCTCTGTCTCTGTGTCTCAGCGTCTTAGTGTCTCTGTGTCTCAGTGTCTCTGTGTGTCAGTGTCTCTTTGTCTCAGAGTCTCTGTGCCTAATTGTCTCTGTGTCTCAGTGTCTCAGAAAATAAGTGTCTCAATGTCTCAGAGTCTCGGTGTCTCTGCGTATCTGTGTCTCTGTGTCTCAGTGTCTGTGTCTCTGTGTCTCAGTGTCTCAGTGACTCAGAGTCTCAGTGTCTCTGTGTCTCAGTGTCTCTTTGTCTCTGTGTCTCAGTGTCTCTGTGTCCATGTGTCTCAATGTCTCAGTGTCTCTCTGTCTCTGTGTCTCAGCGTCTTAGTGTCTCTGTGTCTCAGTGTCTCAGAAAACCATTGTCTCAATGTCTCAGTGTCTCGGTATCTCTGTGTATCTGTGTCTCTGTGTCTCAGCGTCTCTGTGTCTCAGTGTCTTGTTGTATCAGAGTCTCAGTGTCTTAGTGTCTCAGAGTCTCAGTGCCTCTGTGTCTCTGTGTCTCTGTGTCTCCGAGCCTCAGTGTCTCAGTGTCTCTGTGTCTCAGTGTCTCAGAGTCTCAGGGTCTCTGTGTCTCTGTGCCACAGTTTCTCAGAGTCTCTGTGTCTCAGTGTCTCAGAGTCTCAGAGTCTCAGTGTCTCTGTGTCTCAGTGTCTCTGTGTCTCTGTGCCTCAGTGTCTCAGAGTCTCAGTGTCTCTGGGTCTCAGTGTCTCAGTGTCTCTGTGTCTCAGTGTCGCACTGTCTCAGAGTCTCAGTGTCTCTGTGTCTCAGTGTGTCAGTGTCTCTGTGTCTCAGTGTCTCAGGGTCTCAGAGTCTCTGTGTCTCAGTGTCACTGTGTCTCAGTGTCTCTGATTCTCAGTGTCTCTGTGTCTCAGTGTCTCAATGTCTCTGCGTCTCTGTGTCTCAGTGTCTCAGAGTCTCAGTGTCTCAGAGTCTCAGTGTCTCTGTGTCTCAGTGTGTCAGTGTCTCAGTGTCTGTGTCTCAGCGTCTCTGAGTCTCAGTGTCTGTGTCTCTGTGTCTCAGTGTCTCAGTGTCTCAGAGTCTCAGTGTCTCTGTGTCTCAGTGCCTCTTTGTCTCTGTGTCTCAGTGTCTCTGTGTCGATGTGTCTCAGTGTCTCAGTGTCTCTCTGTCTCTGTGTCTCAGCGTCTTAGTGTCTCTGTGTCTCAGTGTCTCTGTGTCTCAGTGTCTCAGTGTCTCAAAGTCTCTGTGCCTAAGTGTCTCTGTGTCTCAGAAAATCAGTGTCTCAATGTCTCAGAGTCTCGGTGTCACTGTGTATCAGTGTCTCTGTGTCTCAGCGTCTCAGTGTCTCTGTGTCTCAGTGTCTCAGTGTCTCAGATTCTCAGTGTCTCTGTGTCTCAGTGTCTCAGAGTCTCAGTGTCTCAGTGTCTCAGATTCTCAGTGTCTCTGTGTCTCAGTGTCTCTGTGTCTCAGTGTCTCAGAGTCTCAGTGTCTCAGAGTCTCAGTGTCTCTGTGTCTCAGTGTCTCAGAAAATCAGTGTCTCAATGTCTCAGAGTCTCGGTGTCTCTGTGTATCTGTGTCTCTGTGTCTCAGCGTCTCAGTGTCTCTGTGTCTCAGTGGCTCTGTGTCTTAGTGTCTCGTTGTCTCAGAGTCTCAGTGTCTTCGTGTCTCAGAGTCTCAGTGCCTCTGTGTCTCTGTGTCTCCGAGCCTCAGTGTCTCAGTGTCTCTGTGTCTCAGTGTCTCAGAGTCTCAGTGTCTCTGTGTCTCTGTGTCTCAGTGTCCCTGTGTCTCTGTGTCTCAATGTCTCAGAGTCTCAGTGTCTCAGAGTCTCTGTGTCTCTGTGTCTCAGTGTGTCAGTGTCTGTGTCTCAGCATCTCTGAGTCTCAGTGTCTGTGTCTCTGTGTCTCAGTGTCTCAGTGTCTCAGAGTCTCAGTGTCACTGTGTCTCAGTGTCTCTTTGTCTCAGTGTCTCAGTGTCTCTGTGTCGATGTGTCTCAGTGTCTCAGTGTCTCTCTGTCTCTGTGTCTCAGCGTCTTAGTGTCTCTGTGTCTCAGTGTCTCTGTGTGTCAGTGTCTCTTTGTCTCAGAGTCTCTGTGCCTAAGTGTCTCTGTGTCTCTGTGTCTCAGAAAATAAGTGTCTCAATGTCTCAGAGTCTCGGTGTCTCTGCGTATCTGTGTCTCTGTGTCTCAGCGTCTCAGTGTCTCTGTGTCTCAGTGTCTCAGTGTCTCAGATTCTCAGTGTCTCTGTGTCTCAGTGTCTCAGAGTCTCAGTGTCTCAGTGTCTCAGATTCTCAGTGTCTCTGTGTCTCAGTGACTCTGTGTCTCTGTGTCTCAGTGTCTCAGAGTTTCAGATTCTCAGTGTCTCTGTGTCTCAGTGTCTCTGTGTCTCTGTGTCTCAGTGTCTCAGAGTCTCAGTGTCTCAGAGTCTCAGTATCTCAGTGTCTCTGTGTCTCAGTGTGTCAGTGTCTCAGTGTCTGTGTCTCAGCGTCTCTGAGTCTCAGTCTCTGCGTCTCAGTGTCTCAGAGTCTCAGTGTCTCTGTGTCTCAGTGTCTCTTTCTCTCAGCGTCTTAGTGTCTCTGTGTCTCAGTGTCTCTGTGTCTCAGTGTCTCTTTGTCTCAGAGTCTCTGTGTCTAAGTTTCTCAGTGTCTCAGTGTCTCAGAAACTCAGTGTCTCAATGTCTCAGAGTCTCGGTATCTCTGTGTATCTGTGTCTCTGTGTCTCAGCGTCTCAGTGTCTCTGTGTCTCAGTGTCTCTGTGTCTCAAAGTCTCGTTGTCTCAGAGTCTCAGTGTCTTAGTGTCTCAGATTCTCAGTGTCTCTGTGTCTCTGTGTCTCCGAGCCTCAGTGTCTCAGTGTCTCTGTGTCTCAGTGTCTCAGAGTCTCAGTGTCTCTGTGTCTCTGTGTCACAGTTTCTCAGTGTCTCTGTGTCTCAGTGTCTCAGAGTCTCAGTGTCTCTGGGTTTCAGTGTCTCTGTGTCTCAGTGTGTCTGTGTGTCAGTGTCGCACTGTCTCAGTGTGTCAGTGTCTCTGTGTCTCAGTGTGTCAGTGTCTCTGTGTCTCAGAGTCTCTGTGTCTCAGTGTCACTGTGTCTCAGTGTCTCAGATTCTCAGTGTCTCTGTGTCTCAGTGTGTCAGTGTCTCTGTGTCTCAGTGTCTCAGAGTCTCTGTGTCTCAGTGTCACTGTGTCTCAGTGTCTCAGATTCTCAGTGTCTCAGTGTCTCAGTGTCTCTTTGTCTCTGTGTCTCAGTGTCTCTGTGTCTCAAAGTCTCGTTGTCTCAGAGTCTCAGTGTCTTAGTGTCTCAGATTCTCAGTGTCTCTGTGTCTCTGTGTCTCCGAGCCTCAGTGTCTCAGTGTCTCTGTGTCTCAGTGTCTCAGAGTCTCAGTGTCTCTGTGTCTCTGTGTCACAGTTTCTCAGTGTCTCTGTGTCTCAGTGTCTCAGAGTCTCAGTGTCTCTGGGTTTCAGTGTCTCTGTGTCTCAGTGTGTCTGTGTGTCAGTGTCGCACTGTCTCAGAGTCTCAGTGTCTCTGTGTCTCAGTGTGTCAGTGTCTCTGTGTCTCAGTGTCTCAGAGTCTCTGTGTCTCAGTGTCACTGTGTCTCAGTGTCTCAGATTCCAGTGTCTCTGTGTCTCAGTGTGTCAGTGTCTCTGTGTCTCAGTGTCTCAGAGTCTCTGTGTCTCAGTGTCACTGTGTCTCAGTGTCTCAGATTCTCAGTGTCTCAGTGTCTCAGTGTCTCTGTGTCTCTGTGTCTCAGTGTCTCAGAGTCTCAGTGTCTCAGCGTCTCAGTGTCTCTGTGTCTCAGTGTGTCAGTGTCTCAGTGTCTGTGTCTCAGCATCTCTGAGTCTCAGTGTCTGTGTCTCTGTGTCTCAGTGTCTCAGTGTCTCAGTGTCTCTTTGTCTCTGTGTCTCAGTGTCTCTGTGTCGCTGTGTCTCAGTGTCTCAGTGTCTCTCTGTCTCTGTGTCTCAGCGTCTTTGTGTCTCTGTGTCTCAGTGTCTCTGTGTCTCAGTGTCTCTTTGTCTCAGAGTCTCTGTGCCTAAATGTCTCTGTGTCTCAGTGTCTCAGAAAATCAGTGTCTCAATGTCTCAGAGTCTCGGTGTCTCTGTGTATCTGTGTCTCTGTGTCTCAGCGTCTCAGTGTCTCTGTGTCTCAGTGGCTCTGTGTCTTAGTGTCTCGTTGTCTCAGAGTCTCAGTGTCTTCGTGTCTCAGAGTCTCAGTGCCTCTGTGTCTCTGTGTCTCCGAGCCTCAGTGTCTCAGTGTCTCTGTGTCTCAGTGTCTCAGAGTCTCAGTGTCTCTGTGTCTCAGTGTCTCAGTGTCTCTGTGTCTCAATGTCTCAGAGTCTCAGTGTCTCAGAGTCTCAGTGTCTCTGTGTCTCAGTGTGTCAGTGTCTGTGTCTCAGCATCTCTGAGTCTCAGTGTCTGTGTCTCTGTGTCTCAGTGTCTCAGGGTCTCAGATTCTCAGTGTCTCTGTGTCTCAGTGTCTCTTTGTCTCAGTGTCTCAGTGTCTCTGTGTCGATGTGTCTCAGTGTCTCAGTGTCTCAGTGTCTCTCTGTCTCTGTGTCTCAGCGTCTTAGTGTCTCTGTGTCTCAGTGTCTCTGTGTGTCAGTGTCTCTTTGTCTCAGAGTCTCTGTGCCTAATTGTCTCTGTGTCTCAGTGTCTCAGAAAATAAGTGTCTCAATGTCTCAGAGTCTCGGTGTCTCTGCGTATCTGTGTCTCTGTGTCTCAGTGTCTGTGTCTCTGTGTCTCAGTGTCTCAGTGACTCAGAGTCTCAGTGTCTCTGTGTCTCAGTGTCTCTTTGTCTCTGTGTCTCAGTGTCTCTGTGTCCATGTGTCTCAATGTCTCAGTGTCTCTCTGTCTCTGTGTCTCAGCGTCTTAGTGTCTCTGTGTCTCAGTGTCTCAGAAAACCAGTGTCTCAATGTCTCAGTGTCTCGGTATCTCTGTGTATCTGTGTCTCTGTGTCTCAGCGTCTCTGTGTCTCAGTGTCTTGTTGTATCAGAGTCTCAGTGTCTTAGTGTCTCAGAGTCTCAGTGCCTCTGTGTCTCTGTGTCTCTGTGTCTCCGAGCCTCAGTGTCTCAGTGTCTCTGTGTCTCAGTGTCTCAGAGTCTCAGGGTCTCTGTGTCTCTGTGCCACAGTTTCTCAGAGTCTCTGTGTCTCAGTGTCTCAGAGTCTCAGAGTCTCAGTGTCTCTGTGTCTCAGTGTCTCTGTGTCTCTGTGCCTCAGTGTCTCAGAGTCTCAGTGTCTCTGGGTCTCAGTGTCTCAGTGTCTCTGTGTCTCAGTGTCGCACTGTCTCAGAGTCTCAGTGTCTCTGTGTCTCAGTGTGTCAGTGTCTCTGTGTCTCAGTGTCTCAGGGTCTCAGAGTCTCTGTGTCTCAGTGTCACTGTGTCTCAGTGTCTCTGATTCTCAGTGTCTCTGTGTCTCAGTGTCTCAATGTCTCTGCGTCTCTGTGTCTCAGTGTCTCAGAGTCTCAGTGTCTCAGAGTCTCAGTGTCTCTGTGTCTCAGTGTGTCAGTGTCTCAGTGTCTGTGTCTCAGCGTCTCTGAGTCTCAGTGTCTGTGTCTCTGTGTCTCAGTGTCTCAGTGTCTCAGAGTCTCAGTGTCTCTGTGTCTCAGTGCCTCTTTGTCTCTGTGTCTCAGTGTCTCTGTGTCGATGTGTCTCAGTGTCTCAGTGTCTCTCTGTCTCTGTGTCTCAGCGTCTTAGTGTCTCTGTGTCTCAGTGTCTCTGTGTCTCAGTGTCTCAGTGTCTCAAAGTCTCTGTGCCTAAGTGTCTCTGTGTCTCAGAAAATCAGTGTCTCAATGTCTCAGAGTCTCGGTGTCACTGTGTATCAGTGTCTCTGTGTCTCAGCGTCTCAGTGTCTCTGTGTCTCAGTGTCTCAGTGTCTCAGATTCTCAGTGTCTCTGTGTCTCAGTGTCTCAGAGTCTCAGTGTCTCAGTGTCTCAGATTCTCAGTGTCTCTGTGTCTCAGTGTCTCTGTGTCTCAGTGTCTCAGAGTCTCAGTGTCTCAGAGTCTCAGTGTCTCTGTGTCTCAGTGTCTCAGAAAATCAGTGTCTCAATGTCTCAGAGTCTCGGTGTCTCTGTGTATCTGTGTCTCTGTGTCTCAGCGTCTCAGTGTCTCTGTGTCTCAGTGGCTCTGTGTCTTAGTGTCTCGTTGTCTCAGAGTCTCAGTGTCTTCGTGTCTCAGAGTCTCAGTGCCTCTGTGTCTCTGTGTCTCCGAGCCTCAGTGTCTCAGTGTCTCTGTGTCTCAGTGTCTCAGAGTCTCAGTGTCTCTGTGTCTCTGTGTCTCAGTGTCCCTGTGTCTCTGTGTCTCAATGTCTCAGAGTCTCAGTGTCTCAGAGTCTCAGTGTCTCTGTGTCTCAGTGTGTCAGTGTCTGTGTCTCAGCATCTCTGAGTCTCAGTGTCTGTGTCTCTGTGTCTCAGTGTCTCAGTGTCTCAGAGTCTCAGTGTCACTGTGTCTCAGTGTCTCTTTGTCTCAGTGTCTCAGTGTCTCTGTGTCGATGTGTCTCAGTGTCTCAGTGTCTCTCTGTCTCTGTGTCTCAGCGTCTTAGTGTCTCTGTGTCTCAGTGTCTCTGTGTGTCAGTGTCTCTTTGTCTCAGAGTCTCTGTGCCTAAGTGTCTCTGTGTCTCTGTGTCTCAGAAAATAAGTGTCTCAATGTCTCAGAGTCTCGGTGTCTCTGCGTATCTGTGTCTCTGTGTCTCAGCGTCTCAGTGTCTCTGTGTCTCAGTGTCTCAGTGTCTCAGATTCTCAGTGTCTCTGTGTCTCAGTGTCTCAGAGTCTCAGTGTCTCAGTGTCTCAGATTCTCAGTGTCTCTGTGTCTCAGTGACTCTGTGTCTCTGTGTCTCAGTGTCTCAGAGTTTCAGATTCTCAGTGTCTCTGTGTCTCAGTGTCTCTGTGTCTCTGTGTCTCAGTGTCTCAGAGTCTCAGTGTCTCAGAGTCTCAGTATCTCAGTGTCTCTGTGTCTCAGTGTGTCAGTGTCTCAGTGTCTGTGTCTCAGCGTCTCTGAGTCTCAGTCTCTGCGTCTCAGTGTCTCAGAGTCTCAGTGTCTCTGTGTCTCAGTGTCTCTTTCTCTCAGCGTCTTAGTGTCTCTGTGTCTCAGTGTCTCTGTGTCTCAGTGTCTCTTTGTCTCAGAGTCTCTGTGTCTAAGTTTCTCAGTGTCTCAGTGTCTCAGAAACTCAGTGTCTCAATGTCTCAGAGTCTCGGTATCTCTGTGTATCTGTGTCTCTGTGTCTCAGCGTCTCAGTGTCTCTGTGTCTCAGTGTCTCTGTGTCTCAAAGTCTCGTTGTCTCAGAGTCTCAGTGTCTTAGTGTCTCAGATTCTCAGTGTCTCTGTGTCTCTGTGTCTCCGAGCCTCAGTGTCTCAGTGTCTCTGTGTCTCAGTGTCTCAGAGTCTCAGTGTCTCTGTGTCTCTGTGTCACAGTTTCTCAGTGTCTCTGTGTCTCAGTGTCTAAGAGTCTCAGTGTCTCTGGGTTTCAGTGTCTCTGTGTCTCAGTGTGTCTGTGTGTCAGTGTCGCACTGTCTCAGAGTCTCAGTGTCTCTGTGTCTCAGTGTGTCAGTGTCTCTGTGTCTCAGTGTCTCAGAGTCTCTGTGTCTCAGTGTCACTGTGTCTCAGTGTCTCAGATTCTCAGTGTCTCTGTGTGTCAGTGTGTCAGTGTCTCTGTGTCTCAGTGTCTCAGAGTCTCTGTGTCTCAGTGTCACTGTGTCTCAGTGTCTCAGATTCTCAGTGTCTCTGTGTCTCAGTGTCTCAGTGTCTCTGTGTCTCAGTGTCTCAGAGTCTCAGTGTCTCAGAGTCTCAGTGTCTCTGTGTCTCAGTGTGTCAGTGTCTCAGTGTCTGTGTCTCAGCATCTCTGAGTCTCAGTGTCTGTGTCTCTGTGTCTCAGTGTCTCAGAGTCTCAGTGTCTCTGTGTCTCAGTGTCTCTTTGTCTCTGTGTCTCAGTGTCTCTGTGTCGCTGTGTCTCAGTGTCTCAGTGTCTCTCTGTCTCTGTGTCTCAGCGTCTTTGTGTCTCTGTGTCTCAGTGTCTCTGTGTCTCAGTGTCTCTTTGTCTCAGAGTCTCTGTGTCTCAGTGTCTCAGAAAATCAGTGTCTCAATGTCTCAGAGTCTCGGTGTCTCTGTGTATCTGTGTCTCTGTGTCTCAGCGTCTCAGTGTCTCTGTGTCTCAGTGGCTCTGTGTCTTAGTGTCTCGTTGTCTCAGAGTCTCAGTGTCTTCGTGTCTCAGAGTCTCTGTGCCTCTGTGTCTCTGTGTCTCCGAGCCTCAGTGTCTCAGTGTCTCTGTGTCTCAGTGTCTCAGAGTCTCAGTGTCTCTGTGTCTCAGTGTCTCAGTGTCTCTGTGTCTCTGTGTCTAAATGTCTCAGAGTCTCAGTGTCTCAGAGTCTCAGTGTCTCTGTGTCTCAGTGTGTCAGTGTCTGTGTCTCAGCATCTCTAAGTCTCAGTGTCTGTGTCTCAGTGTCTCAGTGTCTCAGAGTCTCAGTGTCTCTGTGTCTCAGTGTCTCTTTGTCTCAGTGTCTCAGTGTCTCAGTGTCTCTCTGTCTCTGTGTCTCAGCGTCTTAGTGTCTCTGTGTCTCAGTGTCTCTGTGTGTCAGTGTCTCTTTGTCTCAGAGTCTCTGTGCCTAATTGTCTCTGTGTCTCAGTGTCTCAGAAAATAAGTGTCTCAATGTCTCAGAGTCTCGGTGTCTCTGCGTATCTGTGTCTCTGTGTCTCAGTGTCTGTGTCTCTGTGTCTCAGTGTCTCAGTGACTCAGAGTCTCAGTGTCTCTGTGTCTCAGTGTCTCTTTGTCTCTGTGTCTCAGTGTCTCTGTGTCGATGTGTCTCAATGTCTCAGTGTCTCTCTGTCTCTGTGTCTCAGCGTCTTAGTGTCTCTGTGTCTCAGTGTCTCTGTGTCTCAGTGTCTCAGAAAACCAGTGTCTCAATGTCTCAGTGTCTCGGTATCTCTGTGTATCTGTGTCTCTGTGTCTCAGCGTCTCTGTGTCTCAGTGTCTTGTTGTATCAGAGTCTCAGTGTCTTAGTGTCTCAGAGTCTCAGTGCCTCTGTGTCTCTGTGTCTCTGTGTCTCCGAGCCTCAGTGTCTCAGTGTCTCTGTGTCTCAGTGTCTCAGAGTCTCAGGGTCTCTGTGTCTCTGTGCCACAGTTTCTCAGTGTCTCTGTGTCTCAGTGTCTCAGAGTCTCAGAGTCTCAGTGTCTCTGTGTCTCAGTGTCTCTGTGTCTCTGTGCCTCAGTGTCTCAGAGTCTCAGTGTCTCTGGGTCTCAGTGTCTCAGTGTCTCAGTGTCGCACTGTCTCAGAGTCTCAGTGTCTCTGTGTCTCAGTGTGTCAGTGTCTCTGTGTCTCAGTGTCTCAGGGTCTCAGAGTCTCTGTGTCTCAGTGTCACTGTGTCTCAGTGTCTCTGATTCTCAGTGTCTCTGTGTCTCAGTGTCTCAATGTCTCTTCGTCTCTGTGTCTCAGTGTCTCAGAGTCTCAGTGTCTCAGAGTCTCAGTGTCTCTGTGTCTCAGTGTGTCAGTGTCTCAGTGTCTGTGTCTCAGCGTCTCTGAGTCTCAGTGTCTGTGTCTCTGTGTCTCAGTGTCTCAGTGTCTCAGAGTCTCAGTGTCTCTGTGTCTCAGTGCCTCTTTGTCTCTGTGTCTCAGTGTCTCTGTGTCGATGTGTCTCAGTGTCTCAGTGTCTCTCTGTCTCTGTGTCTCAGCGTCTTAGTGTCTCTGTGTCTCAGTGTCTCTGTGTCTCAGTGTCTCAGTGTCTCAGAGTCTCTGTGCCTAAGTGTCTCTGTGTCTCAGTGTCTCAGAAAATCAGTGTCTCAATGTCTCAGAGTCTCAGTGTCACAGTGTATCTGTGTCTCTGTGTCTCAGCGTCTCAGTGTCTCTGTGTCTCAGTGTCTCAGTGTCTCAGATTCTCAGTGTCTCTGTGTCTCAGTGTCTCAGAGTCTCAGTGTCTCAGTGTCTCAGATTCTCAGTGTCTCTGTGTCTCAGTGTCTCTGTGTCTCAGTGTCTCAGAGTCTCAGTGTCTCAGAGTCTCAGTGTCTCTGTGTCTCAGTGTCTCAGAAAATCAGTGTCTCAATGTCTCAGAGTCTCGGTGTCTCTGTGTATCTGTGTCTCTGTGTCTCAGCGTCTCAGTGTCTCTGTGTCTCAGTGGCTCTGTGTCTTAGTGTCTCGTTGTCTCAGAGTCTCAGTGTCTTCGTGTCTCAGAGTCTCAGTGCCTCTGTGTCTCTGTGTCTCCGAGCCTCAGTGTCTCAGTGTCTCTGTGTCTCAGTGTCTCAGAGTCTCAGTGTCTCTGTACTCTGTGTCTCAGTGTCTCAGTGTCTCTGTGTCTCAATGTCTCAGAGTCTCAGTGTCTCAGAGTCTCAGTGTCTCTGTGTCTCAGTGTGTCAGTGTCTGTGTCTCAGCATCTCTGAGTCTCAGTGTCCGTGTCTCTGTGTCTCAGTGTCTCAGTGTCTCAGAGTCTCAGTGTCACTGTGTCTCAGTGTCTCTTTGTCTCAGTGTCTCAGTGTCTCTGTGTCGATGTGTCTCAGTGTCTCAGTGTCTCTCTGTCTCTGTGTCTCAGCGTCTTAGTGTCTCTGTGTCTCAGTGTCTCTGTGTGTCAGTGTCTCTTTGTCTCAGAGTCTCTGTGCCTAAGTGTCTCTGTGTCTCAGTGTCTCAGAAAATAAGTGTCTCAATGTCTCAGTGTCTCGGTGTCTCTGTGTATCTGTGTCTCTGTGTCTCAGCGTCTCAGTGTCTCTGTGTCTCAGTGTCTCAGTGTCTCAGATTCTCAGTGTCTCTGTGTCTCAGTGTCTCAGAGTCTCAGTGTCTCAGTGTCTCAGATTCTCAGTGTCTCTGTGTCTCAGTGTCTCTGTGTCTCAGTGTCTCAGAGTCTCAGTGTCTCAGAGTTTCAGATTCTCAGTGTCTCTGTGTCTCAGTGTCTCTGTGTCTCTGTGTCTCAGTGTCTCAGAGTCTCAGTGTCTCAGAGTCTCAGTATCTCAGTGTCACTGTGTCTCAGTGTGTCAGTGTCTCAGTGTCTGTGTCTCAGCGTCTCTGAGTCTCAGTGTCTGTGTCTCTGTGTCTCAGTGTCTCAGAGTCTCAGTGTCTCTGTGTCTCAGTGTCTCTTTGTCTCAGCGTCTTAGTGTCTCTGTGTCTCAGTGTCTCTGTGTCTCAGTGTCTCTTTGTCTCAGAGTCTCTGTGTCTAAGTTTCTCAGTGTCTCAGTGTCTCAGAAACTCAGTGTCTCAATGTCTCAGAGTCTCGGTATCTCTGTGTATCTGTGTCTCTGTGTCTCAGCGTCTCAGTGTCTCTGTGTCTCAGTGTCTCTGTGTCTCAAAGTCTCGTTGTCTCAGAGTCTCAGTGTCTTAGTGTCTCAGATTCTCAGTGTCTCTGTGTCTCTGTGTCTCCGAGCCTCAGTGTCTCAGTGTCTCTGTGTCTCAGTGTCTCAGAGTCTCAGTGTCTCTGTGTCTCTGTGTCACAGTTTCTCAGTGTCTCTGTGTCTCAGTGTCTCAGAGTCTCAGTGTCTCTGGGTTTCAGTGTCTCTGTGTCTCAGTGTGTCTGTGTGTCAGTGTCGCACTGTCTCAGAGTCTCAGTGTCTCTGTGTCTCAGTGTGTCAGTGTCTCTGTGTCTCAGTGTCTCAGAGTCTCTGTGTCTCAGTGTCACTGTGTCTCAGTGTCTCAGATTCTCAGTGTCTCTGTGTCTCAGTGTGTCAGTGTCTCTGTGTCTCAGTGTCTCAGAGTCTCTGTGTCTCAGTGTCACTGTGTCTCAGTGTCTCAGATTCTCAGTGTCTCAGTGTCTCTGTGTCTCTGTGTCTCAGTGTCTCAGAGTCTCAGTGTCTCAGAGTCTCAGTGTCTCTGTGTCTCAGTGTGTCAGTGTCTCAGTGTCTGTGTCTCAGCATCTCTGAGTCTCAGTGTCTGTGTCTCTGTGTCTCAGTGTCTCAGTGTCTCTGTGTCTCAGTGTCTCTTTGTCGCTGTGTCTCAGTGTCTCTGTGTCGCTGTGTCTCAGTGTCTCAGTGTCTCTCTGTCTCTGTGTCTCAGCGTCTTTGTGTCTCTGTGTCTCAGTGTCTCTGTGTCTCAGTGTCTCTTTGTCTCAGAGTCTCTGTGCCTAAATGTCTCTGTGTCTCAGTGTCTCAGAAAATCAGTGTCTCAACGTCTCAGAGTCTCGGTGTCTCTGTGTATCTGTGTCTCTGTGTCTCAGCGTCTCAGTGTCTCTGTGTCTCAGTGGCTCTGTGTCTTAGTGTCTCGTTGTCTCAGAGTCTCAGTGTCTTCGTGTCTCAGAGTCTCAGTGCCTCTGTGTCTCTGTGTCTCCGAGCCTCAGTGTCTCAGTGTCTCTGTGTCTCAGTGTCTCAGAGTCTCAGTGTCTCTGTGTCTCAGTGTCTCTGTGTCTCTGTGTCTCAATGTCTCAGAGTCTCAGTGTGTCAGAGTCTCAGTGTCTCTGTGTCTCAGTGTGTCAGTGTCTGTGTCTCAGCATCTCTGAGTCTCAGTGTCTGTGTCTCTGTGTCTCAGTGTCTCAGTGTCTCAGAGTCTCAGTGTCTCTGTGTCTCAGTGTCTCTTTGTCTCAGTGTCTCAGTGTCTCTGTGTCGATGTGTCTCAGTGTCTCAGTGTCTCAGTGTCTCTCTGTCTCTGTGTCTCAGCGTCTTAGTGTCTCTGTGTCTCAGTGTCTCTGTGTGTCAGTGTCTCTTTGTCTCAGAGTCTCTGTGCCTAATTGTCTCTGTGTCTCAGTGTCTCAGAAAATAAGTGTCTCAATGTCTCAGAGTCTCGGTGTCTCTGCGTATCTGTGTCTCTGTGTCTCAGTGTCTGTGTCTCTGTGTCTCAGTGTCTCAGTGACTCAGAGTCTCAGTGTCTCTGTGTCTCAGTGTCTCTTTGTCTCTGTGTCTCAGTGTCTCTGTGTCGATGTGTCTCAATGTCTCAGTGTCTCTCTGTCTCTGTGTCTCAGCGTCTTAGTGTCTCTGTGTCTCAGTGTCTCTGTGTCTCAGTGTCTCAGAAAACCAGTGTCTCAATGTCTCAGTGTCTCGGTATCTCTGTGTATCTGTGTCTCTGTGTCTCAGCGTCTCTGTGTCTCAGTGTCTTGTTGTATCAGAGTCTCAGTGTCTTAGTGTCTCAGAGTCTCAGTGCCTCTGTGTCTCTGTGTCTCTGTGTCTCCGAGCCTCAGTGTCTCAGTGTCTCTGTGTCTCAGTGTCTCAGAGTCTCAGGGTCTCTGTGTCTCTGTGCCACAGTTTCTCAGTGTCTCTGTGTCTCACTGTCTCAGAGTCTCAGAGTCTCAGTGTCTCTGTGTCTCAGTGTCTCTGTGTCTCTGTGCCTCACTGTCTCAGAGTCTCACTGTCTCTGGGTCTCAGTGTCTCAGTGTCTCTGTGTCTCAGTGTCGCACTGTCTCAGAGTCTCAGTGTCTCTGTGTCTCAGTGTGTCAGTGTCTCTGTGTGTCAGTGTCTCAGGGTCTCAGAGTCTCTGTGTCTCAGTGTCACTGTGTCTCAGTGTCTCTGATTCTCAGTGTCTCTGTGTCTCAGTGTCTCAATGTCTCTGCGTCTCTGTGTCTCAGTGTCTCAGAGTCTCAGTGTCTCAGAGTCTCAGTGTCTCTGTGTCTCAGTGTGTCAGTGTCTCAGTGTCTGTGTCTCAGCGTCTCTGAGTCTCAGTGTCTGTGTCTCTGTGTCTCAGTGTCTCAGTGTCTCAGAGTCTCAGTGTCTCTGTGTCTCAGTGCCTCTTTGTCTCTGTGTCTCAGTGTCTCTGTGTCGATGTGTCTCAGTGTCTCAGTGTCTCTCTGTCTCTGTGTCTCAGCGTCTTAGTGTCTCTGTGTCTCAGTGTCTCTGTGTCTCAGTGTCTCAGTGTCTCAGAGTCTCTGTGCCTAAGTGTCTCTGTGTCTCAGTGTCTCAGAAAATCAGTGTCTCAATGTCTCAGAGTCTCGGTGTCACTGTGTATCTGTGTCTCTGTGTCTCAGCGTCTCAGTGTCTCTGTGTCTCAGTGTCTCAGTGTCTCAGATTCTCAGTGTCTCTGTGTCTTAGTGTCTCAGAGTCTCAGTGTCTCAGTGTCTCAGATTCTCAATGTCTCTGTGTCTCTGTGTCTCTGTGTCTCAGTGTCTCAGAGTCTCAGTGTCTCAGAGTCTCAGATTCTCAGTGTCTCTGTGTCTCAGTGTCTCTGTGTCTCTGTGTCTCAGTGTCTCAGAGTCTCAGTGTCTCAGAGTCTCAGTATCTCAGTGTCTCTGTGTCTCAGTGTGTCAGTGTCTCAGTGTCTGTGTCTCAGCGTCTCTGAGTCTCAGTGTCTGTGTCTCTGTGTCTCAGTGTCACAGTGTCTCTTTGTCTCAGCGTCTTAGTGTCTCTGTGTCTCAGTGTCTCTGTGCCTCAGTGTCTCTTTGTCTCAGAGTCTCTGTGTCTAAGTTTCTCAGTGTCTCAGAAACTCAGTGTCTCAATGTCTCAGAGTCTCGGTATCTCTATGTATCTGTGTCTCTGTGTCTCAGCGTCTCAGTGTCTCTGTGTCTCAGTGTCTCAAAGTCTCGTTGTCTCAGAGTCTCAGTGTCTTAGTGTCTCAGATTCTCAGTGTCTCTGTGTCTCTGTGTCTCCGAGCCTCAGTGTCTCAGTGTCTCTGTGTCTCAGTGTCTCAGAGTCTCAGTGTCTCTGTGTCTCTGTGTCACAGTTTCTCAGTGTCTCTGTGTCTCAGTGTCTCAGAGTCTCAGTGTCTCTGGGTTTCAGTGTCTCTGTGTCTCTGTGTCTCTGTGTCTCAGTGTCTCTGTGTCTCAGTGTCGCACTGTCTCAGAGTCTCAGTGTCTCTGTGTCTCAGTGTGTCAGTGTCTCTGTGTCTCAGTGTCTCAGAGTCTCTGTGTCTCAGTGTCACTGTGTCTCAGTGTCTCAGTGTCTCAGATTCTCAGTGTCTCTGTGTCTCAGTGTCTCAGTGTCTCTGTGTCTCTGTGTCTCAGTGTCTCAGAGTCTCAGTGTCTCAGAGTCTCAGTGTCTCTGTGTCTCAGTGTGTCAGTGTCTCAGTGTCTGTGTCTCAGCATCTCTGAGTCTCAGTGTCTGTGTCTCTGTGTCACAGTGTCTCAGTGTCTCAGAGTCTCAGTGTCTCTGTGTCTCAGTGTCTCTTTGTCTCTGTGTCTCAGTGTCTCTGTGTCGCTGTGTCTCAGTGTCTCAGTGTCTCTCTGTCTCTGTGTCTCTGCGTCTTTGTGTCTCTGTGTCTCAGTGTCTCTGTGTCTCAGTGTCTCTTTGTCTCAGAGTCTCTGTGTCTCAGTGTCTCAGAAAATCAGAGTCTCAGAAAATCAGTGTCTCAATGTCTCAGAGTCTCGGTGTCTCTGTGTATCTGTGTCTCTGTGTCTCAGCGTCTCAGTGTCTCTGTGTCTCAGTGGCTCTGTGTCTTAGTGTCTCGTTGTCTCAGAGTCTCAGTGTCTTCGTGTCTCAGAGTCTCAGTGCCTCTGTGTCTCTGTGTCTCCGAGCCTCAGTGTCTCAGTGTCTCTGTGTCTCAGTGTCTCAGAGTCTCAGTGTCTCTGTGTCTCTGTGTCTCAGTTTCTCAGTGTCTCTGTGTCTCAGTGTCTCAGAGTCTCAGCGTCTCAGTGTCTCTGTGTCTCAGTGTCTCAGTGTCTCTGTGTCTCAGAGTCATAGTGTCTCTGTGTCTCGGTGTCTCTGAGTCTCAGTTTCTCTGTGTCACAGTCTCTCGGTGTCTCTGTGTCTCAGTGCCTCTGTCTCTCAGTGTCACAGAGTCTCAGATTCTCAGTGTCTCAGAGTCTCAGTGTCTCAGTGTCTCAGAGTCTCAGTGTCTCTGTGTCTCTGTGTCTCAGTGTCTCAGTGTCTCAGAGTCTCACTTTCTACGTGTCTCAGAGACGCATTGTCTCAGTGTCTCGGATTCTCAGTGTCTCAGAGTCTCAGTTTCTAAGTGTCTCAGAGACGCAGTGTCTCAGTGTCTCGGATTCTCAGTGTCTCAGAGTCTCAGTGTCTCTGTGTTTCTGTGTCTCAGTGTCTCAGAGTCTAAGTGTCTCTGTGTCTGTGCGTCTCTGTGTCTCAGCGTCTCTGTGTCTCCCTGCCTCAGTGTCTCAGTGTCTCAGTGTCTCAGTGTCTCAGTGTCTCTGTGTCTCAGTGTCTCAGTGTCTCGGATTCTCAGTGTCTCAGAGTCTCAGTGCCTCTGTGTTTCTGTGTCTCAGTGTCTCAGAGTCTAAGTGTCTCTGTGTCTGTGCGTCTCTGTGTCTCAGCATCTCTGTGTCTCCCTGTCTCAGCGTCTCAGTGTCTCAGAGTCTCAGTGTCTCTGTGTCTCTGTGTCTCAGTGTCTCAGAGTCTCAGTGTCTCAGTGTCTCAGAGTCTCAGTGTCTATTTGTCTCAGTGTCTCAGAGTCTCAGTGCCTCTGTGTCTCGGTGTCTCTGTGTCTCTGTGTCTCAGTGTCTCAGTGTCTCAGAGTCTCAGTGTCTCAGTGTCTCAGTGTCTCAGAGTCTCAGTGTCTCTGTGTCTCTGTGTCTCAGTGTCTCAGAGTCTCAGTGTCTCAGTGTCTCAGTGTCTCAGAGTCTCAGTGTCTCTGTGTCTCTGTGTCTCAGTGTCTCAGAGTCTCACTTTCTACGTGTCTCAGAGACGCATTGTCTCAGTGTCTCGGATTCTCAGTGTCTCAGAGTCTCAGTTTCTAAGTGTCTCAGAGACGCAGTGTCTCAGTGTCTCGGATTCTCAGTGTCTCTGTGTCTCAGTGTCTCAGAGTCTCAGTTTCTACGTGTCTCAGAGACGCATTGTCTCAGTGTCTCGGATTCTCAGTGTGTCAGAGTCTCAGTTTCTAAGTATCGCGGAGACGCAGTGTCTCAGTGTCTCGGATTCTCAGTGTCTCAGAGTGTCAGTGTCTCTGTGTTTCTGTGTCTCTGTGCCGCAGTGTCTCAGAGTCACAGTGTCTCTGGGTCTCTGTGTCTCAGTGTTTCTGTGTCTCAGTGTCTCTGTGTCTCAGTATCGCACTGTCTCAGAGTCTCAGTGTCTCTGTGTCTCAGTGTGTCAGTGTCTCTGTGTCTCAGTGTCTCAGGGTCTCAGAGTCTCTGTGTCTCAGTGTCACTGTGTCTCAGTGTCTCAGTGTCTCAGATTCTCAGTGTCTCTGTGTCTCAGTGTCTCAGTGTCTCTGTGTCTCTGTGTCTCAATGTCTCAGAGTCTCAGTGTCTCAGAGTCTCAGTGTCTGTGTGTCTCAGTGTGTCAGTGTCTGTGTCTCAGCGTCTCTGAGTCTCAGTGTCTGTTTCTCTGTGTCTCAGTGTCTCAGTGTCTCAGAGTCTCAGTGTCTCTGTGTCTCAGTGTCTCTTTGTCTCAGTGTCTCAGTGTCTCTGTGTTGATGTGTCTCAGTGTCTCAGTGTCTCTCTGTCTCTGTGTCTCAGCGTCTTAGTGTCTCTGTGTCTCAGTGTCTCTGTGTCTCAGTGTCTCTTTGTCTCAGAGTCTCTGTGCCTAAGTGTCTCTGTGTCTCAGTGTCTCAGAAAATCAGTGTCTCAATGTCTCAGAGTCTCGGTGTCTCTGTGTATCTGTGTCTCTGTGTCTCAGTGTCTGTGTCTCTGTGTCTCAGTGCCTCAGGGACTCAGAGTCTCAGTGTCTCTGTGTCTCAGTGTCTCTTTGTCTCTGTGTCTCAGTGTCTCTGTGTCGATGTGTCTCAGTGTCTCAGTGCCTCTCTGTCTCTGTGTCTCAGCGTCTTAGTGCCTCTGTGTCTCAGTGTCTCTGTGTCTCAGAAAATCAGTGTCTCAATGTCTCAGTGTCTCGGTATCTCTGTGTATCTGTGTCTCTGTGTCTCAGCGTCTCAGTGTCTCGGTGTCTCAGTGTCTTGTTGTATCAGAGTCTCAGTGTCTTAGTGTCGCAGAGTGTCAGTGCCGCTGTGTCTCTGTGTCTCTGTGTCTCCGAGCCTCAGTGTCTCAGTGTCTCTGTGTCTCAGTGTCTCAGAGTCTCAGGGTCTCTGTGTCTCTGTGCCACAGTTTCTCAGTGTCTCTGTGTCTCAGTGTCTCAGAGTCTCAGAGTCTCAGTGTCTCTGTGTCTCAGTGTCTCTGTGTCTCTGTGCCTCAGTGTCTCAGAGTCTCAGTGTCTCTGGGTCTCAGTGTCTCAGTGTCTCTGTGTCTCAGTGTCGCACTGTCTCAGAGTCTCAGTGTCACTGTGTCTCAGTGTGTCAGTGTCTCTGTGTGTCAGTGTCTCAGGGTCTCAGAGTCTCAGTGTCTCAGTGTCTCAGTGTCTCTGATTCTCAGTGTCTCTGTGTCTCAGTGTCTCAATGTCTCTGCGTCTCTGTGTCTCAGTGTCTCAGAGTCTCAGTGTCTCAGAGTCTCAGTGTCTCTGTGTCTCAGTGTGTCAGTGTCTCAGTGTCTGTGTCTCAGCGTCTCTGAGTCTCAGTGTCTGTGTCTCTGTGTCTCAGTGTCTCAGTGTCTCAGAGTCTCAGTGTCTCTGTGTCTCAGTGCCTCTTTGTCACTGTGTCTCAGTGTCTCTGTGTCGATGTGTCTCAGTGTCTCAGTGTCTCTCTGTCTCTGTGTCTCAGCGTCTTAGTGTCTCTGTGTCTCAGTGTCTCTGTGTCTCAGTGTCTCTTTGTCTCAGAGTCTCTGTGCCTAAGTGTCTCTGTGTCTCAGTGTCTCAGAAAATCAGTGTCTCAATGTCTCAGAGTCTCGGTGTCTCTGTGTATCTGTGCCTCAGCGTCTCAGTGTCTCTGTGTCTCAGTGTCTCTGTGTCTCAGTGTCTCATTGTCTCAGAGTCTCAGTGTCTTAGTGTCTCAGAGTCCCAGTGCCTCTGTGTCTCTGTGTCTCCGAGCCTCAGTGTCTCAGTGTCTCTGTGTCTCAGTGTCTCAGAGTCCCAGTGTCTCTGTGTCTCTGTTTCTCAGTGTCTCTGTGTCTCAGTGTCTCAGAGTCTCAGAGTCTCAGTGTCTCTGTGTCTCTGTGTCTCGGTGTCTCTGTGTCTCAGTGTCACCGTGTCTCTGTGTCTCAGTGTCTCAGTGTCTCTGTATCCCAGTGTCTCAGAGTCTCAGTGTCTCAGAATCTCTGTGTCTCAGTGTCACTGTGTCTCAGTGTCTCAGTGTCTCTGTGTCTCAGTGTCTCAGTGTCTCAGATTCTCAGTGTCTCTGTGTCTCAGTGTCTCAGAGCCTCAGTGTCTCAGTGTCTCAGATTCTCAGTGTCTCTGTGTCTCAGTGTCTCTGTGTCTCTGTGTCTCAGTGTCTCAGAGTCTCAGTGTCTCAGAGTCTCTGTGTCTCAGTGTCTCTGTGTCTCAGTGTGTCAGTGTCTCAGTGTCTCAGCGTCTCTGAGTCTCAGTGTCTGTGTCTCAGTGTCTCAGTGTCTCTGAGTCTCAGTGTCTCAGTGTCTCTCTGTCTCTGTGTCTCGGCGTCTTAGTGTCTCTGTGTCTCAGTGTCTCTGTGTCTCAGTGTCTCTTTGTCTCAGTGTCTCTGTGTCTCAGTGTCTCAGTGTCTCAGAGTCTCAGTGTCTCTGTGTCTCAGTGTCTCTGTGTCTCAATGTCTCAGAGTCTCAGTGTCTCAGAGTCTCAGTGTCTCTGTGTCTCAGTGTGTCAGTGTCTGTGTCTCAGCGACTCTGAATCTCAGTGTCTGTGTCTCTGTGTCTCAGTGTCTCAGTGTCTCAGAGTCTCAGTGTCTCTGTGTCTCAGTGTCTCTTTGTCTCAGTGTCTCTGTGTCGATGTGTCTCAGTGTCTCAGTGTCTCTCTGTCTCTGTGTCTCAGCGTCTTAGTGTCTCTGTGTCTCAGTGTCTCTGTGTCTCAGTGTCTCTTTGTCTCAGAGTCTCTGTGCCTAAGTGTCTCTGTGTCTCAGTGTCTCAGAAAATCAGTGTCTCAATGTCTCAGAGTCTCGGTGTCTCTGTGTATCTGTGTCTCTGTGTCTCAGTGTCTGTGTCTCTGTGTCTCAGTGTCTCAGGGACTCAGAGTCTCAGTGTCTCTGTGTCTCAGTGTCTCTTTGTCTCTGTGTCTCAGTGTCTCTGTGTCGATGTGTCTTAGTGTCTCAGTGTCTCTCTGTCTCTGTGTCTCAGCGTCTTAGTGCCTCTGTGTCTCAGTGTCTCTGTGTCTCAGTGTCTCAGAAAATCAGTGTCTCAATGTCTCAGTGTCTCGGTATCTCTGTGTATCTGTGTCTCTGTGTCTCAGCGTCTCAGTGTCTCGGTGTCTCAGTGTCTTGTTGTATCAGAGTCTCAGTGTCTTAGTGTCTCAGAGTCTCAGTGCCGCTGTGTCTCTGTGTCTCTGTGTCTCCGAGCCTCAGTGTCTCAGTGTCTCTGTGTCTCAGTGTCTCAGAGTCTCAGGGTCTCTGTGTCTCTGTGCCACAGTTTCTCAGTGTCTCTGTGTCTCAGTGTCTCAGAGTCTCAGAGTCTCAGTGTCTCTGTGTCTCAGTGTCTCTGTGTCTCTGTGCCTCAGTGTCTCAGAGTCTCAGTGTCTCTGGGTCTCAGTGTCTCTGTGTCTCAGTGTCGCACTGTCTCAGAGTCTCAGTGTCACTGTGTCTCAGTGTGTCAGTGTCTCTGTGTGTCAGTGTCTCAGGGTCTCAGAGTCTCTGTGTCTCAGTGTCACTGTGTCTCAGTGTCTCAGTGTCTCTGATTCTCAGTGTCTCTGTGTCTCAGTGTCTCAATGTCTCTGCGTCTCTGTGTCTCAGTGTCTCAGAGTCTCAGTGTCTCAGAGTCTCAGTGTCTCTGTGTCTCAGTGTGTCAGTGTCTCAGTGTCTGTGTCTCAGCGTCTCTGAGTCTCAGTGTCTGTGTCTCAGTGTCTCTGTGTCTCAGAGTCACAGTGTCTCTGTGTCTCAGTGCCTCTTTGTCACTGTGTCTCAGTGTCTCTGTGTCGATGTGTCTCAGTGTCTCAGTGTCTCTCTGTCTCTGTGTCTCTTTGTCTCAGAGTCTCTGTGCCTAAGTGTCTCTGTGTCTCAGTGTCTCAGAAAATCAGTGTCTCAATGTCTCAGAGTCTCGGTGTCTCTGTGTATCTGTGTCTCTGTGTCTCAGCGTCTCAGTGTCTCTGTGTCTCAGTGTCTCTGTGTCTCAGTGTCTCATTGTCTCAGAGTCTCAGTGTCTTAGTGTCTCAGAGTCCCAGTGCCTCTGTGTCTCTGTGTCTCCGAGCCTCAGTGTCTCAGTGTCTCTGTGTCTCAGTGTCTCAGAGTCCCAGTGTCTCTGTGTCTCTGTTTCTCAGTGTCTCTGTGTCTCAGTGTCTCAGAGTCTCAGATTCTCAGTGTCTCTGTGTCTCAGTGTCTCAGTGTCTCTGTGTCTCAGAGTCATAGTGTCTCTGTGTCTCAGTGTCTCTGAGTCTCAGTGTCTCTGTGTCACAGTGTCTCGGTGTCTCTGTGTCTCAGTGCCTCTGTCTCTCTGTGTCACAGAGTCTCAGATTCGCAGTGTCTCAGTGTCTCAGTGTCTCAGAGTCTCAGTGTCTCTGTGTCTCAGTGTCTCCGTGTCTCATTGTCTCAGAGCCTCAGTGTCTCAGATTCTCAGTGTCTCTGTGTCTCAGTGTCTCAGTGTCTCTGCGTCTCTGTGTCTCAGTGTCTCAGAGTCTCAGTGTCTCTGTGTCTCAGTGTCTCAGATTCTCAGTGTCTCTGTGTCTCAGTGTCTCAGTGTCTCTGCGTCTCTGTGTCTCAGTGTCTCAGAGTCTCAGTGTCTCAGAGTCTCAGTGTCTCTGTGTCTCAGTGTGTCAGTGTCTCAGTGTCTGTGTTTCAGCGTCTCTGAGTCTCAGTGTCTGTGTCTCTGTGTCTCAGTGTCTCAGTGTCTAGGAGTCTAATTGTCTCTATGTCTGTGTGTCTCTGTGTCTCAGTGTCTCAGAGTCTCAGTGTCTCAGAGTCTCAGTGTCTCAGGGACTCAGTGTCTCACTATCACTGTGTCACAGTGTCTCAGAGTCTCAGTGTCTCAGAGTCTCAGTGTCTCACTGTCTCTGCGTCTCAGTGTTTCAGTGTCTCAGTGTCTCAGAGTCTCAGAGTCTCTGATTCTACGTGTCTCAGAGACGCATTGTCTCAGTGTCTCGGATTCTCAGTGTCTCAGAGTCTCAGTTTCTAAGTGTCTCAGAGACACAGTGTCTCAGTGTCTCGGATTCTCAGTGTCTCAGAGTCTCAGTGTCTCTGTGTTTCTGTGTTTCAGTGTCTCAGTGTCTAAGTGTCTCTGTGTCTCTGCGTCTCTGTGTCTCAGCGTCTCTGTGTCTCCCTGTCTCAGTGTCTCTGTGTCTCAGTGTCTCAGAGTCTCAGTGTCTCAGTGTCTAGGAGTCTAATTGTTTCTATGTCTGTGTGTCTCCTTGTCTCAGTGTCTCAGAGTCTCAGTGTCTCAGTGACTCAGTGTCTCTGTGTCTATGTGTCTCAGTGTCTCAGAGTCTCAGTGCCTCTGTGTCTCTGTGTCTCGGTGTCTCTGTGTCTCAGTGTCACCGTGTCACTGTGTCTCAGTGTCTCAGAGTCTCAGTGTCTCTGTGTCTCAGTGTGTCAGTGTCTCAGTGTCTGTGTCTCAGCGTCTCTGAGTCTCAGTGTCTGTGTCTCTGTGTCTCAGTGTCTCAGTGTCTCAGAGTCTCAGTGTCTCTGTGTCTCAGTGCCTCTTTGTCACTGTGTCTCAGTGTCTCTGTGTCGATGTGTCTCAGTGTCTCAGTGTCTCTCTGTCTCTGTGTCTCAGCGTCTTAGTGTCTCTGTGTCTCAGTGTCTCTGTGTCTCAGTGTCTCTTTGTCTCAGAGTCTCTGTGCCTAAGTGTCTCTGTGTCTCAGTGTCTCAGAAAATCAGTGTCTCAATGTCTCAGAGTCTCGGTGTCTCTGTGTATCTGTGCCTCAGCGTCTCAGTGTCTCTGTGTCTCAGTGTCTCTGTGTCTCAGTGTCTCATTGTCTCAGAGTCTCAGTGTCTTAGTGTCTCAGAGTCCCAGTGCCTCTGTGTCTCTGTGTCTCCGAGCCTCAGTGTCTCAGTGTCTCTGTGTCTCAGTGTCTCAGAGTCCCAGTGTCTCTGTGTCTCTGTTTCTCAGTGTCTCTGTGTCTCAGTGTCTCAGAGTCTCAGAGTCTCAGTGTCTCTGTGTCTCTGTGTCTCGGTGTCTCTGTGTCTCAGTGTCACCGTGTCTCTGTGTCTCAGTGTCTCAGTGTCTCTGTATCCCAGTGTCTCAGAGTCTCAGTGTCTCAGAATCTCTGTGTCTCAGTGTCACTGTGTCTCAGTGTCTCAGTGTCTCTGTGTCTCAGTGTCTCAGTGTCTCAGATTCTCAGTGTCTCTGTGTCTCAGTGTCTCAGAGCCTCAGTGTCTCAGTGTCTCAGATTCTCAGTGTCTCTGTGTCTCAGTGTCTCTGTGTCTCTGTGTCTCAGTGTCTCAGAGTCTCAGTGTCTCAGAGTCTCTGTGTCTCAGTGTCTCTGTGTCTCAGTGTGTCAGTGTCTCAGTGTCTCAGCGTCTCTGAGTCTCAGTGTCTGTGTCTCAGTGTCTCAGTGTCTCTGAGTCTCAGTGTCTCAGTGTCTCTCTGTCTCTGTGTCTCGGCGTCTTAGTGTCTCTGTGTCTCAGTGTCTCTGTGTCTCAGTGTCTCTTTGTCTCAGTGTCTCTGTGTCTCAGTGTCTCAGTGTCTCAGAGTCTCAGTGTCTCTGTGTCTCAGTGTCTCTGTGTCTCAATGTCTCAGAGTCTCAGTGTCTCAGAGTCTCAGTGTCTCTGTGTCTCAGTGTGTCAGTGTCTGTGTCTCAGCGACTCTGAATCTCAGTGTCTGTGTCTCTGTGTCTCAGTGTCTCAGTGTCTCAGAGTCTCAGTGTCTCTGTGTCTCAGTGTCTCTTTGTCTCAGTGTCTCTGTGTTGATGTGTCTCAGTGTCTCAGTGTCTCTCTGTCTCTGTGTCTCAGCGTCTTAGTGTCTCTGTGTCTCAGTGTCTCTGTGTCTCAGTGTCTCTTTGTCTCAGAGTCTCTGTGCCTAAGTGTCTCTGTGTCTCAGTGTCTCAGAAAATCAGTGTCTCAATGTCTCAGAGTCTCGGTGTCTCTGTGTATCTGTGTCTCTGTGTCTCAGTGTCTGTGTCTCTGTGTCTCAGTGTCTCAGGGACTCAGAGTCTCAGTGTCTCTGTGTCTCAGTGTCTCTTTGTCTCTGTGTCTCAGTGTCTCTGTGTCGATGTGTCTTAGTGTCTCAGTGTCTCTCTGTCTCTGTGTCTCAGCGTCTTAGTGCCTCTGTGTCTCAGTGTCTCTGTGTCTCAGTGTCTCAGAAAATCAGTGTCTCAATGTCTCAGTGTCTCGGTATCTCTGTGTATCTGTGTCTCTGTGTCTCAGCGTCTCAGTGTCTCGGTGTCTCAGTGTCTTGTTGTATCAGAGTCTCAGTGTCTTAGTGTCTCAGAGTCTCAGTGCCGCTGTGTCTCTGTGTCTCTGTGTCTCCGAGCCTCAGTGTCTCAGTGTCTCTGTGTCTCAGTGTCTCAGAGTCTCAGGGTCTCTGTGTCTCTGTGCCACAGTTTCTCAGTGTCTCTGTGTCTCAGTGTCTCAGAGTCTCAGAGTCTCAGTGTCTCTGTGTCTCAGTGTCTCTGTGTCTCTGTGCCTCAGTGTCTCAGAGTCTCAGTGTCTCTGGGTCTCAGTGTCTCTGTGTCTCAGTGTCGCACTGTCTCAGAGTCTCAGTGTCACTGTGTCTCAGTGTGTCAGTGTCTCTGTGTGTCAGTGTCTCAGGGTCTCAGAGTCTCTGTGTCTCAGTGTCACTGTGTCTCAGTGTCTCAGTGTCTCTGATTCTCAGTGTCTCTGTGTCTCAGTGTCTCAATGTCTCTGCGTCTCTGTGTCTCAGTGTCTCAGAGTCTCAGTGTCTCAGAGTCTCAGTGTCTCTGTGTCTCAGTGTGTCAGTGTCTCAGTGTCTGTGTCTCAGCGTCTCTGAGTCTCAGTGTCTGTGTCTCAGTGTCTCTGTGTCTCAGAGTCACAGTGTCTCTGTGTCTCAGTGCCTCTTTGTCACTGTGTCTCAGTGTCTCTGTGTCGATGTGTCTCAGTGTCTCAGTGTCTCTCTGTCTCTGTGTCTCTTTGTCTCAGAGTCTCTGTGCCTAAGTGTCTCTGTGTCTCAGTGTCTCAGAAAATCAGTGTCTCAATGTCTCAGAGTCTCGGTGTCTCTGTGTATCTGTGTCTCTGTGTCTCAGCGTCTCAGTGTCTCTGTGTCTCAGTGTCTCTGTGTCTCAGTGTCTCATTGTCTCAGAGTCTCAGTGTCTTAGTGTCTCAGAGTCCCAGTGCCTCTGTGTCTCTGTGTCTCCGAGCCTCAGTGTCTCAGTGTCTCTGTGTCTCAGTGTCTCAGAGTCCCAGTATCTCTGTGTCTCTGTTTCTCAGTGTCTCTGTGTCTCAGTGTCTCAGAGTCTCAGATTCTCAGTGTCTCTGTGTCTCAGTGTCTCAGTGTCTCTGTGTCTCAGAGTCATAGTGTCTCTGTGTCTCAGTGTCTCTGAGTCTCAGTGTCTCTGTGTCACAGTGTCTCGGTGTCTCTGTGTCTCAGTGCCTCTGTCTCTCTGTGTCACAGAGTCTCAGATTCGCAGTGTCTCAGTGTCTCAGTGTCTCAGAGTCTCAGTGTCTCTGTGTCTCAGTGTCTCCGTGTCTCATTGTCTCAGAGCCTCAGTGTCTCAGATTCTCAGTGTCTCTGTGTCTCAGTGTCTCAGTGTCTCTGCGTCTCTGTGTCTCAGTGTCTCAGAGTCTCAGTGTCTCTGTGTCTCAGTGTCTCAGATTCTCAGTGTCTCTGTGTCTCAGTGTCTCAGTGTCTCTGCGTCTCTGTGTCTCAGTGTCTCAGAGTCTCAGTGTCTCAGAGTCTCAGTGTCTCTGTGTCTCAGTGTGTCAGTGTCTCAGTGTCTGTGTTTCAGCGTCTCTGAGTCTCAGTGTCTGTGTCTCTGTGTCTCAGTGTCTCAGTGTCTAGGAGTCTAATTGTCTCTATGTCTGTGTGTCTCTGTGTCTCAGTGTCTCAGAGTCTCAGTGTCTCAGAGTCTCAGTGTCTCAGGGACTCAGTGTCTCACTATCACTGTGTCACAGTGTCTCAGAGTCTCAGTGTCTCAGAGTCTCAGTGTCTCACTGTCTCTGCGTCTCAGTGTTTCAGTGTCTCAGTGTCTCAGAGTCTCAGAGTCTCTGATTCTACGTGTCTCAGAGACGCATTGTCTCAGTGTCTCGGATTCTCAGTGTCTCAGAGTCTCAGTTTCTAAGTGTCTCAGAGACACAGTGTCTCAGTGTCTCGGATTCTCAGTGTCTCAGAGTCTCAGTGTCTCTGTGTTTCTGTGTTTCAGTGTCTCAGTGTCTAAGTGTCTCTGTGTCTCTGCGTCTCTGTGTCTCAGCGTCTCTGTGTCTCCCTGTCTCAGTGTCTCTGTGTCTCAGTGTCTCAGAGTCTCAGTGTCTCAGTGTCTAGGAGTCTAATTGTTTCTATGTCTGTGTGTCTCCTTGTCTCAGTGTCTCAGAGTCTCAGTGTCTCAGTGACTCAGTGTCTCTGTGTCTATGTGTCTCAGTGTCTCAGAGTCTCAGTGCCTCTGTGTCTCTGTGTCTCGGTGTCTCTGTGTCTCAGTGTCACCGTGTCACTGTGTCTCAGTGTCTCAGAGTCACAGTGTCTCAGTGTCCCTGTGTCTCTGTGTCTCAGTGTCTCTGTGTCCCAGTGTCTCAGAGTCTCAGGGTCTCAGAATCTCTGTGTCTCAGTGTCACAGTGTCTCAGTGTCTCTGTGTCTCAGTGTCTCAGTGTCTCAGATTCTCAGTGTCTCTGTGTCTCAGTGTCTCAGAGACTCAGTGTCTCAGTGTCTCAGATTCTCAGTGTCTCTGTGTCTCAGTGTCTCTGTGTCTCAGTGTCTCAGAGTCTCAGTGTCTTAGAGTCTCAGTATCTCAGTGTCTCTGTGTCTCAGTGTGTCAGTGTCTCAGTGTCTGTGTCTCAGCGTCTCTGAGTCTCAGTGTCTGTGTCTCTGTGTCTCAGTGTCTCAGAGTCTCAGTGTCTCTGTGACTCAGTGTCTCTGTGTCTATGTGTCTCAGTGTCTCAGAGTCTCAGTGCCTCTGTGTCTCTGTGTCTCGGTGTCTCTGTGTCTCAGTGTCACCGTGTCTCTGTGACTCAGTGTCTCAGTGTCTCAGAGTCACAGCGTCTCAGTGTCTCTGTGTCTCTGTGTCTCAGTGTCTCTGTGTCCCAGTGTCTCAGAGTCTCAGTGTCTCAGAATCTCTGTGTCTCAGTGTCTCAGTGTCTCAGTGTCTCTGTGTCTCAGTGTCTCAGTGTCTCAGATTCTCAGTGTCTCTGTGTCTCAGTGTCTCAGAGACTCAGTGTCTCAGTGTCTCAGATTCTCAGTGTCTCTGTGTCTCAGTGTCTCAGAGACTCAGTGTCTCAGTGTCTCAGATTCTCAGTGTCTCTGTGTCTCAGTGTCTCTGTGTCTCAGTGTCTCAGAGTCTCAGTGTCTCAGAGTCTCAGTATCTCAGTGTCTCTGTGTCTCAGTGTGTCAGTGTCTCAGTGTCTGTGTCTCAGCGTCTCTGAGTCTCAGTGTCTGTGTCTCTGTGTCTCAGTGTCTCAGAGTCTCAGTGTCTCTGTGTCTCAGTGTCTCTTTGTCTCAGCGTCTTAGTGTCTCTGTGTCTCAGTGTCTCTGTGTCTCAGTGTCTCTTTGTCTCAGAGTCTCTGTGTCTAAGTTTCTCAGTGTCTCAGTGTCTCAGAAATTCAGTGTCTCAATGTCTCAGAGTCTCGGTATCTCTGTGTATCTGTGTCTCTGTGTCTCAGCGTCTCAGTGTCTCTGTGTCTCAGTGTCTCTGTGTCTCAAAGTCTCGTTGTCTCAGAGTCTCAGTGTCTTAGTGTCTCAGATTCTCAGTGTCTCTGTGTCTCTGTGTCTCCGAGCCTCAGTGTCTCAGTGTCTCTGTGTCTCAGTGTCTCAGAGTCTCAGTGTCTCTGTGTCTCTGTGTCACAGTTTCTCAGTGTCTCAGTGTCTCAGAGTCTCAGTGTCTCTGTGTCTCTGTGCCGCAGTGTCTCAGAGTCTCAGTGTCTCTGGGTCTCTGTGTCTCAGTGTCTCTGTGTCTCAGTGTCTCTGTGTCTCAGTATCGCACTGTCTCAGAGTCTCAGTGTCTCTGTGTCTCAGTGTGTCAGTGTCTCTGTGTCTCAGTGTCTCAGGGTCTCAGAGTCTCTGTGTCTCAGTGTCACTGTGTCTCAGTGTCTCAGTGTCTCAGATTCTCAGTGTCTCTGTGTCTCAGTGTCTCTGTGTCTCTGTGTCTCAATGTCTCAGAGTCTCAGTGTCTCAGAGTCTCAGTGTCTCTGTGTCTCAGTGTGTCAGTGTCTGTGTCTCAGCGTCTCTGAGTCTCAGTGTCTGTGTCTCTGTGTCTCAGTGTCTCAGTGTCTCAGAGTCTCAGTGTCTCTGTGTCTCAGTGTCTCTTTGTCTCAGTGTCTCAGTGTCTCTGTGTCGATGTGTCTCAGTGTCTCAGTGTCTCTCTGTCTCTGTGTCTCAGCGTCTTAGTGTCTCTGTGTCTCAGTGTCTCTGTGTCTCAGTGTCTCTTTGTCTCAGAGTCTCTGTGCCTAAGTGTCTCTGTGTCTCAGTGTCTCAGAAAATCAGTGTCTCAATGTCTCAGAGTCTCGGTGTCTCTGTGTATCTGTGTCTCTGTGTCTCAGTGTCTGTGTCTCTGTGTCTCAGTGTCTCAGGGACTCAGAGTCTCAGTGTCTCTGTGTCTCAGTGTCTCTTTGTCTCTGTGTCTCAGTGTCTCTGTGTCGATGTGTCTTAGTGTCTCAGTGTCTCTCTGTCTCTGTGTCTCAGCGTCTTAGTGCCTCTGTGTCTCAGTGTCTCTGTGTCTCAGTGTCTCAGAAAATCAGTGTCTCAATGTCTCAGTGTCTCGGTATCTCTGTGTATCTGTGTCTCTGTGTCTCAGCGTCTCAGTGTCTCGGTGTCTCAGTGTCTTGTTGTATCAGAGTCTCAGTGTCTTAGTGTCTCAGAGTCTCAGTGCCGCTGTGTCTCTGTGTCTCTGTGTCTCCGAGCCTCAGTGTCTCAGTGTCTCAGTGTCTCTTTGTCTCAGCGTCTTAGTGTCTCTGTGTCTCAGTGTCTCTGTGTCTCAGTGTCTCTTTGTCTCAGAGTCTCTGTGTCTAAGTTTCTCAGTGTCTCAGTGTCTCAGAAATTCAGTGTCTCAATGTCTCAGAGTCTCGGTATCTCTGTGTATCTGTGTCTCTGTGTCTCAGCGTCTCAGTGTCTCTGTGTCTCAGTGTCTCTGTGTCTCAAAGTCTCGTTGTCTCAGAGTCTCAGTGTCTTAGTGTCTCAGATTCTCAGTGTCTCTGTGTCTCTGTGTCTCCGATCCTCAGTGTCTCAGTGTCTCTGTGTCTCAGTGTCTCAGAGTCTCAGTGTCTCTGTGTCTCTGTGTCACAGTTTCTCAGTGTCTCAGTGTCTCAGAGTCTCAGTGTCTCTGTGTCTCTGTGCCGCAGTGTCTCAGAGTCTCAGTGTCTCTGGGTCTCTGTGTCTCAGTGTCTCTGTGTCTCAGTGTCTCTGTGTCTCAGTATCGCACTGTCTCAGAGTCTCAGTGTCTCTGTGTCTCAGTGTGTCAGTGTCTCTGTGTCTCAGTGTCTCAGGGTCTCAGAGTCTCTGTGTCTCAGTGTCACTGTGTCTCAGTGTCTCAGTGTCTCAGATTCTCAGTGTCTCAGTGTCTCAGTGTCTCAGTGTCTCTGTGTCTCTGTGTCTCAATGTCTCAGAGTCTCAGTGTCTCAGAGTCTCAGTGTCTCTGTGTCTCAGTGTGTCAGTGTCTGTGTCTCAGCGTCTCTGAGTCTCAGTGTCTGTGTCTCTGTGTCTCAGTGTCTCAGTGTCTCAGAGTCTCAGTGTCTCTGTGTCTCAGTGTCTCTTTGTCTCAGTGTCTCAGTGTCTCTGTGTCGATGTGTCTCAGTGTCTCAGTGTCTCTCTGTCTCTGTGTCTCAGCGTCTTAGTGTCTCTGTGTCTCAGTGTCTCTGTGTCTCAGTGTCTCTTTGTCTCAGAGTCTCTGTGCCTAAGTGTCTCTGTGTCTCAGTGTCTCAGAAAATCAGTGTCTCAATGTCTCAGAGTCTCGGTGTCTCTGTGTATCTGTGTCTCTGTGTCTCAGTGTCTGTGTCTCTGTGTCTCAGTGTCTCAGGGACTCAGAGTCTCAGTGTCTCTGTGTCTCAGTGTCTCTTTGTCTCTGTGTCTCAGTGTCTCTGTGTCGATGTGTCTTAGTGTCTCAGTGTCTCTCTGTCTCTGTGTCTCAGCGTCTTAGTGCCTCTGTGTCTCAGTGTCTCTGTGTCTCAGTGTCTCAGAAAATCAGTGTCTCAATGTCTCAGTGTCTCGGTATCTCTGTGTATCTGTGTCTCTGTGTCTCAGCGTCTCAGTGTCTCGGTGTCTCAGTGTCTTGTTGTATCAGAGTCTCAGTGTCTTAGTGTCTCAGAGTCTCAGTGCCGCTGTGTCTCTGTGTCTCTGTGTCTCCGAGCCTCAGTGTCTCAGTGTCTCTGTGTCTCAGTGTCTCAGAGTCTCAGGGTCTCTGTGTCTCTGTGCCACAGTTTCTCAGTGTCTCTGTGTCTCAGTGTCTCAGAGTCTCAGAGTCTCAGTGTCTCTGTGTCTCAGTGTCTCTGTGTCTCTGTGCCTCAGTGTCTCAGAGTCTCAGTGTCTCTGGGTCTCAGTGTCTCTGTGTCTCAGTGTCGCACTGTCTCAGAGTCTCAGTGTCACTGTGTCTCAGTGTGTCAGTGTCTCTGTGTGTCAGTGTCTCAGGGTCTCAGAGTCTCTGTGTCTCAGTGTCACTGTGTCTCAGTGTCTCAGTGTCTCTGATTCTCAGTGTCTCTGTGTCTCAGTGTCTCAATGTCTCTGCGTCTCTGTGTCTCAGTGTCTCAGAGTCTCAGTGTCTCAGAGTCTCAGTGTCTCTGTGTCTCAGTGTGTCAGTGTCTCAGTGTCTGTGTCTCAGCGTCTCTGAGTCTCAGTGTCTGTGTCTCTGTGTCTCAGTGTCTCAGAGTCACAGTGTCTCTGTGTCTCAGTGCCTCTTTGTCACTGTGTCTCAGTGTCTCTGTGTCGATGTGTCTCAGTGTCTCAGTGTCTCTCTGTCTCTGTGTCTCAGCGTCTTAGTGTCTCTGTGTCTCAGTGTCTCTGTGTCTCAGTGTCTCTTTGTCTCAGAGTCTCTGTGCCTAAGTGTCTCTGTGTCTCAGTGTCTCAGAAAATCAGTGTCTCAATGTCTCAGAGTCTCGGTGTCTCTGTGTATCTGTGTCTCTGTGTCTCAGCGTCTCAGTGTCTCAGTGTCTCTGTGTCTCAGTGTCTCATTGTCTCAGAGTCTCAGTGTCTTAGTGTCTCAGAGTCCCAGTGCCTCTGTGTCTCTGTGTCTCCGAGCCTCAGTGTCTCAGTGTCTCTGTGTCTCAGTGTCTCAGAGTCCCAGTGTCTCTGTGTCTCTGTTTCTCAGTGTCTCTGTGTCTCAGTGTCTCAGAGTCTCAGAGTCTCAGTGTCTCTGTGTCTCAGAGTCTCAGTGTCTCTGTGTCTCAGAGTCATAGTGTCTCTGTGTCTCAGTGTCTCTGAGTCTCAGTGTCTCTGTGTCACAGTGTCTCGGTGTCTCTGTGTCTCAGTGCCTCTGTCTCTCTGTGTCACAGAGTCTCAGATTCGCAGTGTCTCAGTGTCTCAGAGTCTCAGTGTCTCTGTGTCTCAGTGTCTCCGTGTCTCGTTGTCTCAGAGCCTCAGTGTCTCAGTGTCTCAGATTCTCAGTGTCTCTGTGTCTCAGTGTCTCAGTGTCTCTGCGTCTCTGTGTCTCAGTGTCTCAGAGTCTCAGTGTCTCTGTGTCTCAGTGTCTCAGATTCTCAGTGTCTCTGTGTCTCAGTGTCTCAGTGTCTCTGCGTCTCTGTGTCTCAGTGTCTCAGAGTCTCAGTGTCTCAGAGTCTCAGTGTCTCTGTGTCTCAGTGTGTCAGTGTCTCAGAGTCTCAGTGTCTCTGTGTCTCAGTGTGTCAGTGTCTCAGTGTCTGTGTTTCAGCGTCTCTGAGTCTCAGTGTCTGTGTCTCTGTGTCTCAGTGTCTCAGTGTCTAGGAGTCTTATTGTCTCTATGTCTGTGTGTCTCTGTGTCTCAGTGTCTCAGAGTCTCAGTGTCTCAGAGTCTCAGTGTCTCAGGGACTCAGTGTCTCACTATCACTGTGTCACAGTGTCTCAGAGTCTCAGTGTCTCAGAGTCTCAGTGTCTCACTGTCTCTGCGTCTCAGTGTCTCAGTGTCTCAGTGTCTCAGAGTCTCAGAGTCTCTGATTCTACGTGTCTCAGAGACGCATTGTCTCAGTGTCTCGGATTCTCAGTGTCTCAGAGTCTCAGTTTCTAAGTGTCTCAGAGACACAGTGTCTCAGTGTCTCGGATTCTCAGTGTCTCAGAGTCTCAGTGTCTCTGTGTTTCTGTGTCTCAGTGTCTCAGTGTCTAAGTGTCTCTGTGTCTCTGCGTCTCTGTGTCTCAGCGTCTCTGTGTCTCCCTGTCTCAGTGTCTCTGTGTCTCAGTGTCTCAGAGTCTCAGTGTCTCAGTGTCTCTGTGTCTCAGTGTCTAGGAGTCTAATTGTTTCTATGTCTGTGTGTCTCCTTGTCTCAGTGTCTCAGAGTCTCAGTGTCTCAGTGACTCAGTGTCTCTGTGTCTATGTGTCTCAGTGTCTCAGAGTCTCAGTGCCTCTGTGTCTCTGTGTCTCGGTGTCTCTGTGTCTCAGTGTCACCGTGTCACTGTGTCTCAGTGTCTCAGAGTCACAGTGTCTCAGTGTCTCTGTGTCTCAGTGTCTCTGTGTCCCAGTGTCTCAGAGTCTCAGGGTCTCAGAATCTCTGTGTCTCAGTGTCACAGTGTCTCAGTGTCTCTGTGTCTCAGTGTCTCAGTGTCTCAGTGTCTCAGATTCTCAGTGTCTCTGTGTCTCAGTGTCTCAGAGACTCAGTGTCTCAGTGTCTCAGATTCTCAGTGTCTCTGTGTCTCAGTGTCTCTGTGTCTCAGTGTCTCAGAGTCTCAGTGTCTTAGAGTCTCAGTATCTCAGTGTCTCTGTGTCTCAGTGTGTCAGTGTCTCAGTGTCTGTGTCTCAGCGTCTCTGAGTCTCAGTGTCTGTGTCTCTGTGTCTCAGTGTCTCAGAGTCTCAGTGTCTCTGTGACTCAGTGTCTCTGTGTCTATGTGTCTCAGTGTCTCAGAGTCTCAGTGCCTCTGTGTCTCTGTGTCTCGGTGTCTCTGTGTCTCAGTGTCACCGTGTCTCTGTGTCTCAGTGTCTCAGTGTCTCAGAGTCACAGCGTCTCAGTGTCTCTGTGTCTCTGTGTCTCAGTGTCTCTGTGTCCCAGTGTCTCAGAGTCTCAGTGTCTCAGAATCTCTGTGTCTCAGTGTCTCAGTGTCTCTGTGTCTCAGTGTCTCAGTGTCTCAGATTCTCAGTGTCTCTGTGTCTCAGTGTCTCAGAGACTCAGTGTCTCAGTGTCTCAGATTCTCAGTGTCTCTGTGTCTCAGTGTCTCAGAGACTCAGTGTCTCAGTGTCTCAGATTCTCAGTGTCTCTGTGTCTCAGTGTCTCTGTGTCTCAGTGTCTCAGAGTCTCAGTGTCTCAGAGTCTCAGTATCGCAGTGTCTCTGTGTCTCAGTGTGTCAGTGTCTCAGTGTCTGTGTCTCAGCGTCTCTGAGTCTCAGTGTCTGTGTCTCTGTGTCTCAGTGTCTCAGAGTCTCAGTGTCTCTGTGTCTCAGTGTCTCTTTGTCTCAGCGTCTTAGTGTCTCTGTGTCTCAGTGTCTCTGTGTCTCAGTGTCTCTTTGTCTCAGAGTCTCTGTGTCTAAGTTTCTCAGTGTCTCAGTGTCTCAGAAATTCAGTGTCTCAATGTCTCAGAGTCTCGGTATCTCTGTGTATCTGTGTCTCTGTGTCTCAGCGTCTCAGTGTCTCTGTGTCTCAGTGTCTCTGTGTCTCAAAGTCTCGTTGTCTCAGAGTCTCAGTGTCTTAGTGTCTCAGATTCTCAGTGTCTCTGTGTCTCTGTGTCTCCGAGCCTCAGTGTCTCAGTGTCTCTGTGTCTCAGTGTCTCAGAGTCTCAGTGTCTCTGTGTCTCTGTGTCACAGTTTCTCAGTGTCTCTGTGTCTCAGTGTCTCAGAGTCTCAGTGTCTCTGTGTCTCTGTGCCGCAGTGTCTCAGAGTCTCAGTGTCTCTGGGTCTCTGTGTCTCAGTGTCTCTGTGTCTCAGTGTCTCTGTGTCTCAGTATCGCACTGTCTCAGAGTCTCAGTGTCTCTGTGTCTCAGTGTGTCAGTGTCTCTGTGTCTCAGTGTCTCAGGGTCTCAGAGTCTCTGTGTCTCAGTGTCACTGTGTCTCAGTGTCTCAGTGTCTCTGTGTCTCTGTGTCTCAATGTCTCAGAGTCTCAGTGTCTCTGAGTCTCAGTGTCTCTGTGTCTCAGTGTGTCAGTGTCTGTGTCTCAGCGTCTCTGAGTCTCAGTGTCTGTGTCTCTGTGTCTCAGTGTCTCAGTGTCTCAGAGTCTCAGTGTCTCTGTGTCTCAGTGTCTCTTTGTCTCAGTGTCTCAGTGTCTCTGTGTCGATGTGTCTCAGTGTCTCTCTGTCTCTGTGTCTCAGCGTCTTAGTGTCTCTGTGTCTCAGTGTCTCTGTGTCTCAGTGTCTCTTTGTCTCAGAGTCTCTGTGCCTAAGTGTCTCTGTGTCTCAGTGTCTCAGAAAATCAGTGTCTCAATGTCTCAGAGTCTCGGTGTCTCTGTGTATCTGTGTCTCTGTGTCTCAGTGTCTGTGTCTCTGTGTCTCAGTGTCTCAGGGACTCAGAGTCTCAGTGTCTCTGTGTCTCAGTGTCTCTTTGTCTCTGTGTCTCAGTGTCTCTGTGTCGATGTGTCTTAGTGTCTCAGTGTCTCTCTGTCTCTGTGTCTCAGCGTCTTAGTGCCTCTGTGTCTCAGTGTCTCGGTGTCTCAGTGTCTTGTTGTATCAGAGTCTCAGTGTCTTAGTGTCTCAGAGTCTCAGTGCCGCTGTGTCTCTGTGTCTCTGTGTCTCCGAGCCTCAGTGTCTCAGTGTCTCTGTGTCTCAGTGTCTCAGAGTCTCAGGGTCTCTGTGTCTCTGTGCCACAGTTTCTCAGTGTCTCTGTGTCTCAGTGTCTCAGAGTCTCAGAGTCTCAGTGTCTCTGTGTCTCAGTGTCTCTGTGTCTCTGTGCCTCAGTGTCTCAGAGTCTCAGTGTCTCTGGGTCTCAGTGTCTCAGTGTCTCTGTGTTTCAGTGTCGCACTGTCTCAGAGTCTCAGTGTCACTGTGTCTCAGTGTGTCAGTGTCTCTGTGTGTCAGTGTCTCAGGGTCTCAGAGTCTCTGTGTCTCAGTGTCACTGTGTCTCAGTGTCTCAGATTCTCAGTGTCTCTGTGTCTCAGTGTCTCAATGTCTCTGCGTCTCTGTGTCTCAGTGTCTCAGAGTCTCAGTGTCTCAGAGTCTCAGTGTCTCTGTGTCTCAGTGTGTCAGTGTCTCAGTGTCTGTGTCTCAGCGTCTCTGAGTCTCAGTGTCTGCGTCTCTGTGTCTCAGTGTCTCAGAGTCTCAGTGTCTCTGTGTCTCAGTGCCTCTTTGTCACTGTGTCTCAGTGTCTCTGTGTCGATGTGTCTCAGTGTCTCAGTGTCTCTCTGTCTCTGTGTCTCAGCGTCTTAGTGTCTCTGTGTCTCAGTGTCTCTGTGTCTCAGTGTCTCTTTGTCTCAGAGTCTCTGTGCCTAAGTGTCTCTGTGTCTCAGTGTCTCAGAAAATCAGTGTCTCAATGTCTCAGAGTCTCGGTGTCTCTGTGTATCTGTGTCTCTGTGTCTCAGCGTCTCAGTGTCTCTGTGTCTCAGTGTCTCAGTGTCTCATTGTCTCAGAGTCTCAGTGTCTTAGTGTCTCAGAGTCTCAGTGCCTCTGTGTCTCTGTGTCTCCGAGCCTCAGTGTCTCAGTGTCTCTGTGTCTCAGTGTCTCAGAGTCCCAGTGTCTCTGTGTCTCAGTTTCTCAGTGTCTCTGTGTCTCAGTGTCTCAGAGTCTCAGAGTCTCAGTGTCTCTGTGTCTCAGTGTCTCAGTGTCTCTGTGTCTCAGAGTCATAGTGTCTCTGTGTCTCAGTGTCTCTGAGTCTCAGTGTCTCTGTGTCACAGTGTCTCGGTGTCTCTGTGACTCAGTGCCTCTGTCTCTCTGTGTCACAGAGTCTCAGATTCGCAGTGTCTCAGTGTCTCAGTGTCTCAGAGTCTCAGAGTCTCAGTGTCTCTGTGTCTCAGTGTCTCTGTGTCTCCGTGTCTCGTTGTCTCAGAGCCTCAGTGTCTCAGTGCCTCAGATTCTCAGTGTCTCTGTGTCTCAGTGTCTCAGTGTCTCTGCGTCTCTGTGTCTCAGTGTCTCAGAGTCTCAGTGTCTCAGAGTCTCATTGTCTCTGTGTCTCAGTGTCTCAGAGTCTCAGTGTCTGTGTTTCAGCGTCTCTGAGTCTCAGTGTCTGTGTCTCTGTGTCTCAGTGTCTCATTGTCTAGGAGTCTAATTGTCTCTATGTCTGTGTGTCTCTGTGTCTCAGTGTCTCAGAGTCTCAGTGTCTCAGAGTCTCAGTGTCTCAGGGACTCAGTGTCTCACTATCACTGTGTCACAGTGTCTCAGTGTCTCAGTGTCTCAGTGTCTCACTGTCTCTGCGTC
This sequence comes from Carcharhinus amblyrhynchos, assembly GCF_965287045.1. Classification (NCBI taxonomy): domain Eukaryota; kingdom Metazoa; phylum Chordata; class Chondrichthyes; order Carcharhiniformes; family Carcharhinidae; genus Carcharhinus; species Carcharhinus amblyrhynchos. Next base: position 84,928 of record NW_027649864.1, read on the forward strand.
TCAGTGTCTCAGTGTCTCAGAGTCTCAGAGTCTCTGATTCTACGTGTCTCAGAGACGCATTGTCTCAGTGTCTCGGATTCTCAGTGTCTCAGAGTCTCAGTTTCTAAGTGTCTCAGAGACACAGTGTCTCAGTGTCTCGGATTCTCAGTGTCTCAGAGTCTCAGTGTCTCTGTGTTTCTGTGTCTCAGTGTCTCAGTGTCTAAGTGTCTCTGTGTCTCTGCGTCTCTGTGTCTCAGCGTCTCTGTGTCTCCCTGTCTCAGTGTCTCTGTGTCTCAGTGTCTCAGAGTCTCAGTGTCTCAGTGTCTCTGTGTCTCAGTGTCTAGGAGTCTAATTGTTTCTATGTCTGTGTGTCTCCTTGTCTCAGTGTCTCAGAGTCTCAGTGTCTCAGTGACTCAGTGTCTCTGTGTCTATGTGTCTCAGTGTCTCAGAGTCTCAGTGCCTCTGTGTCTCTGTGTCTCGGTGTCTCAGTGTCACCGTGTCTCTGTGTCTCAGTGTCTCAGTGTCTCAGAGTCACAGTGTCTCAGTGTCTCTGTGTCTCTGTGTCTCAGTGTCTCTGTGTCCCAGTGTCTCAGAGTCTCAGGGTCTCAGAATCTCTGTGTCTCAGTGTCACAGTGTCTCAGTGTCTCTGTGTCTCAGTGTCTCAGTGTCTCAGATTCTCAGTGTCTCTGTGTCTCAGTGTCTCAGAGACTCAGTGTCTCAGTGTCTCAGATTCTCAGTGTCTCTGTGTCTCGGTGTCTCTGTGTCTCAGTGTCTCAGAGTCTCAGTGTCTTAGAGTCTCAGTATCTCAGTGTCTCTGTGTCTCAGTGTGTCAGTGTCTCAGTGTCTGTGTCTCAGCGTCTCTGAGTCTCAGTGTCTGTGTCTCTGTGTCTCAGTGTCTCAGAGTCTCAGTGTCTCTGTGACTCAGTGTCTCTGTGTCTATGTGTCTCAGTGTCTCAGAGTCTCAGTGCCTCTGTGTCTCTGTGTCTCGGTGTCTCTGTGTCTCAGTGTCACCGTGTCTCTGTGTCTCAGTGTCTCAGAGTCACAGCGTCTCAGTGTCTCTGTGTCTCTGTGTCTCAGTGTCTCTGTGTCCCAGTGTCTCAGAGTCTCAGTGTCTCAGAATCTCTGTGTCTCAGTGTCTCAGTGTCTCAGTGTCTCTGTGTCTCAGTGTCTCAGTGTCTCAGATTCTCAGTGTCTCTGTGTCTCAGTGTCTCAGAGACTCAGTGTCTCAGTGTCTCAGATACTCAGTGTCTCTGTGTCTCAGTGTCTCAGAGACTCAGTGTCTCAGTGTCTCAGATTCTCAGTGTCTCTGTGTCTCAGTGTCTCTGTGTCTCAGTGTCTCAGAGTCTCAGTGTCTCAGAGTCTCAGCATCTCAGTGTCTCTGTGTCTCAGTGTGTCAGTGTCTCAGTGTCTGTGTCTCAGCGTCTCTGAGTCTCAGTGTCTGTGTCTCTGTGTCTCAGTGTCTCAGAGTCTCAGTGTCTCTGTGTCTCAGTGTCTCTTTGTCTCAGCGTCTTAGTGTCTCTGTGTCTCAGTGTCTCTGTGTCTCAGTGTCTCTTTGTCTCAGAGTCTCTGTGTCTAAGTTTCTCAGTGTCTCAGTGTCTCAGAAACTCAGTGTCTCAATGTCTCAGAGCCTCGGTATCTCTGTGTATCTGTGTCTCTGTGTCTCAGCGTCTCAGTGTCTCTGTGTCTCAGTGTCTCTGTGTCTCAAAGTCTCGTTGTCTCAGAGTCTCAGTGTCTTAGTGTCTCAGATTCTCAGTGTCTCTGTGTCTCTGTGTCTCCGAGCCTCAGTGTCTCAGTGTCTCTGTGTCTCAGTGTCTCAGAGTCTCAGTGTCTCTGTGTCTCTGTGTCACAGTTTCTCAGTGTCTCTGTGTCTCAGTGTCTCAGAGTCTCAGTGTCTCTGTGTCTCTGTGCCGCAGTGTCTCAGAGTCTCAGTGTCTCTGGGTCTCTGTGTCTCAGTGTCTCTGTGTCTCAGTGTCTCTGTGTCTCAGTATCGCACTGTCTCAGAGTCTCAGTGTCTCTGTGTCTCAGTGTGTCAGTGTCTCTGTGTCTCAGTGTCTCAGGGTCTCAGAGTCTCTGTGTCTCAGTGTCACTGTGTCTCAGTGTCTCAGTGTCTCAGATTCTCAGTGTCTCTGTGTCTCAGTGTCTCAGTGTCTCTGTGTCTCAGTGTGTCAGTGTCTGTGTCTCAGCGTCTCTGAGTCTCAGTGTCTGTGTCTCTGTGTCTCAGTGTCTCAGTGTCTCAGAGTCTCAGTGTCTCTGTGTCTCAGTGTCTCTTTGTCTCAGTGTCTCAGTGTCTCTGTGTCGATGTGTCTCAGTGTCTCAGTGTCTCTCTGTCTCTGTGTCTCAGCGTCTTAGTGTCTCTGTGTCTCAGTGTCTCTGTGTCTCAGTGTCTCTTTGTCTCAGAGTCTCTGTGCCTAAGTGTCTCTGTGTCTCAGTGTCTCAGAAAATCAGTGTCTCAATGTCTCAGAGTCTCGGTGTCTCTGTGTATCTGTGTCTCTGTGTCTCAGTGTCTGTGTCTCTGTGTCTCAGTGTCTCAGGGACTCAGAGTCTCAGTGTCTCTGTGTCTCAGTGTCTCTTTGTCTCTGTGTCTCAGTGTCTCTCTGTCTCTGTGTCTCAGCGTCTTAGTGCCTCTGTGTCTCAGTGTCTCTGTGTCTCAGTGTCTCAGAAAATCAGTGTCTCAATGTCTCAGTGTCTCGGTATCTCTGTGTATCTGTGTCTCTGTGTCTCAGCGTCTCAGTGTCTCGGTGTCTCAGTGTCTTGTTGTATCAGAGTCTCAGTGTCTTAGTGTCTCAGAGTCTCAGTGCCGCTGTGTCTCTGTGTCTCTGTGTCTCCGAGCCTCAGTGTCTCAGTGTCTCTGTGTCTCAGTGTCTCAGAGTCTCAGGGTCTCTGTGTCTCTGTGCCACAGTTTCTCAGTGTCTCTGTGTCTCAGTGTCTCAGAGTCTCAGAGTCTCAGTGTCTCTGTGTCTCAGTGTCTCTGTGTCTCTGTGCCTCAGTGTCTCAGAGTTTCAGTGTCTCTGGGTCTCAGTGTCTCAGTGTCTCTGTGTCTCAGTGTCGCACTGTCTCAGAGTCTCAGTGTCACTGTGTCTCAGTGTGTCAGTGTCTCTGTGTGTCAGTGTCTCAGGGTCTCAGAGTCTCTGTGTCTCAGTGTCACTGTGTCTCAGTGTCTCAGTGTCTCTGATTCTCAGTGTCTCTGTGTCTCAGTGTCTCAATGTCTCTGCGTCTCTGTGTCTCAGTGTCTCTGAGTCTCAGTGTCTCAGAGTCTCAGTGTCTCTGTGTCTCAGTGTGTCAGTGTCTCAGTGTCTGTGTCTCAGCGTCTCTGAGTCTCAGTGTCTGTGTCTCTGTGTCTCAGTGTCTCAGTGTCTCAGAGTCTCAGTGTCTCTGTGTCTCAGTGCCTCTTTGTCACTGTGTCTCAGTGTCTCTGTGTCGATGTGTCTCAGTGTCTCAGTGTCTCTCTGTCTCTGTGTCTCAGCGTCTTAGTGTCTCTGTGTCTCAGTGTCTCTGTGTCTCAGTGTCTCTTTGTCTCAGAGTCTCTGTGCCTAAGTGTCTCTGTGTCTCAGTGTCTCAGAAAATCAGTGTCTCAATGTCTCAGAGTCTCGGTGTCTCTGTGTATCTGTGTCTCTGTGTCTCAGCGTCTCAGTGTCTCTGTGTCTCAGTGTCTCATTGTCTCAGAGTCTCAGTGTCTTAGTGTCTCAGAGTCCCAGTGCCTCTGTGTCTCTGTGTCTCCGAGCCTCAGTGACTCAGTGTCTCTGTGTCTCAGTGTCTCAGAGTCCCAGTGTCTCTGTGTCTCTGTTTCTCAGTGTCTCTGTGTCTCAGTGTCTCAGAGTCTCAGAGTCTCAGTGTCTCTGTGTCTCAGTGTCTCAGTGTCTCTGTGTCTCAGAGTCATAGTGTCTCTGTGTCTCAGTGTCTCTGAGTCTCAGTGTCTCTGTGTCACAGTGTCTCGGTGTCTCTGTGTCTCAGTGCCTCTGTCTCTCTGTGTCACAGAGTCTCAGATTCGCAGTGTCTCAGTGTCTCAGTGTCTCAGAGTCTCAGTGTCTCTGTGTCTCAGTGTCTCTGTGTCTCCGTGTCTCGTTGTCTCAGAGCCTCAGTGTCTCAGTGTCTCAGAGTCTCAGTGTCTCTGTGTCACTGTGTCACAGTTTCTCAGTGTCTCGGTGTCTCAGTGTCTCAGAGTCTCAGTATCTCTGCGTCTCAGTGTCTCTGTGCCTCTGTGCCTCAGTGACTCAGAGTCTCAATGTCTCAGAGTCTCAGTGTCTCAGTGTCTCTGTGTCTCAGTCTCTCTGTGTCTCAGTATCGCACTGTCTCAGAGTCTCAGTGTCTCTGTGTCTCAGTGTGTCAGTGTCTCTGTGTCCCAGTGTCTCAGAGTCTCTGAGTCTCAGTGTCTCAGAATCTCTGTGTCTCAGTGTCACTGTGTCTCAGTGTCTCAGTGTCTCAGAGACTCAGTGTTTCTGTGTCTCAGTGTCTCTGTGTCTCAGTGTCTCAGATTCTCAGTGTCTCTGTGTCTTAGTTTTTCAGTGTCTCAGTGTCTCAGATTCTCAGTGTCTCTGTGTCTCAGTGTCTCTGTGTCTCTGTGTCTCGGTGTCTCTGTGTCTCAGTGTCACCGTGTCTCTGTGTCTCAGTGTCTCAGTGTCTCTGTATCCCAGTGTCTCAGAGTCTCAGTGTCTCAGAATCTCTGTGTCTCAGTGTCACTGTGTCTCAGTGTCTCAGTGTCTCTGTGTCTCAGTGTCTCAGTGTCTCAGATTCTCAGTGTCTCTGTGTCTCAGTGTCTCTGTGACTCTGTGTCTCAGTGTCTCAGAGTCTCAGTGTCTCAGTGTCTCAGAGTCTCTGTGTCTCAGTGTCTCTGTGTCTCAGTGTGTCAGTGTCTCAGTGTCTCAGCGTCTCTGAGTCTCAGTGTCTGTGTCTCAGTGTCTCAGTGTCTCTGAGTCTCAGTGTCTCAGTGTCTCTCTGTCTCTGTGTCTCAGTGTCTTAGTGTCTCTGTGTCTCAGTGTCTCTGTGTCTCAGTGTCTCTTTGTCTCAGTGTCTCTGTGTCTCAGTGTCTCAGTGTCTCAGAGTCTCAGTGTCTCTGTGTCTCAGTGTCTCTGTGTCTCAATGTCTCAGAGTCTCAGTGTCTCAGAGTCTCAGTGTCTCTGTGTCTCAGTGTGTCAGTGTCTCTGTGTCTCAGTGTGTCAGTGTCTCAGTGTCTCAGCGTCTCTGAGTCTCAGTGTCTGTGTCTCAGTGTCTCAGTGTCTCTGAGTCTCAGTGTCTCAGTGTCTCTCTGTCTCTGAGTCTCAGTGTCTGTGTCTCTGTGTCTCAGTGTCTCAGAGTCTCAGTGTCTCTGTGACTCAGTGTCTCTGTGTCTCTGTGTCTCTGTGTCTCCGAGCCTCAGTGTCTCAGTGTCTCTGTGTCTCAGTGTCTCAGAGTCTCAGTGTCTCTGTGTCTCTGTGTCACAGTTTCTCAGTGTCTCTGTGTCTCAGTGTCTCAGAGTCTCAGTGTCTCTGTGTCTCTGTGCCGCAGTGTCTCAGAGTCTCAGTGTCTCTGGGTCTCTGTGTCTCAGTGTCTCTGTGTCTCAGTGTCTCTGTGTCTCAGTATCGCACTGTCTCAGAGTCTCAGTGTCTCTGTGTCTCAGTGTGTCAGTGTCTCTGTGTCTCAGTGTCTCAGGGTCTCAGAGTCTCTGTGTCTCAGTGTCACTGTGTCTCAGTGTCTCAGTGTCTCAGATTCTCAGTGTCTCTGTGTCTCAGTGTCTCAGTGTCTCTGTGTCTCAGTGTGTCAGTGTCTGTGTCTCAGCGTCTCTGAGTCTCAGTGTCTGTGTCTCTGTGTCTCAGTGTCTCAGTGTCTCAGAGTCTCAGTGTCTCTGTGTCTCAGTGTCTCTTTGTCTCAGTGTCTCAGTGTCTCTGTGTCGATGTGTCTCAGTGTCTCAGTGTCTCTCTGTCTCTGTGTCTCAGCGTCTTAGTGTCTCTGTGTCTCAGTGTCTCTGTGTCTCAGTGTCTCTTTGTCTCAGAGTCTCTGTGCCTAAGTGTCTCTGTGTCTCAGTGTCTCAGAAAATCAGTGTCTCAATGTCTCAGAGTCTCGGTGTCTCTGTGTATCTGTGTCTCTGTGTCTCAGTGTCTGTGTCTCTGTGTCTCAGTGTCTCAGGGACTCAGAGTCTCAGTGTCTCTGTGTCTCAGTGTCTCTTTGTCTCTGTGTCTCAGTGTCTCTCTGTCTCTGTGTCTCAGCGTCTTAGTGCCTCTGTGTCTCAGTGTCTCTGTGTCTCAGTGTCTCAGAAAATCAGTGTCTCAATGTCTCAGTGTCTCGGTATCTCTGTGTATCTGTGTCTCTGTGTCTCAGCGTCTCAGTGTCTCGGTGTCTCAGTGTCTTGTTGTATCAGAGTCTCAGTGTCTTAGTGTCTCAGAGTCTCAGTGCCGCTGTGTCTCTGTGTCTCTGTGTCTCCGAGCCTCAGTGTCTCAGTGTCTCTGTGTCTCAGTGTCTCAGAGTCTCAGGGTCTCTGTGTCTCTGTGCCACAGTTTCTCAGTGTCTCTGTGTCTCAGTGTCTCAGAGTCTCAGAGTCTCAGTGTCTCTGTGTCTCAGTGTCTCTGTGTCTCTGTGCCTCAGTGTCTCAGAGTTTCAGTGTCTCTGGGTCTCAGTGTCTCAGTGTCTCTGTGTCTCAGTGTCGCACTGTCTCAGAGTCTCAGTGTCACTGTGTCTCAGTGTGTCAGTGTCTCTGTGTGTCAGTGTCTCAGGGTCTCAGAGTCTCTGTGTCTCAGTGTCACTGTGTCTCAGTGTCTCAGTGTCTCTGATTCTCAGTGTCTCTGTGTCTCAGTGTCTCAATGTCTCTGCGTCTCTGTGTCTCAGTGTCTCTGAGTCTCAGTGTCTCAGAGTCTCAGTGTCTCTGTGTCTCAGTGTGTCAGTGTCTCAGTGTCTGTGTCTCAGCGTCTCTGAGTCTCAGTGTCTGTGTCTCTGTGTCTCAGTGTCTCAGTGTCTCAGAGTCTCAGTGTCTCTGTGTCTCAGTGCCTCTTTGTCACTGTGTCTCAGTGTCTCTGTGTCGATGTGTCTCAGTGTCTCAGTGTCTCTCTGTCTCTGTGTCTCAGCGTCTTAGTGTCTCTGTGTCTCAGTGTCTCTGTGTCTCAGTGTCTCTTTGTCTCAGAGTCTCTGTGCCTAAGTGTCTCTGTGTCTCAGTGTCTCAGAAAATCAGTGTCTCAATGTCTCAGAGTCTCGGTGTCTCTGTGTATCTGTGTCTCTGTGTCTCAGCGTCTCAGTGTCTCTGTGTCTCAGTGTCTCATTGTCTCAGAGTCTCAGTGTCTTAGTGTCTCAGAGTCCCAGTGCCTCTGTGTCTCTGTGTCTCCGAGCCTCAGTGACTCAGTGTCTCTGTGTCTCAGTGTCTCAGAGTCCCAGTGTCTCTGTGTCTCTGTTTCTCAGTGTCTCTGTGTCTCAGTGTCTCAGAGTCTCAGAGTCTCAGTGTCTCTGTGTCTCAGTGTCTCAGTGTCTCTGTGTCTCAGAGTCATAGTGTCTCTGTGTCTCAGTGTCTCTGAGTCTCAGTGTCTCTGTGTCACAGTGTCTCGGTGTCTCTGTGTCTCAGTGCCTCTGTCTCTCTGTGTCACAGAGTCTCAGATTCGCAGTGTCTCAGTGTCTCAGTGTCTCAGAGTCTCAGTGTCTCTGTGTCTCAGTGTCTCTGTGTCTCCGTGTCTCGTTGTCTCAGAGCCTCAGTGTCTCAGTGTCTCAGAGTCTCAGTGTCTCTGTGTCACTGTGTCACAGTTTCTCAGTGTCTCGGTGTCTCAGTGTCTCAGAGTCTCAGTATCTCTGCGTCTCAGTGTCTCTGTGCCTCTGTGCCTCAGTGACTCAGAGTCTCAATGTCTCAGAGTCTCAGTGTCTCAGTGTCTCTGTGTCTCAGTCTCTCTGTGTCTCAGTATCGCACTGTCTCAGAGTCTCAGTGTCTCTGTGTCTCAGTGTGTCAGTGTCTCTGTGTCCCAGTGTCTCAGAGTCTCTGAGTCTCAGTGTCTCAGAATCTCTGTGTCTCAGTGTCACTGTGTCTCAGTGTCTCAGTGTCTCAGAGACTCAGTGTTTCTGTGTCTCAGTGTCTCTGTGTCTCAGTGTCTCAGATTCTCAGTGTCTCTGTGTCTTAGTTTTTCAGTGTCTCAGTGTCTCAGATTCTCAGTGTCTCTGTGTCTCAGTGTCTCTGTGTCTCTGTGTCTCGGTGTCTCTGTGTCTCAGTGTCACCGTGTCTCTGTGTCTCAGTGTCTCAGTGTCTCTGTATCCCAGTGTCTCAGAGTCTCAGTGTCTCAGAATCTCTGTGTCTCAGTGTCACTGTGTCTCAGTGTCTCAGTGTCTCTGTGTCTCAGTGTCTCAGTGTCTCAGATTCTCAGTGTCTCTGTGTCTCAGTGTCTCTGTGACTCTGTGTCTCAGTGTCTCAGAGTCTCAGTGTCTCAGTGTCTCAGAGTCTCTGTGTCTCAGTGTCTCTGTGTCTCAGTGTGTCAGTGTCTCAGTGTCTCAGCGTCTCTGAGTCTCAGTGTCTGTGTCTCAGTGTCTCAGTGTCTCTGAGTCTCAGTGTCTCAGTGTCTCTCTGTCTCTGTGTCTCAGTGTCTTAGTGTCTCTGTGTCTCAGTGTCTCTGTGTCTCAGTGTCTCTTTGTCTCAGTGTCTCTGTGTCTCAGTGTCTCAGTGTCTCAGAGTCTCAGTGTCTCTGTGTCTCAGTGTCTCTGTGTCTCAATGTCTCAGAGTCTCAGTGTCTCAGAGTCTCAGTGTCTCTGTGTCTCAGTGTGTCAGTGTCTCTGTGTCTCAGTGTGTCAGTGTCTCAGTGTCTCAGCGTCTCTGAGTCTCAGTGTCTGTGTCTCAGTGTCTCAGTGTCTCTGAGTCTCAGTGTCTCAGTGTCTCTCTGTCTCTGTGTCTCAGTGTCTTAGTGTCTCTGTGTCTCAGTGTCTCTGTGTCTCAGTGTCTCTTTGTCTCAGTGTCTCTGTGTCTCAGTGTCTCAGTGTCTCAGAGTCTCAGTGTCTCTGTGTCTCAGTGTCTCAGTGTCTCTGTGTCTCAATGTCTCAGAGTCTCAGTGTCTCAGAGTCTCAGTGTCTCTGTGTCTCAGTGTGTCAGTGTCTGTGTCTCAGCGTCTCTGAGTCTCAGTGTCTGTGTCTCAGTGTCTCAGTGTCTCAGAGTCTCAGTGTCTCTGTGTCTCAGTGTCTCTTTGTCTCAGTGTCTCTGTGTCGATGTGTCTCAGTGTCTCAGTGTCTCTCTGTCTCTGTGTCTCAGCGTCTTAGTGTCTCTGTGTCTCAGTGTCTCTGTGTCTCAGTGTCTCTTTGTCTCAGAGTCTCTGTGCCTAAGTGTCTCTGTGTCTCAGTGTCTCAGAAAATCAGTGTCTCAATGTCTCAGAGTCTCGGCGTCTCTGTGTATCTGTGTCTCTGTGTCTCAGTCTCAGTGTCTCTGTGTCTCAGTGTCTCAGTGTCTCTGTGTCTCAGAGTCATAGTGTCTCTGTGTCTCAGTGTCTCTGAGTCACAGTGTCTCTGTGTCACAGTGTCTCGGTGTCTCTGTGTCTCAGTGCCTCTGTCTCTCTGTGTCACAGAGTCTCAGACTCGCAGTGTCTCAGTGTCTCAGTGTCTCAGAGTCTCAGTGTCTCTGTGTCTCAGTGTCTCTGTGTCTCCGTGTCTCGTTGTCTCAGAGCCTCAGTGTCTCAGTGTCTCAGAGTCTCAGTGTCTCTGTGTCACTGTGTCACAGTTTCTCAGTGTCTCGGTGTCTCAGTGTCTCAGAGTCTCAGAGTCTCAGTATCTCTGTGTCTCAGTGTCTCTGTGCCTCTGTGCCTCAGTGACTCAGAGTCTCAGTGTCTCAGAGTCTCAGTGTCTCAGTGTCTCTGTGTCTCAGTGTCTCTGTGTCTCAGTATCGCACTGTCTCAGAGTCTCAGTGTCTCTGTGTCTCAGTGTGTCAGTGTCTCTGTGTCCCAGTGTCTCAGAGTCTCTGAGTCTCAGTGTCTCAGAATCTCTGTGTCTCAGTGTCACTGTGTCTCAGTGTCTCAGTGTCTCAGAGACTCAGTGTTTCTGTGTCTCAGTGTCTCTGTGTCTCCGTGTCTCAGTGTCTCAGATTCTCAGTGTCTCTGTGTCTCAGTGTTTCAGTGTCTCAGTGTCTCAGATTCTCAGTGTCTCTGTGTCTCAGTGTCTCTGTGTCTCTGTGTCTCGGTGTCTCTGTGTCTCAGTGTCACCGTGTCTCTGTGTCTCAGTGTCTCAGTGTCTCTGTGTCCCAGTGTCTCAGAGTCTCAGTGTCTCAGAATCTCTGTGTCTCAGTGTCACTGTGTCTCAGTGTCTCAGTGTCTCTGTGTCTCAGTGTCTCAGTGTCTCAGATTCTCAGTGTCTCTGTGTCTCAGTGTCTCAGAGCCTCAGTGTCTCAGTGTCTCAGTGTGTCAGTGTCTGTGTCTCAGCGTCTCTGAATCTCAGTGTCTGTGTCTCTGTGTCTCAGTGTCTCAGTGTCTCAGAGTCTCAGTGTCTCTGTGTCTCAGTGTCTCTTTGTCTCAGTGTCTCTGTGTCTCAGTGTCTCAGTGTCTCTCTGTCTCTGTGTCTCAGCGTCTTAGTGTCTCTGTGTCTCAGTGTCTCTGTGTCTCAGTGTCTCTTTGTCTCAGAGTCTCTGTGCCTAAGTGTCTCTGTGTCTCAGTGTCTCAGAAAATCAGTGTCTCAATGTCTCAGAGTCTCGGTGTCTCTGTGTATCTGTGTCTCTGTGTCTCAGTCTCAGTGTCTCTGTGTCTCAGTGTCTCAGTGTCTCTGTGTCTCAGAGTCATAGTGTCTCTGTGTCTCAGTGTCTCTGAGTCTCAGTGTCTCTGTGTCACAGTGTCTCGGTGTCTCTGTGTCTCAGTGCCTCTGTCTCTCTGTGTCACAGAGTCTCAGACTCGCAGTGTCTCAGTGTCTCAGTGTCTCAGTGTCTCAGAGTCTCAGTGTCTCTGTGTCTCAGTGTCTCTGTGTCTCCGTGTCTCGTTGTCTCAGAGCCTCAGAGTCTCAGTGTCTCTGTGTCACTGTGTCACAGTTTCTCAGTGTCTCGGTGTCTCAGTGTCTCAGAGTCTCAGAGTCTCAGTATCTCTGCATCTCAGTGTCTCTGTGCCTCTGTGCCTCAGTGACTCAGAGTCTCAGTGTCTCAGAGTCTCAGTGTCTCAGTGTCTCTGTGTCTCAGTGTCTCTGTGTCTCAGTATCGCACTGTCTCAGAGTCTCAGTGTCTCTGTGTCTCAGTGTGTCAGTGTCTCTGTGTCCCAGTGTCTCAGAGTCTCTGAGTCTCAGTGTCTCAGAATCTCTGTGTCTCAGTGTCACTGTGTCTCAGTGTCTCAGTGTCTCAGAGACTCAGTGTTTCTGTGTCTCAGTGTCTCTGTGTCTCCGTGTCTCAGTGTCTCAGATTCTCAGTGTCTCTGTGTCTCAGTGTTTCAGTGTCTCAGTGTCTCAGATTCTCTGTGTCTCAGTGTCTCTGTGTCTCTGTGTCTCGTTGTCTCTGTGTCTCAGTGTCACCGTGTCTCTGTGTCTCAGTGTCTCAGTGTCTCTGTATCCCAGTGTCTCAGAGTCTCAGTGTCTCAGAATCTCTGTGTCTCAGTGTCACTGTGTCTCAGTGTCTCAGTGTCTCTGTGTCTCAGTGTCTCAGTGTCTCAGATTCTCAGTGTCTCTGTGTCTCAGTGTCTCAGAGCCTCAGTGTCTCAGATTCTCAGTGTCTCTGTGTCTCAGTGTCTCTGTGACTCTGTGTCTCAGTGTCTCAGAGTCTCAGTGTCTCAGAGTCTCTGTGTCTCAGTGTCTCTGTGTCTCAGTGTGTCAGTGTCTCAGTGTCTCAACGTCTCTGAGTCTCAGTGTCTGTGTCTCAGTGTCTCAGTGTCTCTGAGTCTCAGTGTCTCAGTGTCTCTCTGTCTCTGTGTCTCAGTGTCTTAGTGTCTCTGTGTCTCAGTGTCTCTGTGTCTCAGTGTCTCTTTGTCTCAGTGTCTCTGTGTCTCAGTGTCTCAGTGTCTCAGAGTCTCAGTGTCTCTGTGTCTCAGTGTCTCTGTGTCTCAATGTCTCAGAGTCTCAGTGTCTCAGAGTCTCAGTGTCTCTGTGTCTCAGTGTGTCAGTGTCTGTGTCTCAGCGTCTCTGAGTCTCAGTGTCTGTGTCTCTGTGTCTCAGTGTCTCAGTGTCTCAGAGTCTCAGTGTCTCTGTGTCTCAGTGTCTCTTTGTCTCAGTGTCTCTGTGTCGATGTGTCTCAGTGTCTCAGTGTCTCTCTGTCTCTGTGTCTCAGCGTCTTAGTGTCTCTGTGTCTCAGTGTCTCTGTGTCTCAGTGTCTCTTTGTCTCAGAGTCTCTGTGCCTAAGTGTCTCTGTGTCTCAGTGTCTCAGAAAATCACTGTCTCAATGTCTCAGAGTCTCGGTGTCCCTGTGTATCTGTGTCTCTGTGTCTCAGTGTCTGTGTCTCTGTGTCTCAGTGTCTCAGGGACTCAGAGTCTCAGTGTCTCTGTGTCTCAGTGTCTCTTTGTCTCTGTGTCTCAGTGTCTCTGTGTCGATGTGTCTCAGTGTCTCAGTGTCTCTCTGTCTCTGTGTCTCAGCGTCTTAGTGCCTCTGTGTCTCAGTGTCTCTGTGTCTCAGTGTCTCAGAAAATCAGTGTCTCAATGTCTCAGAGTCTCGGTGTCTCTGTGTATCTGTGTCTCTGTGTCTCAGCGTCTCAGTGTCTCTGTGTCTCAGTGTCTCTGTGTCTCAGTGTCTCATTGTCTCAGAGTCTCAGTGTCTTAGTGTCTCAGAGTCCCAGTGCCTCTGTGTCTCTGTGTCTCCGAGCCTCAGTGTCTCAGTGTCTCTGTGTCTCAGTGTCTCAGAGTCCCAGTGTCTCTGTGTCTCTGTGTCTCAGTTTCTCAGTGTCTCTGTGTCTCAGTGTCTCAGAGTCTCAGAGTCTCAGTGTCTCTGTGTCTCGGTGTCTCAGTGTCTCTGTGTCTCAGAGTCATAGTGTCTCTGTGTCTCAGTGTCTCTGAGTCTCAGTGTCTCTGTGTCACAGTGTCTCGGTGTCTCTGTGTCTCAGTGCCTCTGTCTCTCTGTGTCACAGAGTCTCAGATTCGCAGTGTCTCAGTGTCTCAGTGTCTCAGAGTCTCAGTGTCTCTGTGTCTCAGTGTCTCTGTGTCTCCGTGTCTCGTTGTCTCAGAGTCTCAGTGTCTTAGTGTCTCAGAGTCTCAGTGCCTCTGTGTCTCTGTGTCTCTGTGTCTCCGAGCCTCAGTGTCTCAGTGTCTCAGAGTCTCAGTGTCTCTGTGTCACTGTGTCACAGTTTCTCAGTGTCTCTGTGTCTCAGTGTCTCAGAGTCTCAGAGTCTCAGTATCTCTGCGTCTCAGTGTCTCTGTGCCTCTGTGCCTCAGTGACTCAGAGTCTCAGTGTCTCAGAGTCTCAGTGTCTCAGTGTCTCTGTGTCTCAGTGTCTCAGTATCGCACTGTCTCAGAGTCTAGGTGTCTCTGTGTCTCAGTCTGTCAGTGTCTCTGTGTCCCAGTGTCTCAGAGTCTCTGAGTCTCAGTGTCTCAGAATCTCTGTGTCTCAGTGTCACTGTGTCTCAGTGTCTCAGTGTCTCAGAGACTCAGTGTTTCTGTGTCTCAGTGTCTCTGTGTCTCTGTGTCTCAGTGTCTCATATTCTCAGTGTCTCTGTGTCTCAGTGTTTCAGTGTCTCAGTGTCTCAGATTCTCAGTGTCTCTGTGTCTCTGTGTCTCGGTGTCTCGGTGTCTCTGTGTCTCAGTGTCACCGTGTCTCTGTGTCTCTGTGTCTCAGTGTCTCTGTATCCCAGTGTCTCAGAGTCTCAGTGTCTCAGAATCTCTGTGTCTCAGTGTCACTGTGTCTCAGTGTCTCAGTGTCTCTGTGTCTCAGTGTCTCAGTGTCTCAGATTCTCAGTGTCTCTGTGTCTCAGTGTCTCAGAGCCTCAGTGTCTCAGTGTCTCAGATTCTCAGTGTCTCTGTCTCTCAGTGTCTCTGTGTCTCAGTGTCTCTGAGTCTCAGTGTCAGTGTCTCAGTGTCTCAGTGTCTCAGATTCTCAGTGTCTCTGTCTCTCAGTGTCTCAGTGTCTCAGCGTCTCTGAGTCTCAGTGTCAGTGTCTCAGTGTCTCAGTGTCTCTGAGTCTCAGTGTCTCAGTGTCTCTCTGTCTCTGTGTCTCAGCGTCTTAGTGTCTCTGTGTCTCAGTGTCTCTGTGTCTCAGTGTCTCTTTGTCTCAGAGTCTCTGTGTCTAAGTGTCTCTGTGTCTCAGTGTCTCAGAGAATCAATGTCTCAATGTCTCAGAGTCTCGGTATCTCTGTGTATCTGTGTCTCTGTGTCTCAGCGTCTCAGTGTCTCTGTGTCTCAGTGTCTCTGTGTCTCAGTGTCTCATTGTATCAGAGTCTCAGTGTCTTAGTGTCTCAGAGTCTCAGTGCCTCTCTGTCTCTGTGTCTCTGTGTCTCAGTGTCTCCGAGCCTCAGTGTCTCAGTGTCTCTGTGTCTCAGTGTCTCAGAGTCTCAGTGTCTCTCTGTCTCAGTGTCTCAGAGTCTCAGAGTCTCAGTGTCTCTGTGTCTCAGTGACTCTGTGTCTTAGTGTCTGTATCTCAGAGTCTCAGTGTCTCTGGGTCTCAGTGTCTCTGTGTCTCTGTGTCTCTGTGTCTCAGTGTCACCGTGTCTCTGTGTCTCAGTGTCTCAGTGTCTCAGAGTCACAGCGTCTCAGTGTCTCTGTGTCTCTGTGTCTCAGTGTCTCTGTGTCCCAGTGTCTCAGAGTCTCAGTGTCTCAGAATCTCTGTGTCTCAGTGTCTCAGTGTCTCAGTGTCTCTGTGTCTCAGTGTCTCAGTGTCTCAGATTCTCAGTGTCTCTGTGTCTCAGTGTCTCAGAGACTCAGTGTCTCAGTGTCTCAGATACTCAGTGTCTCTGTGTCTCAGTGTCTCAGAGACTCAGTGTCTCAGTGTCTCAGATTCTCAGTGTCTCTGTGTCTCAGTGTCTCTGTGTCTCAGTGTCTCAGAGTCTCAGTGTCTCAGAGTCTCAGCATCTCAGTGTCTCTGTGTCTCAGTGTGTCAGTGTCTCAGTGTCTGTGTCTCAGCGTCTCTGAGTCTCAGTGTCTGTGTCTCTGTGTCTCAGTGTCTCAGAGTCTCAGTGTCTCTGTGTCTCAGTGTCTCTTTGTCTCAGCGTCTTAGTGTCTCTGTGTCTCAGTGTCTCTGTGTCTCAGTGTCTCTTTGTCTCAGAGTCTCTGTGTCTAAGTTTCTCAGTGTCTCAGTGTCTCAGAAACTCAGTGTCTCAATGTCTCAGAGCCTCGGTATCTCTGTGTATCTGTGTCTCTGTGTCTCAGCGTCTCAGTGTCTCTGTGTCTCAGTGTCTCTGTGTCTCAAAGTCTCGTTGTCTCAGAGTCTCAGTGTCTTAGTGTCTCAGATTCTCAGTGTCTCTGTGTCTCTGTGTCTCCGAGCCTCAGTGTCTCAGTGTCTCTGTGTCTCAGTGTCTCAGAGTCTCAGTGTCTCTGTGTCTCTGTGTCACAGTTTCTCAGTGTCTCTGTGTCTCAGTGTCTCAGAGTCTCAGTGTCTCTGTGTCTCTGTGCCGCAGTGTCTCAGAGTCTCAGTGTCTCTGGGTCTCTGTGTCTCAGTGTCTCTGTGTCTCAGTGTCTCTGTGTCTCAGTATCGCACTGTCTCAGAGTCTCAGTGTCTCTGTGTCTCAGTGTGTCAGTGTCTCTGTGTCTCAGTGTCTCAGGGTCTCAGAGTCTCTGTGTCTCAGTGTCACTGTGTCTCAGTGTCTCAGTGTCTCAGATTCTCAGTGTCTCTGTGTCTCAGTGTCTCAGTGTCTCTGTGTCTCAGTGTGTCAGTGTCTGTGTCTCAGCGTCTCTGAATCTCAGTGTCTGTGTCTCTGTGTCTCAGTGTCTCAGTGTCTCAGAGTCTCAGTGTCTCTGTGTCTCAGTGTCTCTTTGTCTCAGTGTCTCAGTGTCTCTGTGTCGATGTGTCTCAGTGTCTCAGTGTCTCTCTGTCTCTGTGTCTCAGCGTCTTAGTGTCTCTGTGTCTCAGTGTCTCTGTGCCTAAGTGTCTCTGTGTCTCAGTGTCTCAGAAAATCAGTGTCTCAATGTCTCAGAGTCTCGGTGTCTCTGTGTATCTGTGTCTCTGTGTCTCAGTGTCTGTGTCTCTGTGTCTCAGTGTCTCAGGGACTCAGAGTCTCAGTGTCTCTGTGTCTCAGTGTCTCTTTGTCTCTGTGTCTCAGTGTCTCTGTGTCGATGTGTCTCAGTGTCTCAGTGTCTCTCTGTCTCTGTGTCTCAGCGTCTTAGTGCCTCTGTGTCTCAGTGTCTCTGTGTCTCAGTGTCTCAGAAAATCAGTGTCTCAATGTCTCAGTGTCTCGGTATCTCTGTGTATCTGTGTCTCTGTGTCTCAGCGTCTCAGTGTCTCGGTGTCTCAGTGTCTTGTTGTATCAGAGTCTCAGTGTCTTAGTGTCTCAGAGTCTCAGTGCCGCTGTGTCTCTGTGTCTCTGTGTCTCTGTGTCTCCGAGCCTCAGTGTCTCAGTGTCTCTGTGTCTCAGTGTCTCAGAGTCTCAGGGTCTCTGTGTCTCTGTGCCACAGTTTCTCAGTGTCTCTGTGTCTCAGTGTCTCAGAGTCTCAGAGTCTCAGTGTCTCTGTGTCTCAGTGTCTCTGTGTCTCTGTGCCTCAGTGTCTCAGAGTCTCAGTGTCTCTGGGTCTCAGTGTCTCAGTGTCTCTGTGTCTCAGTGTCGCACTGTCTCAGAGTCTCAGTGTCACTGTGTCTCAGTGTGTCAGTGTCTCTGTGTGTCAGTGTCTCAGGGTCTCAGAGTCTCTGTGTCTCAGTGTCACTGTGTCTCAGTGTCTCAGTGTCTCTGATTCTCAGTGTCTCTGTGTCTCAGTGTCTCAATGTCTCTGCGTCTCTGTGTCTCAGTGTCTCTGAGTCTCAGTGTCTCAGAGTCTCAGTGTCTCTGTGTCTCAGTGTGTCAGTGTCTCAGTGTCTGTGTCTCAGCGTCTCTGAGTCTCAGTGTCTGTGTCTCTGTGTCTCAGTGTCTCAGTGTCTCAGAGTCTCAGTGTCTCTGTGTCTCAGTGCCTCTTTGTCACTGTGTCTCAGTGTCTCTGTGTCGATGTGTCTCAGTGTCTCAGTGTCTCTCTGTCTCTGTGTCTCAGCGTCTTAGTGTCTCTGTGTCTCAGTGTCTCTGTGTCTCAGTGTCTCTTTGTCTCAGAGTCTCTGTGCCTAAGTGTCTCTGTGTCTCAGTGTCTCAGAAAATCAGTGTCTCAATGTCTCAGAGTCTCGGTGTCTCTGTGTATCTGTGTCTCTGTGTCTCAGCGTCTCAGTGTCTCTGTGTCTCAGTGTCTCATTGTCTCAGAGTCTCAGTGTCTTAGTGTCTCAGAGTCCCAGTGCCTCTGTGTCTCTGTGTCTCCGAGCCTCAGTGACTCAGTGTCTCTGTGTCTCAGTGTCTCAGAGTCCCAGTGTCTCTGTGTCTCTGTTTCTCAGTGTCTCTGTGTCTCAGTGTCTCAGAGTCTCAGAGTCTCAGTGTCTCTGTGTCTCAGTGTCTCAGTGTCTCTGTGTCTCAGAGTCATAGTGTCTCTGTGTCTCAGTGTCTCTGAGTCTCAGTGTCTCTGTGTCACAGTGTCTCGGTGTCTCTGTGTCTCAGTGCCTCTGTCTCTCTGTGTCACAGAGTCTCAGATTCGCAGTGTCTCAGTGTCTCAGTGTCTCAGAGTCTCAGTGTCTCTGTGTCACTGTGTCACAGTTTCTCAGTGTCTCGGTGTCTCAGTGTCTCAGAGTCTCAGAGTCTCAGTATCTCTGCGTCTCAGTGTCTCTGTGCCTCTGTGCCTCAGTGACTCAGAGTCTCAATGTCTCAGAGTCTCAGTGTCTCAGTGTCTCTGTGTCTCAGTCTCTCTGTGTCTCAGTATCGCACTGTCTCAGAGTCTCAGTGTCTCTGTGTCTCAGTGTGTCAGTGTCTCTGTGTCCCAGTGTCTCAGAGTCTCTGAGTCTCAGTGTCTCAGAATCTCTGTGTCTCAGTGTCACTGTGTCTCAGTGTCTCAGTGTCTCAGAGACTCAGTGTTTCTGTGTCTCAGT
The DNA here is from genome assembly GCF_965287045.1 of Carcharhinus amblyrhynchos. Classification (NCBI taxonomy): domain Eukaryota; kingdom Metazoa; phylum Chordata; class Chondrichthyes; order Carcharhiniformes; family Carcharhinidae; genus Carcharhinus; species Carcharhinus amblyrhynchos. Next base: position 102,791 of record NW_027649864.1, read on the forward strand.
GTCTCTGTGTCTCAGTGTCTCAGATTCTCAGTGTCTCTGTGTCTTAGTTTTTCAGTGTCTCAGTGTCTCTGTGTCTCAGTGTCTCTGTGTCTCTGTGTCTCGGTGTCTCTGTGTCTCAGTGTCACCGTGTCTCTGTGTCTCAGTGTCTCAGTGTCTCTGTATCCCAGTGTCTCAGAGTCTCAGTGTCTCAGAATCTCTGTGTCTCAGTGTCACTGTGTCTCAGTGTCTCAGTGTCTCTGTGTCTCAGTGTCTCAGTGTCTCAGATTCTCAGTGTCTCTGTGTCTCAGTGTCTCAGAGCCTCAGTGTCTCTGTGTCTCAGATTCTCAGTGTCTCTGTGTCTCAGTGTCTCTGTGACTCTGTGTCTCAGTGTCTCAGAGTCTCAGTGTCTCAGTGTCTCAGAGTCTCTGTGTCTCAGTGTCTCTGTGTCTCAGTGTGTCAGTGTCTCAGTGTCTCAGCGTCTCTGAGTCTCAGTGTCTGTGTCTCAGTGTCTCAGTGTCTCTGAGTCTCAGTGTCTCAGTGTCTCTCTGTCTCTGTGTCTCAGTGTCTTAGTGTCTCTGTGTCTCAGTGTCTCTGTGTCTCAGTGTCTCTTTGTCTCAGTGTCTCTGTGTCTCAGTGTCTCAGTGTCTCAGAGTCTCAGTGTCTCTGTGTCTCAGTGTCTCTGTGTCTCAATGTCTCAGAGTCTCAGTGTCTCAGAGTCTCAGTGTCTCTGTGTCTCAGTGTGTCAGTGTCTGTGTCTCAGCGTCTCTGAGTCTCAGTGTCTGTGTCTCAGTGTCTCAGTGTCTCAGAGTCTCAGTGTCTCTGTGTCTCAGTGTCTCTTTGTCTCAGTGTCTCTGTGTCGATGTGTCTCAGTGTCTCAGTGTCTCTCTGTCTCTGTGTCTCAGCGTCTTAGTGTCTCTGTGTCTCAGTGTCTCTGTGTCTCAGTGTCTCTTTGTCTCAGAGTCTCTGTGCCTAAGTGTCTCTGTGTCTCAGTGTCTCAGAAAATCAGTGTCTCAATGTCTCAGAGTCTCGGCGTCTCTGTGTATCTGTGTCTCTGTGTCTCAGTCTCAGTGTCTCTGTGTCTCAGTGTCTCAGTGTCTCTGTGTCTCAGAGTCATAGTGTCTCTGTGTCTCAGTGTCTCTGAGTCACAGTGTCTCTGTGTCACAGTGTCTCGGTGTCTCTGTGTCTCAGTGCCTCTGTCTCTCTGTGTCACAGAGTCTCAGACTCGCAGTGTCTCAGTGTCTCAGTGTCTCAGAGTCTCAGTGTCTCTGTGTCTCAGTGTCTCTCTGTCTCCGTGTCTCGTTGTCTCAGAGCCTCAGTGTCTCAGTGTCTCAGAGTCTCAGTGTCTCTGTGTCACTGTGTCACAGTTTCTCAGTGTCTCGGTGTCTCAGTGTCTCAGAGTCTCAGAGTCTCAGTATCTCTGCGTCTCAGTGTCTCTGTGCCTCTGTGCCTCAGTGACTCAGAGTCTCAGTGTCTCAGAGTCTCAGTGTCTCAGTGTCTCTGTGTCTCAGTGTCTCTGTGTCTCAGTATCGCACTGTCTCAGAGTCTCAGTGTCTCTGTGTCTCAGTGTGTCAGTGTCTCTGTGTCCCAGTGTCTCAGAGTCTCTGAGTCTCAGTGTCTCAGAATCTCTGTGTCTCAGTGTCACTGTGTCTCAGTGTCTCAGTGTCTCAGAGACTCAGTGTTTCTGTGTCTCAGTGTCTCTGTGTCTCCGTGTCTCAGTGTCTCAGATTCTCAGTGTCTCTGTGTCTCAGTGTTTCAGTGTCTCAGTGTCTCAGATTCTCAGTGTCTCTGTGTCTCAGTGTCTCTGTGTCTCTGTGTCTCGGTGTCTCTGTGTCTCAGTGTCACCGTGTCTCTGTGTCTCAGTGTCTCAGTGTCTCTGTGTCCCAGTGTCTCAGAGTCTCAGTGTCTCAGAATCTCTGTGTCTCAGTGTCACTGTGTCTCAGTGTCTCAGTGTCTCTGTGTCTCAGTGTCTCAGTGTCTCAGATTCTCAGTGTCTCTGTGTCTCAGTGTCTCAGAGCCTCAGTGTCTCAGTGTCTCAGTGTGTCAGTGTCTGTGTCTCAGCGTCTCTGAATCTCAGTGTCTGTGTCTCTGTGTCTCAGTGTCTCAGTGTCTCAGAGTCTCAGTGTCTCTGTGTCTCAGTGTCTCTTTGTCTCAGTGTCTCTGTGTCGATGTGTCTCAGTGTCTCAGTGTCTCTCTGTCTCTGTGTCTCAGCGTCTTAGTGTCTCTGTGTCTCAGTGTCTCTGTGTCTCAGTGTCTCTTTGTCTCAGAGTCTCTGTGCCTAAGTGTCTCTGTGTCTCAGTGTCTCAGAAAATCAGTGTCTCAATGTCTCAGAGTCTCGGTGTCTCTGTGTATCTGTGTCTCTGTGTCTCAGTCTCAGTGTCTCTGTGTCTCAGTGTCTCAGTGTCTCTGTGTCTCAGAGTCATAGTGTCTCTGTGTCTCAGTGTCTCTGAGTCTCAGTGTCTCTGTGTCACAGTGTCTCGGTGTCTCTGTGTCTCAGTGCCTCTGTCTCTCTGTGTCACAGAGTCTCAGACTCGCAGTGTCTCAGTGTCTCAGTGTCTCAGTGTCTCAGAGTCTCAGTGTCTCTGTGTCTCAGTGTCTCTGTGTCTCCGTGTCTCGTTGTCTCAGAGCCTCAGTGTCTCAGTGTCTCAGAGTCTCAGTGTCTCTGTGTCACTGTGTCACAGTTTCTCAGTGTCTCGGTGTCTCAGTGTCTCAGAGTCTCAGAGTCTCAGTATCTCTGCATCTCAGTGTCTCTGTGCCTCTGTGCCTCAGTGACTCAGAGTCTCAGTGTCTCAGAGTCTCAGTGTCTCAGTGTCTCTGTGTCTCAGTGTCTCTGTGTCTCAGTATCGCACTGTCTCAGAGTCTCAGTGTCTCTGTGTCTCAGTGTGTCAGTGTCTCTGTGTCCCAGTGTCTCAGAGTCTCTGAGTCTCAGTGTCTCAGAATCTCTGTGTCTCAGTGTCACTGTGTCTCAGTGTCTCAGTGTCTCAGAGACTCAGTGTTTCTGTGTCTCAGTGTCTCTGTGTCTCCGTGTCTCAGTGTCTCAGATTCTCAGTGTCTCTGTGTCTCAGTGTTTCAGTGTCTCAGTGTCTCAGATTCTCTGTGTCTCAGTGTCTCAGAGTCTCAGTGTCTCAGAATCTCTGTGTCTCAGTGTCACTGTGTCTCAGTGTCTCAGTGTCTCTGTGTCTCAGTGTCTCAGTGTCTCAGATTCTCAGTGTCTCTGTGTCTCAGTGTCTCAGAGCCTCAGTGTCTCAGATTCTCAGTGTCTCTGTGTCTCAGTGTCTCTGTGACTCTGTGTCTCAGTGTCTCAGAGTCTCAGTGTCTCAGAGTCTCTGTGTCTCAGTGTCTCTGTGTCTCAGTGTGTCAGTGTCTCAGTGTCTCAGCGTCTCTGAGTCTCAGTGTCTGTGTCTCAGTGTCTCAGTGTCTCTGAGTCTCAGTGTCTCAGTGTCTCTCTGTCTCTGTGTCTCAGTGTCTTAGTGTCTCTGTGTCTCAGTGTCTCTGTGTCTCAGTGTCTCTTTGTCTCAGTGTCTCTGTGTCTCAGTGTCTCAGTGTCTCAGAGTCTCAGTGTCTCTGTGTCTCAGTGTCTCTGTGTCTCAATGTCTCAGAGTCTCAGTGTCTCAGAGTCTCAGTGTCTCTGTGTCTCAGTGTGTCAGTGTCTGTGTCTCAGCGTCTCTGAGTCTCAGTGTCTGTGTCTCAGTGTCTCAGTGTCTCAGAGTCTCAGTGTCTCTGTGTCTCAGTGTCTCTTTGTCTCAGTGTCTCTGTGTCGATGTGTCTCAGTGTCTCAGTGTCTCTCTGTCTCTGTGTCTCAGCGTCTTAGTGTCTCTGTGTCTCAGTGTCTCTGTGTCTCAGTGTCTCTTTGTCTCAGAGTCTCTGTGCCTAAGTGTCTCTGTGTCTCAGTGTCTCAGATAATCACTGTCTCAATGTCTCAGAGTCTCGGTGTCTCTGTGTATCTGTGTCTCTGTGTCTCAGTGTCTGTGTCTCTGTGTCTCAGTGTCTCAGGGACTCAGAGTCTCAGTGTCTCTGTGTCTCAGTGTCTCTTTGTCTCTGTGTCTCAGTGTCTCTGTGTCGATGTGTCTCAGTGTCTCAGTGTCTCTCTGTCTCTGTGTCTCAGCGTCTTAGTGCCTCTGTGTCTCAGTGTCTCTGTGTCTCAGAAAATCAGTGTCTCAATGTCTCAGAGTCTCGGTGTCTCTGTGTATCTGTGTCTCTGTGTCTCAGCGTCTCAGTGTCTCTGTGTCTCAGTGTCTCTGTGTCTCAGTGTCTCATTGTCTCAGAGTCTCAGTGTCTTAGTGTCTCAGAGTCCCAGTGCCTCTGTGTCTCTGTGTCTCCGAGCCTCAGTGTCTCAGTGTCTCTGTGTCTCAGTGTCTCAGAGTCCCAGTGTCTCTGTGTCTCTGTGTCTCAGTTTCTCAGTGTCTCTGTGTCTCAGTGTCTCAGAGTCTCAGAGTCTCAGTGTCTCTGTGTCTCAGTGTCTCAGTGTCTCTGTGTCTCAGAGTCATAGTGTCTCTGTGTCTCAGTGTCTCTGAGTCTCAGTGTCTCTGTGTCACAGTGTCTCGGTGTCTCTGTGTCTCAGTGCCTCTGTCTCTCTGTGTCACAGAGTCTCAGATTCGCAGTGTCTCAGTGTCTCAGTGTCTCAGAGTCTCAGTGTCTCTGTGTCTCAGTGTCTCTGTGTCTCCGTGTCTCGTTGTCTCAGAGTCTCAGTGTCTTAGTGTCTCAGAGTCTCAGTGCCTCTGTGTCTCTGTGTCTCTGTGTCTCCGAGCCTCAGTGTCTCAGTGTCTCAGAGTCTCAGTGTCTCTGTGTCACTGTGTCACAGTTTCTCAGTGTCTCTGTGTCTCAGTGTCTCAGAGTCTCAGAGTCTCAGTATCTCTGCGTCTCAGTGTCTCTGTGCCTCTGTGCCTCAGTGACTCAGAGTCTCAGTGTCTCAGAGTCTCAGTGTCTCAGTGTCTCTGTGTCTCAGTGTCTCAGTATCGCACTGTCTCAGAGTCTCAGTGTCTCTGTGTCTCAGTCTGTCATTGTCTCTGTGTCCCAGTGTCTCAGAGTCTCTGAGTCTCAGTGTCTCAGAATCTCTGTGTCTCAGTGTCACTGTGTCTCAGTGTCTCAGTGTCTCAGAGACTCAGTGTTTCTGTGTCTCAGTGTCTCTGTGTCTCTGTGTCTCAGTGTCTCATATTCTCAGTGTCTCTGTGTCTCAGTGTTTCAGTGTCTCAGTGTCTCAGATTCTCAGTGTCTCTGTGTCTCTGTGTCTCGGTGTCTCGGTGTCTCTGTGTCTCAGTGTCACCGTGTCTCTGTGTCTCTGTGTCTCTGTGTCTCAGTGTCTCTGTATCCCAGTGTCTCAGAGTCTCAGTGTCTCAGAATCTCTGTGTCTCAGTGTCACTGTGTCTCAGTGTCTCAGTGTCTCTGTGTCTCAGTGTCTCAGTGTCTCAGATTCTCAGTGTCTCTGTGTCTCAGTGTCTCAGAGCCTCAGTGTCTCAGTGTCTCAGATTCTCAGTGTCTCTGTGTCTCAGTGTCTCTGTGTCTCTGTGTCTCAGTGTCTCAGAGTCTCAGAGTCTCTGTCTCTCAGTGTCTCTGTGTCTCAGTGTGTCAGTGTCTCAGTGTCTCAGTGTCTCAGTGTCTCTGAGTCTCAGTGTCTCAGTGTCTCTCTGTCTCTGTGTCTCAGCGTCTTAGTGTCTCTGTGTCTCAGTGTCTCTGTGTCTCAGTGTCTCTTTGTCTCAGAGTCTCTGTGTCTAAGTGTCTCTGTGTCTCAGTGTCTCAGAGAATCAATGTCTCAATGTCTCAGAGTCTCGGTATCTCTGTGTATCTGTGTCTCTGTGTCTCAGCGTCTCAGTGTCTCTGTGTCTCAGTGTCTCTGTGTCTCAGTGTCTCATTGTATCAGAGTCTCAGTGTCTTAGTGTCTCAGAGTCTCAGTGCCTCTCTGTCTCTGTGTCTCTGTGTCTCAGTGTCTCCGAGCCTCAGTGTCTCAGTGTCTCTGTGTCTCAGTGTCTCAGAGTCTCAGTGTCTCTCTGTCTCAGTGTCTCAGAGTCTCAGAGTCTCAGTGTCTCTGTGTCTCAGTGACTCTGTGTCTTAGTGTCTGTGTCTCAGAGTCTCAGTGTCTCTGGGTCTCAGTGTCTCTGTGTCTCTGTGTCTCTGTGTCTCAGTGTCACCGTGTCTCTGTGTCTCAGTGTCTCAGTGTCTCAGAGTCACAGTGTCTCAGTGTCTCTGTGTCTCTGTGTCTCAGTGTCTCTGTGTCCCAGTGTCTCTGAGTCTCAGTGTCTCAGAATCTCTGTGTCTCAGTGTCACTGTGTCTCAGTGTCTCAGTGTCTCAGTGTCTCTGTGTCCCAGTGTCTCAGAGCCTCAGTGTCTCAGAATCTCTGTGTCTCAGTGTCACTGTGTCTCAGTGTCTCAGTGTCTCAGAGTCTCAGTGTCTCAGTGTCTCAGTGTCTCAGTGTCTCAGATTCTCAGTGTCTCTGTGTCTCAGTGTCTCAGTGTCTCTGAGTCTCAGTGTCTCAGTGTCTCAGACTCTCAGTGTCTCTGTGTCTCAGTGTCTCTGTGTCTCTGTGTCTCAGTGTCTCAGAGTCTCAGTGTCTCAGTGTCTCTGTGTCTCAGTGTGTCAGTGTCTCAGTGTCTCAGCGTCTCTGAGTCTCAGTGTCTGTGTCTCTGTGTCTCAGTGTCTCAGAGTCTCAGTGTCTCTGTGTCTCAGTGTCTCTTTGTCTCTGTGTCTCAGTGTCTCTGTGTCGATGTGTCTCAGTGTCTCAGTGTCTCTCTGTCTCTGTGTCTCAGCGTCTTAGTGTCTCTGTGTCTCAGTGTTTCTGTGTCTCATTGTCTCAGAAAATCAGTGTCTCAATGTCTCAGAGTCTCGGTATCTCTGTGTATCTGTGTCTCTGTGTCTCAGCGTCTCAGTGTCTCTGTGTCTCAGTGTCTTGTTGTATCAGAGTCTCAGTGTCTTAGTGTCTCAGAGTCTCAGTGCCTCTGTGTCTCTGTGTCTCTGTGTCTCCGAGCCTCAGTGTCTCAGTGTCTCTGTGTCTCAGTGTCTCAGAGTCTCAGGGTCTCTGTGTCTCTGTGCCACAGTTTCTCAGTGTCTCTGTGTCTCAGTGTCTCAGAGTCTCAGAGTCTCAGTGTCTCTGTGTCTCAGTGTCTCTGTGTCTCTGTGCCTCAGTGTCTCAGAGTCTCACTGTCTCTGGGTCTCAGTGTCTCTGTGTCTCAGTGTCGCACTGTCTCGGAGTCTCAGTGTCTCTGTGTCTCAGTGTGTCAGTGTCTCTGTGTGTCAGTGTCTCAGGGTCTCAGAGTCTCTGTGTCTCAGTGTCACTGTGTCTCAGTGTCTCAGTGTCTCAGATTCTCAGTGTCTCTGTGTCTCAGTGTCTCAGTGTCTCTGCGTCTCTGTGTCTCAGTGTCTCAGAGTCTCAGTGTCTCAGAGTCTCAGTGTCTCTGTGTCTCAGTGTGTCAGTGTCTCAGTGTCTGTGTCTCAGCGTCTCTGAGTCTCAGTGTCTGTGTCTCAGTGTCTTAGTGTCTCAGAGTCTCAGTGCCTCTGTGTCTCTGTGTCTCTGTGTCTCCGAGCCTCAGTGTCTCAGTGTCTCTGTGTCTCAGTGTCTCAGAGTCTCAGGGTCTCTGTGCCTCTGTGCCACAGTTTCTCAGTGCCTCTGTGTCTCAGTGTCTCAGAGTCTCAGAGTCTCAGTGTCTCTGTGTCTCAGTGTCTCAGTGTCTCTGTGTCTCTGTGCCTCAGTGTCTCAGAGTCTCAGTGTCTCTGGGTCTCAGTGTCTCAGTGTCTCTGTGTCTCAGTGTCGCACTGTCTCAGAGTCTCAGTGTCTCTGTGTCTCAGTGTGTCAGTGTCCCTGTGTGTCAGTGTCTCAGGGTCTCAGAGTCTCTGTGTCTCAGTGTCACTGTGTCTCAGTGTCTCAGTGTCTCAGATTCTCAGTGTCTCTGTGTCTCAGTGTCTCTGCGTCTCTGTGTCTCAGTGTCTCAGAGTCTCAGTGTCTCAGAGTCTCAGTGTCTCTGTGTCTCAGTGTGTCAGTGTCTCAGTGTCTGTGTTTCAGCGTCTCTGAGTCTCAGTTTCTGTGTCTCTGTGTCTCAGTGTCTCAGTGTCTAGGAGTCTAATTGTCTCTATGTCTGTGTACTCTGTGTCTCAGTGTCTCAGAGTCTCAGTGTCTCAGAGTCTCAGTGTCTCAGGGACTCAGTGTCTCACTATCACTGTGTCACAGTGTCTCAGAGTCTCAGTGTCTCAGAGTCTCAGTGTCTCACTGTCTCTGCGTCTCAGTGTCTCAGTGTCTCAGTGTCTCAGAGTCTCAGAGTCTCTGATTCTACGTGTCTCAGAGACGCATTGTCTCAGTGTCTCGGATTCTCAGTGTCTCAGAGTCTCAGTTTCTAAGTGTCTCAGAGACACAGTGTCTCAGTGTCTCGGATTCTCAGTGTCTCAGAGTCTCAGTGTCTCTGTGTTTCTGTGTCTCAGTGTCTCAGTGTCTAAGTGTCTCTGTGTCTCTGCGTCTCTGTGTCTCAGCGTCACTGTGTCTCCCTGTCTCAGTGTCTCAGTGTCTCAGAGTCTCAGTGTCTCAGTGTCTCTGTGTCTCAGTGTCTAGGAGTCTAATTGTTTCTATGTCTGTGTGTCTCCTTGTCTCAGTGTCTCAGAGTCTCAGTGTCTCAGTGACTCAGTGTCTCTGTGTCTATGTGTCTCAGTGTCTCAGAGTCTCAGTGCCTCTCTGTCTCTGTGTCTCTGTGTCTCAGTGTCTCCGAGCCTCAGTGTCTCAGTGTCTCTGTGTCTCAGTGTCTCAGAGTCTCAGTGTCTCTCTGTCTCAGTGTCTCAGAGTCTCAGAGTCTCAGTGTCTCTGTGTCTCAGTGACTCTGTGTCTTACTGTCTGTGTCTCAGAGTCTCAGTGTCTCTGGGTCTCAGTGTCTCTGTGTCTCTGTGTCTCAGTGTCACCGTGTCTCTGTGTCTCAGTGTCTCAGTGTCTCAGAGTCACAGTGTCTCAGTGTCTCTGTGTCTCTGTGTCTCAGTGTCTCTGTGTCCCAGTGTCTCTGAGTCTCAGTGTCTCAGAATCTCTGTGTCTCAGTGTCACTGTGTCTCAGTGTCTCAGAGTCTCAGTGTCTCAGTGTCTCAGTGTCTCAGTGTCTCAGTGTCTCAGATTCTCAGTGTCTCTGTGTCTCAGTGTCTCAGTGTCTCTGAGTCTCAGTGTCTCAGTGTCTCAGATTCTCAGTGTCTCTGTGTCTCAGTGTCTCTGTGTCTCAGTGTCTCAGAGTCTCAGTGTCTCAGTGTCTCAGTGTCTCAGTGTCTCAGTGTCTCAGTGTCTCAGCGTCTCTGAGTCTCAGTGTCTGTGTCTCTGTGTCTCAGTGTCTCAGAGTCTCAGTGTCTCTGTGTCTCAGTGTCTCTTTGTCTCTGTGTCTCAGTGTCTCTGTGTCGATGTGTCTCAGTGTCTCAGTGTCTCTCTGTCTCTGTGTCTCAGCGTCTTAGTGTCTCTGTGTCTCAGTGCCTCTGCGTCTCATTGTCTCAGAAAATCAGTGTCTCAATGTCTCAGAGTCTCGGTATCTCTGTGTATCTGTGTCTCTGTGTCTCAGCGTCTCAGTGTCTCTGTGTCTCAGTGTCTTGTTGTATCAGAGTCTCAGTGTCTTAGTGTCTCAGAGTCTCAGTGCCTCTGTGTCTCTGTGTCTCTGTGTCTCCGAGCCTCAGTGTCTCAGTGTCTCTGTGTCTCAGTGTCTCAGAGTCTCAGAGTCTCAGTGTCTCTGTGTCTCAGTGTCTCTGTGTCTCTGTGCCTCAGTGTCTCAGAGTCTCACTGTCTCTGGGTCTCAGTGTCTCAGTGTCTCTGTGTCTCAGTGTCGCACTGTCTCGGAGTCTCAGTGTCTCTGTGTCTCAGTGTGTCAGTGTCTCTGTGTGTCAGTGTCTCAGGGTCTCAGAGTCTCTGTGTCTCAGTGTCACTGTGTCTCAGTGTCTCAGTGTCTCAGATTCTCAGTGTCTCTGTGTCTCAGTGTCTCAGTGTCTCTGCGTCTCTGTGTCTCAGTGTCTCAGAGTCTCAGTGTCTCAGAGTCTCAGTGTCTCTGTGTCTCAGTGTGTCAGTGTCTCAGTGTCTGTGTCTCAGCGTCTCTGAGTCTCAGTGTCTGTGTCTCTGTGTCTCAGTGTCTTAGTGTCTCAGAGTCTCAGTGCCGCTGTGTCTCTGTGTCTCTGTGTCTCCGAGCCTCAGTGTCTCAGTGTCTCTGTGTCTCAGTGTCTCAGAGTCTCAGGGTCTCTGTGCCTCTGTGCCACAGTTTCTCAGTGTCTCTGTGTCTCAGTGTCTCAGAGTCTCAGAGTCTCAGTGTCTCTGTGTCTCAGTGTCTCAGTGTCTCTGTGTCTCTGTGCCTCAGTGTCTCAGAGTCTCAGTGTCTCTGGGTCTCAGTGTCTCAGTGTCTCTGTGTCTCAGTGTCGCACTGTCTCAGAGTCTCAGTGTCTCTGTGTCTCAGTGTGTCAGTGTCCCTGTGTGTCAGTGTCTCAGGGTCTCAGAGTCTCTGTGTCTCAGTGTCACTGTGTCTCAGTGTCTCAGTGTCTCAGATTCTCAGTGTCTCTGTGTCTCAGTGTCTCAGTGTCTCTGCGTCTCTGTGTCTCAGTGTCTCAGAGTCTCAGTGTCTCAGAGTCTCAGTGTCTCTGTGTCTCAGTGTGTCAGTGTCTCAGTGTCTGTGTTTCAGCGTCTCTGAGTCTCAGTGTCTGTGTCTCTGTGTCTCAGTGTCTCAGTGTCTAGGAGTCTAATTGTCTCTATGTCTGTGTGTCTCTGTGTCTCAGTGTCTCAGAGTCTCAGTGTCTCAGAGTCTCAGTGTCTCAGGGACTCAGTGTCTCACTATCACTGTGTCACAGTGTCTCAGAGTCTCAGTGTCTCAGAGTCTCAGTGTCTCACTGTCTCTGCGTCTCAGTGTCTCAGTGTCTCAGAGTCTCAGAGTCTCTGATTCTACGTGTCTCAGAGACGCATTGTCTCAGTGTCTCGGATTCTCAGTGTCTCAGAGTCTCAGTTTCTAAGTGTCTCAGAGACACAGTGTCTCAGTGTCTCGGATTCTCAGTGTCTCTGAGTCTCAGCGTCTCTGTGTTTCTGTGTCTCAGTGTCTAAGTGTCTCTGTGTCTCTGCGTCTCTGTGTCTCAGCGTCTCTGTGTCTCCCTGTCTCAGTGTCTCTGTGTCTCAGTGTCTCAGAGTCTCAGTGTCTCAGTGTCTCTGTGTCTCAGTGTCTAGGAGTCTAATTGTTTCTATGTCTGTGTGTCTCCTTGTCTCAGTGTCTCAGAGTCTCAGTGTCTCAGTGACTCAGTGTCTCTGTGTCTATGTGTCTCAGTGTCTCAGAGTCTCAGTGCCTCTGTGTCTCTGTGTCTCGGTGTCTCTGTGTCTCAGTGTCACCGTGTCACTGTGTCTCAGTGTCTCAGTGTCTCAGAGTCACAGTGTCTCAGTGGCTCAGTGTCTCTGCGTCTCTGTGTCTCAGTGTCTCTGTGTCCCAGTGTCTCAGAGTCTCAGTGTCTCAGAATCTCTGTGTCTCAGTGTCTCAGTGTCTCTGTGTCTCAGTGTCTCAGTGTCTCAGATTCTCAGTGTCTCTGTGTCTCAGTGTCTCAGAGACTCAGTGTCTCAGTGTCTCAGATTCTCAGTGTCTCTGTGTCTCGGTGTCTCTGTGTCTCAGTGTCTCAGAGTCTCAGTGTCTCAGAGTCTCAGTATCTCAGTGTCTCTGTGTCTCAGTGTGTCAGTGTCTCAGTGTCTGTGTCTCAGCGTCTCTGAGTCTCAGTGTCTGTGTCTCTGTGTCTCAGTGTCTCAGAGTCTCAGTGTCTCTGTGACTCAGTGTCTCTGTGTCTATGTGTCTCAGTGTCTCAGAGTCTCAGTGCCTCTGTGTCTCTGTGTCTCGGTGTCTCTGTGTCTCAGTGTCACCGTGTCTCTGTGTCTCAGTGTCTCAGTGTCTCAGAGTCACAGTTTCTCAGTGTCTCTGTGTCTCAGTGTCTCAGAGTCTCAGTGTCTCAGAGTCTCAGTGTCTCTGTTTCTCAGTGTGTCAGTGTCTCAGTGTCTGTGTCTCAGCGTCTCTGAGTCTCAGTGTCTGTGTCTCAGTGTCTCAGTGTCTCAGTGTCTCAGTGACTCAGTGTCTCAGAGTCTCAGTGACTCAGTTTCTCAGAGTCTCAGTGTCTCAGTGCCTCAGAGTCTCAGTGTCTCTGTGTCTGAGAGTCTCAGTGTCTCATTTTCTCTATGTCGCTGTGTCTCAGTGTCTCAGTGTCTCAGTGTCTCAGAGTCTCAGTGTCTCTGTGTCTCAGTGTCTCAGAGTCTCAGTGTCTCTGTGTCTCAGTGTCTCAGCGTCTCTGTGTCTCAGCGTCTCAGAGTCTCCGTGTCTCTGTGTCTCAGCGTCTCTGTGTCTCAGTGTCTCAGAGTCTCAGTGTTTCGGTGTCTCAGAGTCTCATTGTCTCTGTGTCTCAGTGTCTCAGAGTCGCAGTTTCTCAGTATCTCTGTGTCTCTGTGTCTCAGTGTCTCAGAGTCTTCGTGCCTCAGAGTCTCAGAGTCTCAGTGACCCTGTGTCTCAGTATCTGAAAGACTCAGTGTCTGTGTGTCTCTGTGTCTCAGTGACTCAGTGCCTCTGTGCCTCAGGGTCTCAGATTCTCAGGGTCTCTGTGTCTCAGTTTCTCTGTGTCTCTGTGTCTCAGTGTCTGAGGGTATCACTGTCTCAGTGACTCTGTTTCTCTGTGTCTCTGAATCTCTGTGTCTCAGTGTTTCAGTGTCTCAGAGTCTCAGTGTCTCAGTGTCTCTGTGTCTCAGTGTCTCACCGTCTCTGTGTCTCAGTGTCTCAGAGTGTCAGTGTCTCAGTTTCTCAGAGCCTCGGTGTCTCTGTGTCTCAGTGTCTCAGACTCTCATTGTCGCTGTGTCTCTGTGTCTCAATGTCACAGTGTCTCTGTGTCTCAGTGTCTCAGAGTCTCAGTGTCTCTGTGTCTCAGTGTCTCTGTTTCTCAGTGTCTCATAGTCTCAGTGTCTCAGAGTCTCAGTGTCTCTGTGTCTCTGTGTCTCAGTGTCACTGTGTTTCTGTGTCTCAATGTCTCAGAATCTCTGTGTCTCAGCTTCTCTGTATCTCAGTGTCTCAGAGTCTGAGAGTCTCTGTGTCTCTGTGCCTCAGTGTCTCTGTGTCTCTGTGTCTCTGTCTCTCTGTTTCTCAGTGTCTCAGTGTCTCTGTGTCAGAGTGCCTCAGAATCTCATTGCCTCTGTGTCTCAGTGTCTCAGTGTCTCTGTGACTCAGTGTCTCAGACTCTCAGTGTCTCTGTGTCTCTGTGTCTCAGTGTCTCAGAGACTCAGTGTCTCAGTGTCTCAGAGTCTCAGTGTTTCAGTGTCTCAGAGTCTCAGTGTCCCTGTGTCTCTGCGTCTCTGTGTCTCAGTGTCTCAGAGTCTCAGTGTCTCTGAGTCTCAGTGTCTCTGTGTTTCTGTGTCACTGTGTCTCACTGTCCCAGTGTCTCAGTGTCTCAGTGTCTCTGTGTCTCAGTGTCTCAGAGTCTCAGTTTCCCAGTTTCTCAGTGTCTCAGTGTCTCCGAGTCTCAGCGTCTCAGTGTCTCAGAGTGTCAGAGTCTCAGTGTCTCAGTGTCTCAGAGTCTCAGAGTCTCAGAGTTTCAGAGTCTCAATGTCTCAGTGTCTCAGAGCCTCAGTGTCTCAGAGACTCAGATTCTTAGAATTTCAGTGTCTCCCTGTCTTAAAGTCTCAGTGTCTCAGTATCTCAGAGTCTCTGTGCCTCTGTATCTCAGTGTCTCTGTGTCTCAGTGCCTCAGAGTCTCTGTGTCTCAGAGTCTCAGTGTCTCTGTGCCTCAGTGTCTCTGAGTCTCAGCGTCACAGTGTCTCAGTATCTCAGTATCTCAGTAACTCAGAATCTCACGGTCTCAGAGTCTCAGTGTCTCAGAATCTCAGAGTTTCAGCGTCTCAGTGTCTCAGTGTCTCAGAGTCTCTGTGTCTCTGTGTCTCAGAGTCTCAGTGTCTCAGAGTCTCAGTGTCTCTGTGTCTCTGTGTCTCAGAGACTCAGTGTCTCAGTGTCTCCGAGTCACAGTTTCTATGTGTCTCTGTGTCTCAGTGTCTCAGAGTCTCAGTGACTCAGTGTCTCAGAGTCTCAGTGACTCAGTTTCTCAGAGTCTCAGTGTCTCACTGCCTCAGAGTCTCAGTGTCTCTGTGTCTGAGAGTCTCAGTGTCTCATTTTCTCTATGTCGCTGTGTCTCAGTGTCTCAGTGTCTCAGTGTCTCAGAGTCTCAGTGTCTCTGTGTCTCAGTGTCTCAGAGTCTCAGTGTCTCTGTGTCTCAGTGTCTCAGCGTCTCTGTGTCTCAGCGTCTCAGAGTCTCCCTGTCTCTGTGTCTCTGTGTCTCAGCGTCTCTGTGTCTCAGTGTCTCAATGTCTCAGTGTCTCTGTGTCTCAGAGTCGCAGTTTCTCAGTATCTCTGTGTCTCTGTGTCTCAGTGTCTCAGAGTCTTCGTGCCTCAGAGTCTCAGAGTCTCAGTGACTCTGTGTCTCTGTGTCTCAGTATCTGAAAGACTCAGTGTCTGTGTGTCTCTGTGTCTCAGTGACTCAGTGCCTCTGTGCCTCAGGGTCTCAGTATCTCAGGGTCTCTGTGTCTCAGTTTCTCTGTGTCTCTGTGTCTCAGTGTCTGAGGGTATCACTGTCTCAGTGACTCTGTTTCTCTGTGTCTCTGAATCTCTGTGTCTCAGTGTCTCAGTGTCTCAGAGTCTCAGTGTCTCAGTGTCTCTGTGTCTCAGTGTCTCAGTGTCTCTGTGTCTCAGTGTCTCAGAGTGTCAGTGTCTCAGTTTCTCAGAGCCTCGGTGTCTCTGTGTCTCAGTGTCTCAGACTCTCATTGTCGCTGTGTCTCTGTGTCTCAGTGTCTCAGAGTCTCAGTGTCTCTGTGTCTCAGTGTCTCTGTTTCTCAGTGTCTCAGAGTCTCAGTGTCTCAGTGTCTCAGAGTCTCAGTGTCTCTGTGTCTCAGTGTCACTGTGTTTCTGTGTCTCAATGTCTCAGAATCTCTGTGTCTCGGCTTCTCTGTATCTCAGTGTGTCAGAGTCTCAGAGTCTCTGTGTCTCTGTGCCTCAGTGTCTCTGTGTCTCTGTCTCTCTGTTTCTCAGTGTCTCAGTGTCTCTGTGTCAGAGTGCCTCAGAGTCTCATTGCCTCTGTGTCTCAGTGTCTCAGTGTCTCTGTGTCACAGTGTCTCAGAGTCTCAGTGTCTCTGTGTCTCTGTGTCTCAGTGTCTCAGAGTCTCAGTGTCTCTGTGTTTCTGTGTCACTGTGTCTCACTGTCCCAGTGTCTCAGTGTCTCAGTGTCTCTGTGTCTCAGTGTCTCAGAGTCTCAGTTTCCCAGTTTCTCAGTGTCTCAGTGTCTCCGAGTCTCAGCGTCTCAGTGTCTCTGTGTCTCAGTGTCTCAGAGACTCAGTGGCTCATTCTCTTTGTGTCTCTGTGTCTCAGTGTCTCAGAGTCTCAGTGTCACAGTGTCTCAGAGTCTCAGTGTCTCTGTGTCTCAGTGTCTCAGAGCCTCTGTGTCTCAGTGTTTCAGAGTCTCAATGTCTCCGTGTCTCTGTGTCTCAGTGTCTCAGAGTCTCATTGTCCCTGTGTCTCAGTGTCTCTGTGTCTCAGTGTCTCAGAGTCTCAGAGTCTCAGTGTCTCAGTGTCTCAGAGTCACAGTGTCTCTGTACTCTGTCTCTCAGTGCCTCAGTGTCTCAGTGTCTCAGTGTCTCTGTGTCTCAGTGTCTCTGTGTCTCAGTGTCTCAGTGTCTCTGTGTCTCAGTGTCTCAGAGCCTCTGTGTCTCAGTGTTTCAGAGTCTCAATGTCTCCGTGTCTCTGTGTCTCAGTGTCTCAGAGTCTCATTGTCCCTGTGTCTCAGTGTCTCTGTGTCTCAGTGTCTCAGAGTCTCAGAGTCTCAGTGTCTCAGTGTCTCAGAGTCACAGTGTCTCTGTACTCTGTCTCTCAGTGCCTCAGTGTCTCAGTGTCTCAGTGTCTCTGTGTCTCAGTGTCTCTGTGTCTCAGTGTCTCAGAGTCTCAGTGTCTCAGTGTCTCCAAGTCTCAGTGTCTCTGTGTCTCTGTGCCTCAGTGTCTGAGGGTATCACTGTCTCAGTGACTCTGTTTCTCTGTGTCTCTGAATCTCTGTGTCTCAGTGTTTCAGTGTCTCAGAGTCTCAGTGTCTCAGTGTCTCTGTGTCTCAGTGTCTCACCGTCTCTGTGTCTCAGTGTCTCAGAGTGTCAGTGTCTCAGTTTCTCAGAGCCTCGGTGTCTCTGTGTCTCAGTGTCTCAGACTCTCATTGTCGCTGTGTCTCTGTGTCTCAATGTCACAGTGTCTCTGTGTCTCAGTGTCTCAGAGTCTCAGTGTCTCTGTGTCTCAGTGTCTCTGTTTCTCAGTGTCTCATAGTCTCAGTGTCTCAGAGTCTCAGTGTCTCTGTGTCTCTGTGTCTCAGTGTCACTGTGTTTCTGTGTCTCAATGTCTCAGAATCTCTGTGTCTCAGCTTCTCTGTATCTCAGTGTCTCAGAGTCTGAGAGTCTCTGTGTCTCTGTGCCTCAGTGTCTCTGTGTCTCTGTGTCTCTGTCTCTCTGTTTCTCAGTGTCTCAGTGTCTCTGTGTCAGAGTGCCTCAGAATCTCATTGCGTCTGTGTCTCAGTGTCTCAGTGTCTCTGTGACTCAGTGTCTCAGACTCTCAGTGTCTCTGTGTCTCTGTGTCTCAGTGTCTCAGAGACTCAGTGTCTCAGTGTCTCAGAGTCTCAGTGTTTCAGTGTCTCAGAGTCTCAGTGTCCCTGTGTCTCTGCGTCTCTGTGTCTCAGTGTCTCAGAGTCTCAGTGTCTCTGAGTCTCAGTGTCTCTGTGTTTCTGTGTCACTGTGTCTCACTGTCCCAGTGTCTCAGTGTCTCAGTGTCTCTGTGTCTCAGTGTCTCAGAGTCTCAGTTTCCCAGTTTCTCAGTGTCTCAGTGTCTCCGAGTCTCAGCGTCTCAGTGTCTCAGAGTGTCAGAGTCTCAGTGTCTCAGTGTCTCAGAGTTTCAGAGTCTCAATGTCTCAGTGTCTCAGAGCCTCAGTGTCTCAGAGACTCAGATTCTTAGAATTTCAGTGTCTCCCTGTCTTAAAGTCTCAGTGTCTCAGTATCTCAGAGTCTCTGTGCCTCTGTATCTCAGTGTCTCTGTGTCTCAGTGCCTCAGAGTCTCTGTGTCTCAGAGTCTCAGTGTCTCTGTGCCTCAGTGTCTCTGAGTCTCAGCGTCACAGTGTCTCAGTATCTCAGTATCTCAGTAACTCAGAATCTCACGGTCTCAGAGTCTCAGTGTCTCAGAATCTCAGAGTTTCAGCGTCTCAGTGTCTCAGTGTCTCAGAGTCTCTGTGTCTCTGTGTCTCAGAGTCTCAGTGTCTCAGAGTCTCAGTGTCTCTGTGTCTCTGTGTCTCAGAGACTCAGTGTCTCAGTGTCTCCGAGTCACAGTTTCTATGTGTCTCTGTGTCTCAGTGTCTCAGAGTCTCAGTGACTCAGTGTCTCAGAGTCTCAGTGACTCAGTTTCTCAGAGTCTCAGTGTCTCACTGCCTCAGAGTCTCAGTGTCTCTGTGTCTGAGAGTCTCAGTGTCTCATTTTCTCTATGTCGCTGTGTCTCAGTGTCTCAGTGTCTCAGAGTCTCAGTGTCTCTGTGTCTCAGTGTCTCAGAGTCTCAGTGTCTCTGTGTCTCAGTGTCTCAGCGTCTCTGTGTCTCAGCGTCTCAGAGCCTCCCTGTCTCTGTGTCTCTGTGTCTCAGCGTCTCTGTGTCTCAGTGTCTCAATGTCTCAGTGTCTCTGTGTCTCAGAGTCGCAGTTTCTCAGTATCTCTGTGTCTCTGTGTCTCAGTGTCTCAGAGTCTTCGTGCCTCAGAGTCTCAGAGTCTCAGTGACTCTGTGTCTCTGTGTCTCAGTATCTGAAAGACTCAGTGTCTGTGTGTCTCTGTGTCTCAGTGACTCAGTGCCTCTGTGCCTCAGGGTCTCAGTATCTCAGGGTCTCTGTGTCTCAGTTTCTCTGTGTCTCTGTGTCTCAGTGTCTGAGGGTATCACTGTCTCAGTGACTCTGTTTCTCTGTGTCTCTGAATCTCTGTGTCTCAGTGTCTCAGTGTCTCAGAGTCTCAGTGTCTCAGTGTCTCTGTGTCTCAGTGTCTCTGTGTCTCAGTGTCTCAGAGTGTCAGTGTCTCAGTTTCTCAGAGCCTCGGTGTCTCTGTGTCTCAGTGTCTCAGACTCTCATTGTCGCTGTGTCTCTGTGTCTCAGTGTCTCAGAGTCTCAGTGTCTCTGTGTCTCAGTGTCTCTGTTTCTCAGTGTCTCAGAGTCTCAGTGTCTCAGTGTCTCAGAGTCTCAGTGTCTCTGTGTCTCAGTGTCACTGTGTTTCTGTGTCTCAATGTCTCAGAATCTCTGTGTCTCGGCTTCTCTGTATCTCAGTGTGTCAGAGTCTCAGAGTCTCTGTGTCTCTGTGCCTCAGTGTCTCTGTGTCTCTGTCTCTCTGTTTCTCAGTGTCTCAGTGTCTCTGTGTCAGAGTGCCTCAGAGTCTCATTGCCTCTGTGTCTCAGTGTCTCAGTGTCTCTGTGTCACAGTGTCTCAGAGTCTCAGTGTCTCTGTGTCTCTGTGTCTCAGTGTCTCAGAGTCTCAGTGTCTCTGTGTTTCTGTGTCACTGTGTCTCACTGTCCCAGTGTCTCAGTGTCTCAGTGTCTCTGTGTCTCAGTGTCTCAGAGTCTCAGTTTCCCAGTTTCTCAGTGTCTCAGTGTCTCCGAGTCTCAGCGTCTCAGTGTCTCTGTGTCTCAGTGTCTCAGAGACTCAGTGGCTCATTCTCTTTGTGTCTCTGTGTCTCAGTGTCTCAGAGTCTCAGTGTCACAGTGTCTCAGAGTCTCAGTGTCTCTGTGTCTCAGTGTCTCAGAGCCTCTGTGTCTCAGTGTTTCAGAGTCTCAATGTCTCCGTGTCTCTGTGTCTCAGTGTCTCAGAGTCTCATTGTCCCTGTGTCTCAGTGTCTCTGTGTCTCAGTGTCTCAGAGTCTCAGAGTCTCAGTGTCTCAGTGTCTCAGAGTCACAGTGTCTCTGTACTCTGTCTCTCAGTGCCTCAGTGTCTCAGTGTCTCAGTGTCTCTGTGTCTCAGTGTCTCTGTGTCTCAGTGTCTCAGAGTCTCAGTGTCTCAGTGTCTCCAAGTCTCAGTGTCTCTGTGTCTCTGTGCCTCAGTGTCTCAGAGGTTCTGTGTCTCAGTGTCTCAGAGTCTCAGTGTCTCCGTGCCTCTGTGTCTCAGTGTCTCAGTGTCTCAGAGTCTCAGAGTCTCAGAGTCTCAGAGTCTCAGTGTCTCTGTACTCTGTCTCTCAGTGTCTCAGGGTCTCAGTGTCTCAGTGTCGCTGTGTCTCTGTGTCTCAGAGTCTCTGTGTCTCAGTGTCTCAGAGTCTCAGTGTCTCAGTGTCTCCGAGTCTCAGCGTCTCTGTGTCTGTGTGTCTCAGCGTCTCAGAGTCTCAGTGTCTCTGTGTCTCTGAGTCTCAGTGTCCCTGTGTCTCAGTGTCTCTGAGTCTCAGTGTCTCAGTGTCACAGAGTCTCAGTGTCTCTTTGTCTCAGTGTCTCAGTGTCTGAGAGTCTCAGTGTCTCAGTATCTCAGAGTCTCTGTGCCTCTGTATCTCAGTGTCTCTGTGTCTCAGTGCCTCAGAGTCTCTGTGTCTCAGAGTCTCAGTGTCTCTGTGTCTCAGTGTCTCTGAGTCCCAGCGTCACAGTGTCTCAGTATCTCAAAATCTCACGGTCTCAGAGTCTTAGTGTCTCAGTGTCTCAGTGTCTCAGAGTCTCAGTGTCTCATAGTCTCAGAGTTTCAGAGTCTCAATGTCTCAGTGTCTCTGAGTCTCAGTGTCTCAGAGTCTCAGAGTCTTAGAGTCACAGTGTCTCAGTCTCTCAGTGTCTCAGAGTCTTAGAGTCTCAGTGTCTCAGAGCCTCAGAGTCTCAGTGTCTTCGAGTCTCAGTGTCTCAGTGTCTCAGTGTCTCAGTGTCTCTGTGTCTCAGTGTCTCAGAGTCTCAGTGTCTCTGCATCTCTGCGTGTCAGTGTCTCTGTGTTTCAGTGTCTCAGAACCGCAGGGTCCCAGAGTCTCAGTGTCTCTGTGTCTTTGTGCCTCAGTGTCTCAGAGTCTCAGTGTCTCTGCGTCTTTATGTCTCTGTGTCTCAGTGTCTCTGTACTCAGTGGCGCAGAGTCTCATTGTCTCTGTGTCTCAGTGTCTCAGAGTCTCAGTGTCTCAGTATCCCAGAGTCTCAGTGTCTCTGTGTGTCTTTGTCTCTGTGTCTCAGTGTCTCAGTGTCTCAGTGTCACTGTATCTCTGTGTCTCCGCGTCTCTGTGTCTCAGTGTCTCAGTGTCTCAGAGTCTCAGTGTCGCAGTGTCTCAGAGTCTCAGTGTCTCTGGTTCTCTGTGTCTCTGTGTCTCAGAGTTTCAGTGTCTCTGTGTCGCTGTGTCTCAGTATCACAGTGTCTCTGTGTCTCAGAGTCTCACTGTCTCACTGTCTCACTGTCTCAGTGTCTCAGTGTTTCTGTGTCTCAGTGTCTCAGAGTCTCAGTGTCTCTGTGTCTCAGTGTCTCTGGGTCTCAGTGTCTCAGTGTCTCTGTGTCTCCGTGTCTCAGTGACTCAGTGTCTCTGTGTCTCAGTGTCTCTGTGTCTCAGTGGCGCAGTGTCTCAGAGTCTCAGTGTCTCAGTGTCTCAGAGTCTCAGTGTCTCTGAGTCTCAGTGTCTCTGTGTCTCTGTGTCACAGAGTCTCAGAGTCTCAGTGTCTCAGAGTCTCAGTGTCTCTGTGTCTCTGTGTCTCAGTCTCTCAGAGCCTCTGTGTCTCAGTGTCTCAGAGTCTCAATGTCTCCGTGTCTCTGTGTCTCAGTGTCTCAGAGTCTCAGTGACTCAGTGTCTCAGTGTCTCAGAGTCTCATTGTCCCTGTGCCTCAGTTTCTCTGTGTCTCAGTGTCTCTGTGTCTCAGTGTCTCAGGGTCTCAGTGTCTCATTGTCTCTGTGTCTATGTGTCTCAGTGTCTCTGTGTCTCAGTGTCTGAGAGTCTCAGTGTCTCAGTGTCTCAGAGTCTCAGTGTCTCTGCGTCTCAGTGTCTCAGAGTCTCAGTGTCTCAGTGTCTCTGTGTCTCTGTGTCTCAGTGTCTCAGAGCCTCTGTGTCTCAGTGTTTCAGAGTCTCAATGTCTCCGTGTCTCTGTGTCTCAGTGTCTCAGAGTCTCAGTGACTCAGTGTCTCAGTGTCTCAGAGTCTCATTGCCCCTGTGTCTCAGTGTCTCTGTGTCTCAGTGTCTCAGAGTCTCAGTGTCTCAGAGTCTCAGTGTCTCTGCGTCTTTGTGTCTCTGTGTCTCAGTGTCTCTGTACTCAGTGGCGCAGAGTCTCATTGTCTCTGTGTCTCAGTGTCTCAGAGTCTCAGTGTCTCAGTATCCCAGAGTCTCAGTGTCTCTGTGTGTCTTTGTCTCAGTGTCTCAGTGTCACTGTATCTCTGTGTCTCCGCGTCTCTGTGTCTCAGTGTCTCAGTGTCTCAGAGTCTCAGTGTCGCAGTGTCTCAGAGTCTCAGTGTCTCTGGTTCTCTGTGTCTCTGTGTCTCAGAGTTTCAGTGTCTCTGTGTCGCTGTGTCTCAGTGTCACAGTGTCTCTGTGTCTCAGAGTCTCACTGTCTCAGTGTCTCAGTGTTTCTGTGTCTCAGTGTCTCAGAGTCTCAGTGTCTCTGTGTCTCAGTGTCTCTGGGTCACAGTGTCTCAGTGTCTCTGTGTCTCCGTGTCTCAGTGACTCAGTGTCTCTGTGTCTCAGTGTCTCTGTGTCTCCGTGGCGCAGTGTCTCAGAGTCTCAGTGTCTCAGTGTCTCATTGTCTCTGTACCTCTGTATCTCAGTGTCTCTGTGTCTCAGTGCCTCAGAGTCTCTGTGCCTCAGAGTCTCAGTGTCTCTGTGTCTCAGTGTCTCTGAGTCTCAGCGTCACAGTGTCTCAGTATCTCAGAATCTCACGGTCTCAGAGTCTCAGTGTCTCTGGTTCTCTGTGTCTCTGTGTCTCAGAGTTTCAGTGTCTCTGTGTCGCTGTGTCTCAGTGTCACAGTGTCTCTGTGTCTCAGAGTCTCACTGTCTCAGTGTCTCAGTGTTTCTGTGTCTCAGTGTCTCAGAGTCTCAGTGTCTCTGTGTCTCAGTGTCTCTGGGTCTCAGTGTCTCAGTGTCTCTGTGTCTCCGTGTCTCAGTGACTCAGTGTCTCTGTGTCTCAGTGTCTCTGTGTCTCAGTGGCGCAGTGTCTCAGTGTCTCAGTGTCTCAGTGTCTCTGTGTCTCTGTGTCTCAGTGTCTCAGAGCCTCTGTGTCTCAGTGTTTCAGAGTCTCAATGTCTCCGTGTCTCTGTGTCTCAGTGTCTCAGAGTCTCAGTGACTCAGTGTCTCAGTGTCTCAGAGTCTCATTGCCCCTGTGTCTCAGTGTCTCTGTGTCTCAGTGTCTCAGAGTCTCAGTGTCTCAGAGTCACAGTGTCTCTGTACTCTGTCTCTCAGTGCCTCAGTGTCTCAGTGTCTCAGTGTCTCTGTGTCTCTGTGTCTCAGTGTCTCAGAGTCTCAGTGTCTCATTGTCTCAGAGTCTCAGAGTCTCTGTGTCTCAGTGTCTCAGTGTCTGAGAGTCTCAGTGTCTCAGTGTCTCAGAGTCTCAGTGACTCAGAGTCTCAGTGTCTCTGTGTCTCTGTGTATCAGTGTCTCAGACGTTATGTGTCTCAGTGTCTCAGAGTCTCAATGTCTCCGTGCCTCTGTGTCTCAGGTCTCAGTGTCTCAGAGTCTCAGTGTCTCAGAGTCTCAGTGTCTCTGTACTCTGTCTCTCAGTGTCTCAGGGTCTCAGTGTCTCAGTGTCTCTGTGTCTCTGTGTCTCTGTGTCTCAGTGTCTCAGTGTCGCCGAGTCTCAGCGTCTCTGTGTCTCAGTGTCTCAGAGTCTCAGTGTCTCAGTGTCTCCGAGTCTCAGTGTCTCAGTGTCTCAGTGTCTCAGTGTCTCAGAGTCTCAGTGTCTCTTGTCTCTGTGTCTCAGAGTCTCAGTGTCTCTGTGTCGCTGTGACACAGTGTCTCTGTGCCTCAGAGTCTCACTGTTTCCGTGTCTCAGTGTTTCTGTGTCTCAGTGTCTCTGAGTCTCAGTGTCTCTGTGTCTCAGTGTCTCTGAGTCTCAGTGTCTCAGAATCTCAGTGTCTCTGTGTCTCAGTGCCTCAGAGTCTCAGAGTCTCAGTGTCTCTGTGTCTCAGTGTCTCAGTGTCTCAGTGTCTCAGAGTTTCAGAGTCTCAATGTCTCAGTGTCTCAGAGTCTCAGTGTCTCTGAGACTCAGAGTCTTAGAGTCTCAGTGTCTGTCTGTCTTAGAGTCTCAGTGTCTCAGTATCTCAGAGTCTCTGTGCCTCAGAGTCTCAGTGTCTCTGTGTCTCTGAGTCTCAGCGTCACAGTGTCTCAGTATCTCAGTATCTCAGAATCGCACGGTCTCAGAGTCTTAGTGTCTCAGAGTCTCAGTGACTCAGTGTCTCTGTGTCTCAGTGTCTCTGTGTCTCAGTGGCGCAGTGTCTCAGAGTCTCAGTGTCTCAGTGTCTCAGTGTCTCTGTGTCTCTGTGTCTCAGTGTCTCAGAGCCTCTGTGTCTCAGTGTTTCAGAGTCTCAATGTCTCCGTGTCTCTGTGTCTCAGTGTCTCAGAGTCTCAGTGACTCAGTGTCTCAGTGTCTCAGAGTCTCATTGCCCCTGTGTCTCAGTGTCTCTGTGTCTCAGTGTCTCAGAGTCTCAGTGTCTCAGAGTCACAGTGTCTCTGTACTCTGTCTCTCAGTGTCTCAGTGTCTCAGTGTCTCTGTGTCTCTGTGTCTCAGTGTCTCAGAGTCTCAGTGTCTCAGTGTCTCTGAGTCTCAGAGTCTCAGTGTCTCTGTGTCTCAGTGTCTCAGTGTCTGAGAGTCTCAGTGTCTCAGTGTCTCAGTGTCTCAGAGTCTCAGTGACTCAGAGTCTCAGTGTCTCTGTGTCTCAGTGTCTCAGACGTTATGTGTCTCAGTGTCTCAGAGTCTCAATGTCTCCGTGCCTCTGTGTCTCAGGTCTCAGTGTCTCAGAGTCTCAGTGTCTCAGAGTCTCAGTGTCTCTGTACTCTGTCTCTCAGTGTCTCAGGGTCTCAGTGTCTCAGTGTCCCTGTGTCTCTGTGTCTCTGTGTCTCAGTGTCTCAGTGTCTCAGTGTCGCCGAGTCTCAGCGTCTCTGTGTCTCAGTGTCTCAGAGTCTCAGTGTCTCAGTGTCTCCGAGTCTCAGTGTCTCAGTGTCTCAGAGTCTCAGTGTCTCTTGTCTCTGTGTCTCAGAGTCTCAGTGTCTCTGTGTCGCTGTGTCACAGTGTCTCTGTGCCTCAGAGTCTCACTGTTTCCGTGTCTCAGTGTTTCTGTGTCTCAGTGTCTCTGAGTCTCAGTGTCTCTGTGTCTCAGTGTCTCTGAGTCTCAGTTTCTCACAATCTCAGTGTCTCTGTGTCTCAGTGCCTCAGAGTCTCAGAGTCTCAGTGTCTCTGTGTCTCAGTGTCTCAGTGTCTCAGAGTCTCAGTGTCTCAGAGTCTCAGAGTTTCAGAGTCTCAATGTCTCAGTGTCTCAGAGTCTCAGTGTCTCTGAGACTCAGAGTCTTAGAGTCTCAGTGTCTGTCTGTCTTAGAGTCTCAGTGTCTCAGTATCTCCGAGTCTCTGTGCCTCAGAGTCTCAGTGTCTCTGTGTCTCTGAGTCTCAGCGTCACAGTGTCTCAGTATCTCAGTATCTCAGAATCGCACGGTCTCAGAGTCTTAGTGTCTCAGAGTCTCAGAGTTTCAGAGTCTCAGTGTCTCAGTGTCTCAGAGTCTCTGTGTCTCTGTGTCTCAGTGTCTCAGTGCCTCTGTGTCTCTGTATCTCAGTGTTTCAGTGTCTCTGAGTCTCAGAGTTTCAGTGTCTCAATGTCTCTGTGTCTCAGAGTCTCAGTGTCTCTGTGTCTCAGTATCTCTGAGTCTCAGCGTCACAGTGTCTCAGTATCTCAGTGTCTCTGAATCTCACGGTCTCAGAGTCTCAGTGTCTCAGAGTCTCAGAGTTTCAGAGTCTCAGTGTCTCAGTGTCTCAGAGTCTCAGTGTCTCTGTGTCTCAGTGTCTCAGAGTCTCAGTGTCTCTGCATCTCTGTGTCTCAGTGTCTCTGTGTTTCAGTGTCTCAGAGTCGCAGGGTCTCAGAGTCTCAGTGTCTCTGTGTCTTTGTGTCTCAGTGTCTCAGAGTCTCAGTGTCTCTGCGTCTTTGTGTCTCCGTGTCTCAGTGTCTCTGTACTCAGTGGCACAGAGTCTCATCGTCTCTGTGTCTCTGTGTCTCAGTGTCCCTGTGTCTCTGTGTCTCAGAGTCTCAATGTCTCAGTATCCCAGGGTCTCAGTGTCTCTGTGTCTCCGTGTCTCAGCGTCACTGTATCTCTGTGTCTCCGCGTCTCTGTGTCTCAGTGTCTCAGTGTCTAAGAGTCTCAGTGTCTCTGTGTCACAGAGTCTCAGAGTCTCAGTGCCTCAGAGTCTCAGTGTCTCTGTGTCTCAGAGCCTCTGTGTCTCAGTGTCTCAGAGTCTCAATGTCTCCGTGTCTCTGTGTCTCAGTGTCTCAGAGTCTCAGTGTCTCTGTGTCTCAGTGTCTCAGAGTCTCATAGTCCCTGTGTCTCAGTTTCTCTGTGTCTCAGTGTCTCAGTGTCACAGAGTCTCAGTGTCTCAGTGTCTCAGCGTCTCTGTGTCTCAGTGTCACAGAGTCTCAGAGTCTCAGTGTCTCAGAGTCTCAGTGTCTCTGTGTCTACGTGTCTCAGAGTCTCGATGTCTCCGTGTCTCTGTGTCTCAGTGTCTCAGAGTCTCAGTGACTCAGCGTCTCTGTGCCTCAGTGTCTCAGAGTCTCAGTGTCTCTGCATCTCTGTGTCTCAGTGTCTCTGTGTTTCAGTGTCTCAGAGCCGCAGGGTCTCAGAGTCTCAGTGTCTCTGTGTCTCAGTGTCTCAGAGCCTCTGTGTCTCAGTGTTTCAGAGTCTCAATGTCTCCGTGTCTCTGTGTCTCAGTGTCTCAGAGTCTCAGTGACTCAGTGTCTCAGTGTCTCAGAGTCTCATTGTCCCTGTGTCTCAGTGTCTCAGTGTCTCAGAGTCTCAGTGTCTCAGAGTCTCAGTGTCTCTGTGTCTCAGTGTCTCAGTGTCTCCGAGTCTCAGTGTCTCTGTGTCTCTGTGTCTCAGTGTCTCACAGTCTCAGTGTCTCAGTGTCTCAGTGTCTCAGAGTCTCAGTGTCTCTTTGTCTCAGTGTCTCAGTGTCTGAGAGTCTCAGTGTCTCAGTGTCTCAGATTCTCAGTGTCTCTGTGTCTCAGTGTCTCAGAGACTCAGAGTCTCAGTGAATCAGAGTCTCAGTGTCTCTGTGTCTCTGTGTCTCAGTGTCTCAGAGGTTCTGTGTCTCAGTGTCTCAGAGTCTCAACGTCTCCGTGCCTCTGTGTCTCAGTGTCTCAGTGTCTCAGAGTCTCAGTATCTCAGAGTTTCAGTGTCTCTGTACTCTGTCTCTCAGTGTCTCAGGGTCTCAGTGTCTCAGTGTCGCTGTGTCTCTGTGTCTCAGAGTCTCTGTGTCTCAGTGTCGCAGAGTCTCAGTGTCTCAGTGTCTCCGAGTCTCAGCGTCTCTGTGTCTCTGTGTCTCAGTGTCTCAGAGTCTCAGTGTCTCTGTGTCTCCAAGTCTCAGTGTCTCTGTGTCTCAGTGTCTCAGAGTCTCAGTGTCTCAGTGTCACAGAGTCTCAGTATCTCTTTGTCTCAGTGTCTCAGTGTCTGAGAGTCTCAGTGTCTCAGTGTCTCAGAGTCTCAGTGTCTCTGTGTCTCTGTGTCTCAGTATCTCAGAGTCTCAGTGTTTCGGTGTCTCAGAGTCTCAGTGTCTCTGTGTCTCAGTGTCTCAGAGTCGCAGTTTCTCAGTATCTCTGTGTCTCTGTGTCTTAGTGTCTCAGAGTCTTCGTGCCTCAGAGTCTCAAAGTCTCAGTGACTCTGTGTCTCTGTGTCTCAGTATCTGAAAGACTCAGTGTCTGTGTGTCTCTGTGTCTCAGTGACTCAGTGCCTCTGTGCCTCAGGGTCTCAGATTCTCAGGGTCTCTGTGTCTCAGTTTCTCTGTGTCTCTGTGTCTCAGTGTCTGAGGGTATCACTGTCTCAGTGACTCTGTTTCTCTGTGTCTCTGAATCTCTGTGTCTCAGTGTCTCAGAGTCTCGGTGCCTCAGTGTCTCTGTGTCTCAGTGTCTCACCGTCTCTGTGTCTCAGTGTCTCAGAGCCTCGGTGTCTATGTGTCTCAGTGTCTCAGACTCTCATTGTCGCTGTGTCTCTGTGTCTCAATGTCACAGTGTCTCTCTATCTCAGTGTCTCAGAGTCTCAGTGTCTCTGTATCTCAGTGTCTCTGTGTCTCAGTGTCACTGTGTTTCTGTGTCTCAATGTCTCAGAATCTCTGTGTCTCAGCTTCTCTGTAGCTCAGTGTCTCAGAGTCTCAGTGTCTCTGTGTCTCAGTGTCTCAGCGTATCTGTGTCTCATCGTCTCAGAGTCTCCGTGTCTCTGTGTCTCTGTGTCTCAGCGTCTCTGTGTCTCAGTGTCTCAGAGTCTCAGTGTTTCGGTGTCTCAGAGTCTCAGTGTCTCTGTGTCTCAGTGTCTCAGAGTCTCAGTGTCTCAGTGTCTCAGTATCTCAGAGACTCAGTGTCTCTGTGTCTCAGTGTCTCATAGACTCAGTGTCTCATTGTCTTTGTGTCTCTGTGTCTCAGTGTCTCAGAGTCTCAGTGTCACAGTGTCTCAGTGTCTCAGGGTCTCAGTTTCTCTGTGTCTCAGTGCCACTGTGTCTCAGAGTCTCAGTGTCTCAGTGTCTCAGAGTCTCAGTGCCTCTGTATCTCAGTGTCTCTGTGTCTCAGTGCCTCAGAGTCTCTGTGTCACAGTGTCTCAGTATCTCAGTATCTCAGAATCTCACGGTCTCAGAGTCTCAGTGTCTCAGAGTCTCAGAGTTTCAGAGTCTTAGTGTCTCAGTGTCTCAGTGTCTCTGTGTCTCTGTGTCTCTGTGTCTCAGAGTCTCAGTGTCTCTGTGTCTCTGTGTCTCAGAGACTCAGTGTCTCAGTGTCTCCGAGTCACAGTTTCTATGTGTCTCTGTGTCCCAGTGCCTCAGAGTCTCAGTGTCTCTGTGTCTGAGAGTCTCAGTGTCTCATTTTCTCTATGTCGCTGTGTCTCAGTGTCTTAGTGTCTCAGTGTCTCTGTGTCTCAGTGTCTCAGCGTCTCTGTGTCTCAGACTCTCAGAGTCTCCGTGTCTCTGTGTCTCAGTGTCTCAGTGTCTCAGTGCCTCAGAGTCTCTGTGTCTCAGTGTCTCAGTGTCTCAGAGTCTCAGTGTCTCTGTGTCTCAGTGTCTCAGCGTCTCTGTGTCTCAGACTCTCAGAGTCTCCGTGTCTCTGTGTCTCCGTGTCTCAGCGTCTCTGTGTCTCAGTGTCTCAGAGTCTCAGTGTTTCGGTGTCTCAGAGTCTCAGTGTCTCTGTGTCTTAGTGTCTCAGAGTCGCAGTTTCTCAGTATCTCTGTGTCTCTGTGTCTCAGTGTCTCAGAGTCTCAGAGTCTTCGTGCCTCAGAGTCTCAGAGTCTCAGTGACTCTGTGTCTCTGTGTCTCAGTATCTGAAAGACTCTGTGTCTGTGTGTCTCTGTGTCTCAGTGACTCAGTGCCTCTGTGCCTCAGGGTCTCAGATTCTCAGGGTCTCTGTGTCTCAGTTTCTCTGTGTCTCTGTGTCTCAGTGTCTGAGGGTATCACTGTCTCAGTGACTCTGTTTCTCTGTGTCTCTGAATCTCTGTGTCTCAGTGTCTCAGTGTCTCAGAGTCTCAGTGTCTCAGTGTCTCTGTGTCTCAGTGTCTCACCGTCTCTGTGTCTCAGTGTCTCAGAGTGTCAGTGTCTCAGTTTCTCAGAGCCTCGGTGTCTCTGTGTCTCAGTGTCTCAGACTCTCATTGTCGCTGTGTCTCTGTGTCTCAATGTCACAGTGTCTCTGTGTCTCAGTGTCTCAGAGTCTCAGTGTCTCTGTGTCTCAGTGTCTCAGTGTCTCTGTTTCTCAGTATCTCAGAGTCTCAGTGTCTCAGTGACTCAGAGTCTCAGTGTCTCTGTGTCTCAGTGTCACTGTGTTTCTGTGTCCAAATGTCTCAGAATCTCTGTGTCTCAGCTTCTCTGTATCTCAGTGTCTCAGAGTCTCAGAGTGTCTGTGTCTCTGCGCCTCAGTGTCTCTGTGTCTCTGTCTCTCTGTTTCTCAGTGTCTCAGTGTCTCTGTGTCAGAGTGCCTCAGAGTCTCATTGCCTCTGTGTCTCAGTGTCTCAGTGTCTCTGTGACTCAGTGTCTCAGACTCTCAGTGTCCCTGTGTCTCTGTGTCTCTGTGTCTCAGTGTCTCAGAGACTCAGTGTCTCAGTGTCTCAGAGTCTCAGTGTTTCAGTGTCTCAGAGTCTCAGTGTCCCTGTGTCTCTGCGTCTCTGTGTCTCTGTGTCTCTGTGTCTCTGTGTCTCAGTGTCTCTGAGTCTCAGTGTCTCTGTGTTTCTGTGTCACTGTGTCTCACTGTCCCAGTGTCGCAGTGTCTCAGTGTCTCTGTGTCTCAGTGTCTCAGAGTCTCAGTTTCCCAGTTTCTCAGTGTCTCAGTGTCTCCGAGTCTCAGCGTCTCAGTGTCTCTGTGTCTCAGTGTCTCAGAGACTCAGTGGCTCATTGTCTTTGTGTCTCTGTGTCTCAGTGTCTCAGTGTCTCTGCGTCTGAGTAACTCTGTGTCTCTGAGTCTCAGTGTCTCAGCGTCTCAGCATCTCTGTGTCTCTGTGTATCAGTGTCTCAGTGTCTCTGTATCTCAGTGTCTCAGTTTCTTAGAGTCTCAGTGTCTCCATTTCCCTGTGTCGCAGTGTCGCAGTGTCTCAGTGTCTCTGTGTCTCCGAGTCTCAGGGTCTCTGTGTCTCAGTGTCCCTGTGTCTCAGTGTCTCAGCTTCTCTGCGCTTCAGAGTCTCAATGTCTCTGTATCTCAGTGTGTCTGTGTCTCTGTGTCTCAGTGTCTCAGTGTCTCAGTTTCTCAGAGTCTCAGTGTCTCTGTGTCTCAGTGTCTCTGAGTCTCTGTGACTCAGTGTCTCAGAGTCACAGTGTATCTGTGACTCAGTGTCTCAGAGTCTCAGTGTCTCAGAGTCTCAGTGTCTCTGTGTCTCAGTGTCTCTGTGTCTCAGTGTCTCAGTGCCTCAGAGTAACAGTGTCTCTGTGTCTCGGTGTCACTCTGTCTGAGTGTCTCTGTGTCTCAGTGTCGCAGTGTCTCAGAGTCTCAGTGTCTCTGTGTCTCAGAGTCGCAGTGTCTCAGAGTCTCAGTGTCTCTGTGTCTCAGAGTCGCAGTGTCTCAGAGTCTCAGTGTCCCTGTGTCTCAGTGTCTCAGCTTCTCTGCGCTTCAGAGTCTCAATGTCTCTGTATCTCAGTGTCTCAGTGTCTCAGTGTCTCTGTGTCTCTGTGTCTCAGTTTCTCAGAGTCTCAGTGTCTCTGTGTCTCAGTGTCTCTGAGTCTCTGTGACTCAGTGTCTCAGAGTCACAGTGTATCTGTGACTCAGCGTCTCAGAGTCTCAGTGTCTCAGAGTCTCTGTATCTCAGTGTCTCTGTGTCTCAGTGTCTCAGTTTCTCAGAGTCTCTGTATCTCAGTGTCTCAGTGTCTCTGTGTCTCTGTGTCTCAGTGTCTCAGTTTCTCAGAGTCTCAGCGTCTCTGTGTCTCAGTGTCTCTGAGTCTCTGTGACTCAGTGTCTCAGAGTCACAGTGTATCTGTGACTCAGCGTCTCAGGTTCTCAGTGTCTCAGAGTCTCAGTGTCTCTGTGTCTCAGTGTCTCTGTGACTCAGTGTCTCAGTGCCTCAGAGTAACAGTGTCTCTGTGTCTCGGTGTCGCTCTGTCTGAGTGTCTCTGTGTCTCAGTGTTGCAGTGTCTCAGAGTCTCAGTGTCTCTGTGTCTCATTGTCTCTGTGTCTCAGTGTCTCAGAGCCTCAGTGTCTCTGTGTCTCAGAGTCTCAGTGTCTCTGTGTCTCAGTGTCTCAGAGTCTCAGTGTCTCAGCGTCTCAGAGTCTCAGTGTCTCTGTGTCTCTGTGACTCAGTGTCTCAGAGTGGCAGTGTCTCAGTGTCTCTGTGTCTCAGTGTCTCAGAGTCTCAGTGTCTCAGTGTCTCAGAGTCTCATTGTATCTGTGTCTCAGTGCCTCTGTGTCTCAGTGTCTGAGAGTCTCAGTGTCTCAGTGTCTCAGGGTCTCAGTGTCTCTGTGTCTCAGTGTCTCAGGGTCTCAGTGTCTCTGTGTCTCAGTGCCTCTGTGTCTCAGAGTCTCAGTGTCTCAGTGTCTCAGAGTCT
This sequence comes from Carcharhinus amblyrhynchos, assembly GCF_965287045.1. Lineage (NCBI taxonomy): Eukaryota > Metazoa > Chordata > Chondrichthyes > Carcharhiniformes > Carcharhinidae > Carcharhinus > Carcharhinus amblyrhynchos. The sequence goes on from NW_027649864.1 coordinate 133,892, forward strand.
CAGTGTCCCTGTGTCTCGGTGTCTCAGTGTCTCAGTGTCTCTGTGTCTCAGTGTCTCTGTATCTCAGTGTCTCAGAGTCTCAGTGTCTCTGTGTCGCAGTGTCTCAGTGTCTCAGTGTCTCTGTGTCTCAGTGTTTCAGTGTTTCTCTGTCACATTGTCTCTGTGTCTCAGTGTCTCAGAGTCTCAGTGTCTCCGTGTCTCTGTGTCTCAGTGTGTCAGTGTCTATGTGCCTCAGTGTCTCTGTGACTCAGTGTCTCAGAGTCACAGTGTATCTGTGACTCAGCGTCTCAGTGTCTCAGTGTCTCAGAGTCTCAGTGTCTCTGTGTCTCAGTGTCTCTGTGTCTCGGTGTCTCTCTGTCTGAGTGTCTCTGTGTCTCAGTGTCGCAGTGTCTCAGACTCTGAGTGTCTCTGTGTTTCATTGTCTCTGTGTCTCAGTGCCTCAGGGTCTCAGAGCCTCAGTGTCTCAGAGTCTCAGTGTCTCTGTGTCTCAGTGTCTCAGTGTCTCTTTGTCTCTGTATCTCAGTGTCTCAGTGTCTCTGTGTCTCAGTGCCTCTGTGTCTCAGTGTCTCAGTGTCTCAGAGTCACAGTGTCTCTGTGTCTCTGTGTCTCAGTGTCTCAGAGTATCAGTGTCTCTGTGTCTCATTGTCTCTGTGTCTCAGAGTCTGAGTGTCTCTGTGTCTCAGTGTCTCAGTGTTGCTGTGTCTCTGTATCTCAGTGTCTCAGTGTCTCTGTGTCTCAGTGCCTCTGTGTCTCAGTGCCTCTGTGTCTCAGTATCTCAGTGTCTCAGAGTCACAGTGTCTCAGTGTCTCAGAGTATCAGTGTCTCAGTGTCTCAGTGTCTCTGTGTCTCAGTGTCTCTGTGTCTCTGTGTCTCAGTGTCTCAGGGTCTCAGTGTGTCTGTGTCTCAGTGTCTCTTTGTCTCAGTGTCTCAGAGTCTCAGTGTCTCAGTGTCTCAGAGTCTCAGTGTCTATGTGTCTCTGTGACTCAGTGTCTCAGAGTGGCAGTGTCTCAGTGTCTCAGTGTGTCAGAGTCTCAGTGTCTCAGTGTCTCAGTGTCTCAGAGTCTCATTGTATCTGTGTCTCTGTGTCGCAGTGTCTCAGTGTCTCTGTGTCTCTGTGTCTCAGTGTTTCAGTGTTTCTGTGTCACATTGTCTCTGTGTCTCAGTGTCTCAGTGTCTCAGTGTCTCTGTGTCTCAGTGTGTCAGAGTCTATGTGCCTCAGTGTCTCTGTGTCTCAGTGTCTCAGAGTCTCAGTGTCTCTGCGTCTCAGCATCTCTGTGTCTCTGTGTATCAGTGTCTCAGTGTCTCTGTATCTCAGTGTCTCAGTTTCTTAGAGTCTCAGTGTCTCCATTTCCCTGTGTCGCAGTGTCACAGTGTCTCTGTGTCTCAGTGTCTCCGAGTCTCAGTGTCTCTGTGTCTCAGAGTCGCAGTGTCTCAGAGACTCAGTGTCTCAGTGTCTCAGAGTCTCAGTGTTTCAGTGTCTCAGAGTCTCAGTGTCCCTGTGTCTCTGCGTCTCTGTGTCTCAGTGTCTCAGAGTCTCAGTGTCTCTGAGCCTCAGTGTCTCTGTGTTTCTGTGTCACTGTGTCTCACTGTCCCAGTGTCTCAGTGTCTCAGTGTCTCTGTGTCTCAGTGTCTCAGAGTCTCAGTTTCCCAGTTTCTCAGTGTCTCAGTGTCCCCGAGTCTCAGCGTCTCAGTGTCTCTGTGTCGCAGTGTCTCAGAGACTCAGTGGCTCATTGTCTTTGTGTCTCTGTGTCTCAGTGTCTCAGTGTCTCTGCGTCTGAGTAACTCTGTGTCTCTGTGTCTCAGTGTCTCAGCGTCTCAGCATCTCTTTGTCTCTGTGTATCAGTGTCTCTGTATCTCAGTGTCTCAGTTTCTTAGAGTCTCAGTGTCTCCATTTCCCTGTGTCGCAGTGTCGCAGTGTCTCAGTGTCTCTGTGTCTCCGAGTCTCAGTGTCTCTGTGTCTCAGTGTCCCTGTGTCTCAGTGTCTCAGCTTCTCTGCGCTTCAGAGTCTCAATGTCTCTGTATCTCAGTGTCTCTGTGTCTCTGTGTCTCAGTGTCTCAGTTTCTCAGAGTCTCAGTGTCTCTGTGTCTCAGTGTCTCTGAGTCTCTGTGACTCAGTGTCTCAGAGTCTCAGTGTCTCAGAGTCTCAGTGTCTCTGTGTCTCTGTGTCTCAGTGCCTCAGAGTAACAGTGTCTCTGTGTCTCGGTGTCTCTCTGTCTCCGTGTCTCTGTGTCACAGAGTCGCAGTGTCTCAGAGTCTCAGTGTCCCTGTGTCTCAGTGTCTCAGCTTCTCTGCGCTTCAGAGTCTCAATGTCTCTGTATCTCAGTGTCTCTGTGTCTCTGTGTCTCTGTGTCTCAGTGTCTCAGTTTCTCAGAGTCTCAGTGTCTCTGTGTCTCAGAGTCTCTGAGTCTCTGTGACTCAGCGTCTCAGAGCCTCAGTGTCTCAGAGTCTCAGTGTCTCTGTGTCTCAGTGTCTCTGTGACTCAGTGTCTCAGTGCCTCAGAGTAACAGTGTCTCTGTGTCTCGGTGTCTCTCTGTCTGAGTGTCTCTGTGTCTCAGTGTTGCAGTGTCTCAGAGTCTCAGTGTCTCTGTGTCTCATTGTCTCTGTGTCTCAGTGTCTCAGAGCCTCAGTGTCTCTGTGTCACAGAGTCTCAGTGTCTCTGTGTCTCAGTGTCTCAGAGTCTCAGTGTCTCAGTGTCTCAGAGTCTCAGTGTCTCTGTGACTCAGTGTCTCAGAGTTGCAGTGTCTCAGTGTCTCTGTGTCTCAGTGTCTCAGAGTCTCAGTGTCTCAGTGTCTCAGAGCCTCATTGTATCTGTGTCTCAGTGCCTCTGTGTCTCAGTGTCTGAGATTCTCAGTGTCTCAGGGTCTCAGTGTCTCTGTGTCTCAGTGTCTCAGAGAATCAGTGTCTCTGTGTCTCTGTGCCTCTGTGTCTCAGAGTCTCAGTGTCTCAGTGTCTCAGAGTCTCAGTGTCTCAGTGTCTCAGTGTCTCTGTGTCTCAGAGTCTCAGTGTCTCAGTGTCTCAGAGTCTCAGTGTCTCAGTGTCTCTGTGTCTCAGTGTTTCTGTGTCACATTGTCTCTGTGTCTCAGTGTCTCAGAGTCTCAGTGTCTCAGAGTCTCTGTGCCTCAGTGTGTCAGTGTCTATGTGCCTCAGTGTCTCTGTGACTCAGTGTCTCAGAGTCACAGTGTATCTGTGACTCAGCGTCTCAGAGTCTCAGTGTCTCAGAGTCTCAGTGTCTCTGTGTCTCAGTGTCTCTGTGTCTCGGTGTCTCTCTGTCTGAGTGTCTCTGTGTCTCAGTGTCGCAGTGTCTCAGATTCTCAGTGTCTCTGTGTCTCATTGTCTCTGTGTCTCTGTGTCTCAGTGTCTCAGTGTCTCAGAGCCTCAGTGTCTCTGTGTCTCAGAGTCTCAGTGTCTCTGCGTCTCTGTGTCTCAGTTTCTCAGTGTCTCTGTGTCTCAGTGTCTCAGAGTCTCAGTGTCTCTGTGTCTCAGAGTCGCAGTGTCTCAGAGACTCAGTGTCCCTGTGTCTCAGTGTCTCAGCTTCTCTGCGCTTCAGAGTCTCAATGTCTCTGTATCTCAGTGTCTCTGTGTCTCTGTGTCTCAGTGTCTCAGTTTCTCAGAGTCTCAGTGTCTCTGTGTCTCAGTGTCTCTGAGTCTCTGTGACTCAGTGTCTCAGAGTCACAGTGTATCTGTGACTCAGTGTCTCAGAGTCTCAGTGTCTCAGAGTCTCAGTGTCTCTGTGTCTCAGTGTCTCAGTGCCTCAGAGTAACAGTGTCTCTGTGTCTCGGTGTCTCTCTGTCTGAGTGTCTCTGTGTCTCAGTGTCGCAGTGTCTCAGAGTCTCAGTGTCTCTGTGTCTCAGAGTCGCAGTGTCTCAGAGTCTCAGTGTCTCTGTGTCTCAGTGTCTCTGAGTCTCTGTGACTCAGTGTCTCAGAGTCTCAGTGTCTCTGTGTCTCAGTGTCTCAGTGCCTCAGAGTAACAGTGTCTCTGTGTCTCGGTGTCTCTCTGTCTCAGTGTCTCTGTGTCACAGAGTCGCAGTGTCTCAGAGTCTCAGTGTCCCTGTGTCTCAGTGTCTCAGCTTCTCTGCGCTTCAGAGTCTCAATGTCTCTGTATCTCAGTGTCTCAGTGTCTCTGTGTCTCTGTGTCTCAGAGTCTGAGTGTCTCTGTGTCTCAGTGTCTCAGTGTTGCTGTGTCTCTGTATCTCAGTGTCTCAGTGTCTCTGTGTCTCAGTGCCTCTGTGTCTCAGTGCCTCTGTGTCTCAGTATCACAGTGTCTCAGAGTCACAGTGTCTCAGTGTCTCAGAGTATCAGTGTCTCAGTGTCTCAGTGTCTCAGTGTCTCTGTGTCTCTGTGTCTCAGAGTCTCATTGTGTCTGTGTCTCAGTGTCTCTTTGTCTCAGTGTCTCAGAGTCTCAGTGTCTCAGAGTCTCAGTGTCTCAGAGTCTCAGTGTCTCTGTGTCTCAGTGTCTCAGTGCCTCAGAGTAACAGTGTCTCTGTGTCTCGGTGTCTCTCTGTCTGAGTGTCTCTGTGTCTCAGTGTCGCAGTGTCTCAGAGTCTCAGTGTCTCTGTGTCTCAGAGTCGCAGTGTCTCAGAGTCTCAGTGTCTCTGTGTCTCAGTGTCTCTGAGTCTCTGTGACTCAGTGTCTCAGAGTCTCAGTGTCTCTGTGTCTCAGTGTCTCAGTGCCTCAGAGTAACAGTGTCTCTGTGTCTCGGTGTCTCTCTGTCTCAGTGTCTCTGTGTCACAGAGTCGCAGTGTCTCAGAGTCTCAGTGTCCCTGTGTCTCAGTGTCTCAGCTTCTCTGCGCTTCAGAGTCTCAATGTCTCTGTATCTCAGTGTCTCAGTGTCTCTGTGTCTCTGTGTCTCAGAGTCTGAGTGTCTCTGTGTCTCAGTGTCTCAGTGTTGCTGTGTCTCTGTATCTCAGTGTCTCAGTGTCTCTGTGTCTCAGTGCCTCTGTGTCTCAGTGCCTCTGTGTCTCAGTATCACAGTGTCTCAGAGTCACAGTGTCTCAGTGTCTCAGAGTATCAGTGTCTCAGTGTCTCAGTGTCTCTGTGTCTCAGTGTCTCTGTGTCTCTGTGTCTCAGAGTCTCATTGTGTCTGTGTCTCAGTGTCTCTTTGTCTCAGTGTCTCAGAGTCTCAGTGTCTCAGAGTCTCAGTGTCTCTGTGTCTCTGTGACTCAGTGTCTCAGAGTGGCAGTGTCTCTGTGTCTCTGTGTCTCAGTGTCTCAGAGTCTCAGTGTCTCAGTGTCTCAGAGTCTCATTGTATCTGGGTCTCAGTGTCTCAGTGTCTCAGAGTCTCAGTGTCTCAGTGTCTCTGTGTCTCTGTGTCTCAGTGTCTCTGTATCTCAGTGTCTCAGAGTCTCAGTGTCTCTGTGTCGCAGTGTCTCAGTGTCTCTGTGTCTCAGTGTTTCTGTGTCACATTGTCTCTGTGTCTCAGTGTCTCAGTGTCTCAGTGTCTCTGTGTCTCAGTGTGTCAGAGTCTATGTGCCTCAGTGTCTCTGTGTCTCAGTGTCTCAGAGTCTCAGTGTCTCTGCGTCTCAGCATCTCTGTGTCTCTGTGTATCAGTGTCTCAGTGTCTCTGTATCTCAGTGTCTCAGTTTCTTAGAGTCTCAGTGTCTCCATTTCCCTGTGTCGCAGTGTCGCAGTGTCTCTGTGTCTCAGTGTCTCAGAGTCTCAGTGTCTCTGTGTCTCAGAGTCTCAGTGTCTCTGTGTTTCTGTGTCTCAGTGTCTCAGTGTCTCCTTGTCTCCGTATCTCAGTGTCTCAGTGTCTCTGTGTCTCAGTGCCTCTGTGTCTCAGTGTCTCAGTGTCTCAGAGTCACAGTGTCTCTGTGTCTCTGTGTCTCAGTGTCTCAGAGTATCAGTGTCTCTGTGTCTCATTGTCTCTGTGTCTCAGAGCCTCAGTGTCTCTGTGTCTCAGAGTCTGAGTGTCTCTGTGTCTCAGTGTCTCAGTGTTGCTGTGTCTCTGTATCTCAGTGTCTCAGTGTCTCTGTGTCTCAGTGCCTCTGTGTCTCAGTGCCTCTGTGTCTCAGTATCTCAGTGTCTCAGAGTCACAGTGTCTCAGTGTCTCAGAGTATCAGTGTCTCAGTGTCTCAGTGTCTCTGTGTCTCAGTGTCTCTGTGTCTCTGTGTCTCAGTGTCTCAGGGTCTCAGTGTGTCTGTGTCTCAGTGTCTCTTTGTCTCAGTGTCTCAGAGTCTCAGTGTCTCAGTGTCTCAGAGTCTCAGTGTCTCTGTGTCTCTGTGACTCAGTGTCTCAGAGTGGCAGTGTCTCTGTGTCTCTGTGTCTCAGTGTCTCAGAGTCTCAGTGTCTCAGTGTCTCAGAGTCTCATTGTATCTGTGTCTCAGTGTCTCAGAGTCTCAGTGTCTCAGTGTCTCTGTGTCTCTGTGTCTCAGTGTCTCTGTACCTCAGTGTCTCAGAGTCTCAGTGTCTCTGTGTCGCAGTGTCTCAGTGTCTCTGTGTCTCTGTGTCTCAGTGTTTCAGTGTTTCTGTGTCACATTGTCTCAGTGTCTCAGTGTCTCAGTGTCTCTGTGTCTCAGTGTGTCAGAGTCTATGTGCCTCAGTGTCTCTGTGTCTCAGTGTCTCAGAGTCTCAGTGTCTCTGCGTCTCAGCATCTCTGTGTCTCTGTGTATCAGTGTCTCAGTGTCTCTGTATCTCAGTTTCTTAGAGTCTCAGTGTCTCCATTTCCCTGTGTCGCAGTGTCACAGTGTCTCTGTGTCTCAGTGTCTCCGAGTCTCAGTGTCTCTGTGTCTCAGAGTCGCAGTGTCTCAGAGACTCAGTGTCTCAGTGTCTCAGAGTCTCAGTGTTTCAGTGTCTCAGAGTCTCAGTGTCCCTGTGTCTCTGCGTCTCTGTGTCTCAGTGTCTCAGAGTCTCAGTGTCTCTGAGCCTCAGTGTCTCTGTGTTTCTGTGTCACTGTGTCTCACTGTCCCAGTGTCTCCGTGTCTCAGTGTCTCTGTGTCTCAGTGTCTCAGAGTCTCAGTTTCCCAGTTTCTCAGTGTCTCAGTGTCCCCGAGTCTCAGCGTCTCAGTGTCTCTGTGTCGCAGTGTCTCAGAGACTCAGTGGCTCATTGTCTTTGTGTCTCTGTGTCTCAGTGTCTCAGTGTCTCTGCGTCTGAGTAACTCTGTGTCTCTGTGTCTCAGTGTCTCAGCGTCTCAGCATCTCTTTGTCTCTGTGTATCAGTGTCTCTGTATCTCAGTGTCTCAGTTTCTTAGAGTCTCAGTGTCTCCATTTCCCTGTGTCGCAGTGTCGCAGTGTCTCAGTGTCTCTGTGTCTCCGAGTCTCAGTGTCTCTGTGTCTCAGTGTCCCTGTGTCTCAGTGTCTCAGCTTCTCTGCGCTTCAGAGTCTCAATGTCTCTGTATCTCAGTGTCTCTGTGTCTCTGTGTCTCAGTGTCTCAGTTTCTCAGAGTCTCAGTGTCTCTGTGTCTCAGTGTCTCTGAGTCTCTGTGACTCAGTGTCTCAGAGTCACAGAGTATCTGTGACTCAGTGTCTCAGAGTCTCAGTGTCTCAGAGTCTCAGTGTCTCTGTGTCTCAGTGTCTCAGTGCCTCAGAGTAACAGTGTCTCTGTGTCTCGGTGTCTCTCTGTCTCAGTGTCTCTGTGTCACAGAGTCGCAGTGTCTCAGAGTCTCAGTGTCCCTGTGTCTCAGTGTCTCAGCTTCTCTGTGCTTCAGAGTCTCAATGTCTCTGTATCTCAGTGTCTCAGTGTCTCTGTGTCTCTGTGTCTCAGTGTCTCAGTTTCTCAGAGTCTCAGTGTCTCTGTGTCTCAGAGTCTCTGAGTCTCTGTGACTCAGCGTCTCAGAGTCTCAGTGTCTCAGAGTCTCAGTGTCTCTGTCTCTCAGTGTCTCTGTGACTCAGTGTCTCAGTGCCTCAGAGTAACAGTGTCTCTGTGTCTCGGTGTCTCTCTGTCTGAGTGTCTCTGTGTCTCAGTATTGCAGTGTCTCAGAGTCTCAGTGTCTCTGTGTCTCATTGTCTTTGTGTCTCAGTGTCTCAGAGCCTCAGTGTCTCTGTGTCTCAGAGTCTGAGTGTCTCTGTGTCTCAGTGTCTCAGTGTTGCTGTGTCTCTGTATCTCAGTGTCTCAGTGTCTCTTTGTCTCAGTGCCTCTGTGTCTCAGTGCCTCTGTGTCTCAGTATCTCAGTGTCTCAGAGTCACAGTGTCTCAGTGTCTCAGAGTATCAGTGTCTCAGTGTCTCAGTGTCTCTGTGTCTCAGTGTCTCTGTGTCTCTGTGTCTCAGAGTCTCATTGTGTCTGTGTCTCAGTGTCTCTTTGTCTCAGTGTCTCAGAGTCTCAGTGTCTCAGAGTCTCAGTGTCTCTGTGTCTCTGTGACTCAGTGTCTCAGAGTGGCAGTGTCTCTGTGTCTCTGTGTCTCAGTGTCTCAGAGTCTCAGTGTCTCAGAGTCTCATTGTATCTGGGTCTCAGTGTCTCAGTGTCTCAGAGTCTCAGTGTCTCAGTGTCTCTGTGTCTCTGTGTCTCAGTGTCTCTGTATCTCAGTGTCTCAGAGTCTCAGTGTCTCTGTGTCGCAGTGTCTCAGTGTCTCTGTGTCTCAGTGTTTCTGTGTCACATTGTCTCAGTGTCTCAGTGTCTCTGTGTCTCAGTGTGTCAGAGTCTATGTGCCTCAGTGTCTCTGTGTCTCAGTGTCTCAGAGTCTCAGTGTCTCTGCGTCTCAGCATCTCTGTGTCTCTGTGTATCAGTGTCTCAGTGTCTCTGTATCTCAGTGTCTCAGTTTCTTAGAGTCTCAGTGTCTCCATTTCCCTGTGTCGCAGTGTCGCAGTGTCTCTGTGTCTCAGTGTCTCAGAGTCTCAGTGTCTCTGTGTCTCAGAGTCGCAGTGTCTCAGAGACTCAGTGTCCATGTGTCTCAGTGTCTCAGCTTCTCTGCGCTTCAGAGTCTCAATGTCTCTGTATCTCAGTGTCTCAGTGTATCTGTGACTCAGCGTCTCAGAGTCTCAGTGTCTCAGAGTCTCAGTGTCTCTGTGTCTCAGTGTCTCAGAGTCTCAGTGTCTCTGTGTCTCAGTGTCTCTGTGCCTCAGTGTCTCAGAGCCTCAGAGTTACAGTGTCTCTGTGTATCGGTGTCTCTCTGTCTGAGTGTCTCTGTGTCTCAGAGTCGCAGTGTCTCAGTGTCTCAGTGTCTCTGTGTCTCTGTGTCTCAGTGTCTCAGTTTCTCAGAGTCTCAGTGTCTCTGTGTCTCAGTGTCTCTGAGTCTCTGTGACTCAGTGTCTCAGAGTCACAGTGTATCTGTGACTCAGCGTCTCAGAGTCTCAGTGTCTCAGAGTCTCTGTATCTCAGTGTCTCTGTGTCTCTGTGTCTCAGTGTCTCAGTTTCTCAGAGTCTCAGTGTCTCTGTGTCTCAGTGTCTCTGAGTCTCTGTGACTCAGTGTCTCAGAGTCACAGTGTATCTGTGACTCAGCGTCTCAGAGTCTCAGTGTCTCAGAGTCTCAGTGTCTCTGTGTCTCAGTGTCTCTGTGACTCAGTGTCTCAGTGCCTCAGAGTAACAGTGTCTCTGTGTCTCGTTGTCGCTCTGTCTGAGTGTCTCTGTGTCTCAGTGTTGCAGTGTCTCAGAGTCTCAGTGTCTCTGTGTCTCATTGTCTCTGTGTCTCAGTGTCTCAGAGCCTCAGTGTCTCTGTGTCTCAGAGTCTCAGTGTCTCTGTGTCTCAGTGTCTCAGAGTCTCAGTGTCTCAGCGTCTCAGAGTCTCAGTGTCTCTGTGTCTCTGTGACTCAGTGTCTCAGAGTGGCAGTGTCTCAGTGTCTCTGTGTCTCAGTGTCTCAGAGTCTCAGTGTCTCAGTGTCTCAGAGTCTCATTGTATCTGTGTCTCAGTGCCTCTGTGTCTCAGTGTCTGAGAGTCTCAGTGTCTCAGTGTCTCAGGGTCTCAGTGTCTCTGTGTCTCAGTGTCTCAGGGTCTCAGTTTCTCTGTGTCTCAGTGCCTCTGTGTCTCAGAGTCTCAGTGTCTCAGTGTCTCAGAGTCTCAGTGTCCCTGTGTCTCGGTGTCTCAGTGTCTCAGTGTCTCTGTGTCTCAGTGTCTCTGTATCTCAGTGTCTCAGAGTCTCAGTGTCTCTGTGTCGCAGTGTCTCAGTGTCTCAGTGTCTCTGTGTCTCAGTGTTTCAGTGTTTCTGTGTCACATTGTCTCTGTGTCTCAGTGTCTCAGAGTCTCAGTGTCTCCGTGTCTCTGTGTCTCAGTGTGTCAGTGTCTATGTGCCTCAGTGTCTCTGTGACTCAGTGTCTCAGAGTCACAGTGTATCTGTGACTCAGCGTCTCAGTGTCTCAGTGTCTCAGAGTCTCAGTGTCTCTGTGTCTCAGTGTCTCTGTGTCTCGGTGTCTCTCTGTCTGAGTGTCTCTGTGTCTCAGTGTCGCAGTGTCTCAGACTCTGAGTGTCTCTGTGTCTCATTGTCTCTGTGTCTCAGTGCCTCAGGGTCTCAGAGCCTCAGTGTCTCTGTGTCTCAGAGTCTCAGTGTCTCTGTGTTTCTGTGTCTCAGTGTCTCAGTGCCTCCTTGTCTCCGTATCTCAGTGTCTCAGTGTCTCTGTGTCTCAGTGCCTCTGTGTCTCAGTGTATCAATGTCTCAGAGTCACAGTGTCTCTGTGTCTCTGTGTCTCAGTGTCTCAGAGTATCAGTGTCTCTGTGTCTCATTGTCTCTGTGTCTCAGAGCCTCAGTGTCTCTGTGTCTCAGAGTCTGAGTGTCTCTGTGTCTCAGTGTCTCAGTGTTGCTGTGTCTCTGTATCTCAGTGTCTCAGTGTCTCTGTGTCTCAGTGCCTCTGTGTCTCAGTGCCTCTGTGTCTCAGTATCTCAGTGTCTCAGAGTCACAGTGTCTCAGTGTCTCAGAGTATCAGTGTCTCTGTGTCTCAGTGTCTCAGTGTCTCTGTGTCTCAGTGTCTCTGTGTCTCTGTGTCTCAGTGTCTCAGGGTCTCAGTGTGTCTGTGTCTCAGTGTCTCTTTGTCTCAGTGTCTCAGAGTCTCAGTGTCTCAGTGTCTCAGAGTCTCAGTGTCTCTGTGTCTCTGTGACTCAGTATCTCAGAGTGGCAGTGTCTCTGTGTCTCTGTGTCTCAGTGTCTCAGAGTCTCAGTGTCTCAGTGTCTCAGAGTCTCATTGTATCTGTGTCTCAGTGTCTCAGTGTCTCAGTGTCTCAGAGTCTCAGTGTCTCAGTGTCTCTGTGTCTCTGTGTCTCAGTGTCTCTGTATCTCAGTGTCTCAGAGTCTCAGTGTCTCTGTGTCGCAGTGTCTCAGTGTCTCTGTGTCTCTGTGTCTCAGTGTTTCAGTGTTTCTGTGTCACATTGTCTCTGTGTCTCAGTGTCTCAGTGTCTCAGTGTCTCTGTGTCTCAGTGTGTCAGAGTCTATGTGCCTCAGTGTCTCTGTGTCTCAGTGTCTCAGAGTCTCAGTGTCTCTGCGTCTCAGCATCTCTGTGTCTCTGTGTATCAGTGTCTCAGTGTCTCTGTATCTCAGTTTCTTAGAGTCTCAGTGTCTCCATTTCCCTGTGTCGCAGTGTCACAGTGTCTCTGTGTCTCAGTGTCTCCGAGTCTCAGTGTCTCTGTGTCTCAGAGTCGCAGTGTCTCAGAGACTCAGTGTCTCAGTGTCTCAGAGTCTCAGTGTTTCAGTGTCTCAGAGTCTCAGTGTCCCTGTGTCTCTGCGTCTCTGTGTCTCAGTGTCTCAGAGTCTCAGTGTCTCTGAGCCTCAGTGTCTCTGTGTTTCTGTGTCACTGTGTCTCACTGTCCCAGTGTCTCAGTGTCTCAGTGTCTCTGTGTCTCAGTGTCTCAGAGTCTCAGTTTCCCAGTTTCTCAGTGTCTCAGTGTCCCCGAGTCTCAGCGTCTCAGTGTCTCTGTGTCGCAGTGTCTCAGAGACTCAGTGGCTCATTGTCTTTGTGTCTCTGTGTCTCAGTGTCTCAGTGTCTCTGCGTCTGAGTAACTCTGTGTCTCTGTGTCTCAGTGTCTCAGCGTCTCAGCATCTCTTTGTCTCTGTGTATCAGTGTCTCTGTATCTCAGTGTCTCAGTTTCTTAGAGTCTCAGTGTCTCCATTTCCCTGTGTCGCAGTGTCGCAGTGTCTCAGTGTCTCTGTGTCTCCGAGTCTCAGTGTCTCTGTGTCTCAGTGTCCCTGTGTCTCAGTGTCTCAGCTTCTCTGCGCTTCAGAGTCTCAATGTCTCTGTATCTCAGTGTCTCTGTGTCTCTGTGTCTCAGTGTCTCAGTTTCTCAGAGTCTCAGTGTCTCTGTGTCTCAGTGTCTCTGAGTCTCTGTGACTCAGTGTCTCAGAGTCACAGAGTATCTGTGACTCAGTGTCTCAGAGTCTCAGTGTCTCAGAGTCTCAGTGTCTCTGTGTCTCAGTGTCTCAGTGCCTCAGAGTAACAGTGTCTCTGTGTCTTGGTGTCTCTCTGTCTCAGTGTCTCTGTGTCACAGAGTCGCAGTGTCTCAGAGTCTCAGTGTCCCTGTGTCTCAGTGTCTCAGCTTCTCTGTGCTTCAGAGTCTCAATGTCTCTGTATCTCAGTGTCTCAGTGTCTCTGTGTCTCTGTGTCTCTGTGTCTCAGTGTCTCAGTTTCTCAGAGTCTCAGTGTCTCTGTGTCTCAGAGTCTCTGAGTCTCTGTGACTCAGCGTCTCAGAGTCTCAGTGTCTCAGAGTCTCAGTGTCTCTGTGTCTCAGTGTCTCTGTGACTCAGTGTCTCAGTGCCTCAGAGTAACAGTGTCTCTGTGTCTCGGTGTCTCTCTGTCTGAGTGTCTCTGTGTCTCAGTGTTGCAGTGTCTCAGAGTCTCAGTGTCTCTGTGTCTCATTGTCTCTGTGTCTCAGTGTCTCAGAGCCTCAGTGTCTCTGTGTCTCAGAGTCTGAGTGTCTCTGTGTCTCAGTGTCTCAGTGTTGCTGTGTCTCTGTATCTCAGTGTCTCAGTGTCTCTGTGTCTCAGTGCCTCTGTGTCTCAGTGCCTCTGTGTCTCAGTATCTCAGTGTCTCAGAGTCACAGTGTCTCAGTGTCTCAGAGTATCAGTGTCTCAGTGTCTCAGTGTCTCTGTGTCTCAGTGTCTCTGTGTCTCTGTGTCTCAGAGTCTCATTGTGTCTGTGTCTCAGTGTCTCTTTGTCTCAGTGTCTCAGAGTCTCAGTGTCTCAGAGTCTCAGTGTCTCTGTGTCTCTGTGACTCAGTGTCTCAGAGTGGCAGTGTCTCTGTGTCTCTGTGTCTCAGTGTCTCAGAGTCTCAGTGTCTCAGTGTCTCAGAGTCTCATTGTATCTGGGTCTCAGTGTCTCAGAGTCTCAGTGTCTCAGTGTCTCTGTGTCTCTGTGTCTCAGTGTCTCTGTATCTCAGTGTCTCAGAGTCTCAGTGTCTCTGTGTCGCAGTGTCTCAGTGTCTCTGTGTCTCAGTGTTTCTGTGTCACATTGTCTCAGTGTCTCAGTGTCTCTGTGTCTCAGTGTGTCAGAGTCTATGTGCCTCAGTGTCTCTGTGTCTCAGTGTCTCAGAGTCTCAGTGTCTCTGCGTCTCAGCATCTCTGTGTCTCTGTGTATCAGTGTCTCAGTGTCTCTGTATCTCAGTGTCTCAGTTTCTTAGAGTCTCAGTGTCTCCATTTCCCTGTGTCGCAGTGTCGCAGTGTCGCAGTGTCTCTGTGTCTCAGTGTCTCAGAGTCTCAGTGTCTCTGTGTCTCAGAGTCGCAGTGTCTCAGAGACTCAGTGTCCATGTGTCTCAGTGTCTCAGCTTCTCTGCGCTTCAGAGTCTCAATGTCTCTGTATCTCAGTGTCTCAGTGTATCTGTGACTCAGCGTCTCAGAGTCTCAGTGTCTCAGAGTCTCAGTGTCTCTGTGTCTCAGTGTCTCAGAGTCTCAGTGTCTCTGTGTCTCAGTGTCTCTGTGCCTCAGTGTCTCAGAGCCTCAGAGTTACAGTGTCTCTGTGTATCGGTGTCTCTCTGTCTGAGTGTCTCTGTGTCTCAGAGTCGCAGTGTCTCAGAGTCTCAGTGTCTCTGTGTCTCATTGTCTCTGTGTCTCAGTGTCTCAGAGCCTCAGTGTCTCTGTGTCTCAGAGCCTCAGTGTCTCAGTGTCTCTGTATCTCAGTGTCTCAGTGTCTCTGTGTCTCAGTGCCTCTGTGTCTCAGTGTCTCAGTGTCTCAGAGCCACAGTGTCTCTGTGTCTCTGTGTCTCAGTGTCTCAGAGTATAAGTGTCTCAGTGTCTCTGTGTCTCAGTGTCTCTGTGTCTCTGTGTCTCTGTGTCTCAGTGTCTCAGAGTCTCAGTGTCTCTGTGCCTCAGTGTCTCTTTGTCTCAGTGTCTCAGAGTCTCAGTGTCTCAGTGTCTCAGAGTCTCAGTGTCTCAGTGTCTCAGTGTCTCTGTGTCTCAGTGTCTCTGTATCTCAGTGTCTCAGAGTCTCAGTGTCTCTGTGTCGCAGTGTCTCAGTGTCTCTGTGTCTCTGTGTCTCAGTGTTTCAGTGTTTCTGTGTCACATTGTCTCAGTGTCTCAGTGTCTCTGTGTCTCAGTGTGTCAGAGCCTATGTGCCTCAGTGTCTCTGTGTCTCAGTGTCTCAGAGTCTCAGTGTCTCTGCGTCTCAGCATCTCTGTGTCTCTGTGTATCAGTGTCACAGTGTCTCTGTATCTCAATGTCTCAGTTTCTTAGAGTCTCAGTGTCTCCATTTCCCTGTGTCGCAGTGTCGCAGTGTCTCTGTGTCTCAGTGTCTCCGAGTCTCAGTGTCTCTGTGTCTCAGAGTCGCAGTGTCTCAGAAACTCAGTGTCCCTGTGTCTCAGTGTCTCAGCTTCTCTGCGCTTCAGAGTCTCAATGTCTCTGTATCTCAGTGTCTCAGTGTCTCTGTGCCTCTGTGTCTCAGAGTCTCAGTGTCTCAGTTTCTCAGAGTCTCAGAGGCTCAGTGTCTATGTGTCTCTGTGTCTCAGAGTCTCAGTGTCTTTGTGTCTCAGTGTCTCAGAGTCTCAGTGTCCCAGAGTCTCAGCGTCTCTCTGTCTCAGTGTCTCAGTGTCTCTGTGTCTCAGTGTCTCTGTGTCTCAGTGTCTCTGTATCTCAGTGTCTCTGAGTCTCAGTGTCTCTGTGTCGCAGTGTCTCAGTGTCTCTGTGTCTCTGTGTCTCAGTGTTTCAGTGTTTCTGTGTCACATTGTCTCTGTGTCTCAGTGTCTCAGAGTCTCAGTGTCTCCGTGTCTCTGTGTCTCAGTGTGTCAGTGTCTATGTGCCTCAGTGTCTCTGTGTCTCAGTGTCTCAGAGTCTCAGTGTCTCTGCGTCTCTGTGTCTCTGTGTCTCAGTGTCTCAGAGTCTCGGTGCCTCAGAGTGTCAGTGTCTCTGTGTCTCTGTGTCTCTGTGTCTCAGTGTCTCAGGGTCTCAGTGTCTCAGAGTCTCAGTGTCTCCGTGTCTCTGTGTCTCAGTGTCTCAGTGTCTATGTGTCTCAGTGTCTCAAGTCTCAGTGTCTCAGAGTCTCAGCGTCTCTCTGTCTCAGTGCCTCTGTGTCTCAGTGTCTCTGCGTCTGAGTATCTCTGTGTCTCAGTGCCTCTGTGTCTCATTGTCTCAGTGTCTCTGTGTCTCAGTATCTCTGTATCTCAGTGTGTCAGAGTCTCAGTGTCTCTGTGTTGCAGTGTCTCAGTGTATCTGTGTCTCTGTGACTCAGTGTTTCAGTGTTTCTGTGTCACATTGTGTCTGTGTCTCAGTGTCTCAGAGTCTCAGTGTCTCCGTGTCTCTGTGTCTCAGTGTGTCAGTGTCTATGTGCCTTAGTGTCTCTGTGTCTCAGTGTCTCAGAGTCTCAGTGTCTCTGCGTCTCTGTGTCTCTGTGTCTCAGTGTCTCAGAGTCTCAGTGCCTCAGAGTGTCAGTGTCTC
This sequence comes from Carcharhinus amblyrhynchos, assembly GCF_965287045.1. Lineage (NCBI taxonomy): Eukaryota > Metazoa > Chordata > Chondrichthyes > Carcharhiniformes > Carcharhinidae > Carcharhinus > Carcharhinus amblyrhynchos. Next base: position 149,604 of record NW_027649864.1, read on the forward strand.
TGTGTCTCTGTGTCTCTGTGTCTCAGTGTCTCAGGGTCTCAGTGTCTCAGTGTCTCAGAGTCTCAGTGTCTCCGTGTCTCTGTGTCTCAGTGTCTCAGTGTCTATGTGTCTCAGTGTCTCAGAGTCTCAGTGTCTCAGAGTCTCAGCGTCTCTCTGTCTCAGTGCCTCTGTGTCTCAGTGTCTCAGTGTCTCTGCGTCTGAGTATCTCTGTGTCTCAGTGTCTCAGCGTCTCAGCATCTCTGTGTCTCTGTGTATCAGTGTCTCAGTGTCTCTGTATCTCAGTGTCTCAGTTTCTTAGAGTCTCAGTGTCTCCATTTCCCTGTGTCGCAGTGTCGCAGTGTCTCAGTGTCTCTGTGTCTCAGTGTCTCAGAGTCTCAGTGTCTCTGTGTCTCAGAGTCGCAGTGTCTCAGAGTCTCAGTGTCCCTGTGTCTCAGTGTCTCAGCTTCTCTGCGTTTCAGAGTCTCAATGTCTCTGTATCTCAGTGTCTCAGTGTCTCTGTGTCTCTGTGTCTCAGTGTCTCAGTTTCTCAGAGTCTCAGTGTCTCAGTGTCTCAGTGTCTCTGAGTCTCTGTGACTCAGTGTCTCAGAGTCACAGTGTATCTGTGACTCAGCGTCTCAGAGTCTCAGTGTCTCAGAGTCTCAGTGTCTCTGTGTCTCAGTGTCTCTGTGTCTCAGTGTCTCAGTGCCTCAGAGTAACAGTGTCTCTGTGTGTCGGTGTCTCTCTGCCTGAGTGTCTCTGTGTCTCAGTGTCGCAGTGTCTCAGATTCTCAGTGTCTCATTGTCTCTGTGTCTCTGTGTCTCAGTGTCTCAGAGCCTCAGTGTCTCAGAGTCTCAGTGTCTCAGTGTCTCAGTGTCTCTGTGTCTCTGTATCTCAGTGTCTCAGTGTCTCAGTGCCTCTGTGTCTCAGTGTCTCAGAGTCACAGTGTCTCTGTGTCTCTGTGTCTCAGTGTCTCAGAGTATCAGTGTCTCTGTGTCTCAGAGTCTCAGTGTCTCATTGTCTCTGTGTCTCAGTGTCTCAGAGCCTCAGTGTCTCTGTGTCTCAGAGTCTGAGTGTCTCTGTGTCTCAGTGTCTCAAGTCGCTGTGTCTCTGTATCTCAGTGTTTCAGTGTCTCTGTGTCTCAGTGCCTCTGTGTCTCAGTGCCTCTGAGTAACAGTGTCTCTGTGTGTCGGTGTCTCTCTGTCTGAGTGTCTCTGTGTCTCTGTGTCTCAGATTCTCAGATTCTCAGTGTCTCATTGTCTCTGTGTCTCTGTGTCTCAGTGTCTCAGAGCCTCAGTGTCTCAGAGTCTCAGTGTCTCAGTGTCTCAGTGTCTCTGTGTCTCTGTATCTCAGTGTCTCAGTGTCTCTGTGTCTCAGTGCCTCTGTGTCTCAGTGTCTCAGAGTCACAGTGTCTCTGTGTCTCTGTGTCTCAGTGTCTCAGAGTATCAGTGTCTCTGTGTCTCAGAGTCTCAGTGTCTCATTGTCTCTGTGTCTCAGTGTCTCAGAGCCTCAGTGTCTCTGTGTCTCAGAGTCTGAGTGTCTCTGTGTCTCAGTGTCTCAAGTCGCTGTGTCTCTGTATCTCAGTGTTTCAGTGTCTCTGTGTCTCAGTGCCTCTGTGTCTCAGTGTCTCAGTGTCTCAGAGTCACAGTGTCTCTGTGTCTCTGTGTCTCAGTGTCTCAGAGTATCAGTGTCTCTGTGTCTCAGTGTCTCAGTGTCTCTGTGCCTCAGTGTCTCTGTGTCTCTGTGTCTCAGTGTCTCAGAGTCTCAGTGTCTCTGTGTCTCAGTGTCTCTTTGTCTCAGTGTCTCAGAGTCTCAGTGTCTCAGTGTCTCAGAGTCTCTGTGTCTCTGTGACTCAGAGTCTCATTGTATCTTTGTCTCAGTGTCTCAGTGTCTCAGTGTCTCAGGGTCTCTGTATCTCAGTGTCTCAGTGTATCTGTGCGTCAGCGTCTCAGAGTCTCAGTGTCTCAGAGTCTCAGTGCCTCTGTGTCTCAGTGTCTCAGAGTCACAGTGTCTCTGTGTCTCTGTGTCTCAGTGTCTCAGAGTATAAGTGTCTCAGTGTCTCAGTGTCTCTGTGTCTCAGTGTCTCTGTGTCTCTGTGTCTCAGTGTCTCAGAGTATCAGTGTCTCTGTGCCTCAGTGTCTCTTTGTCTCAGTGTCTATGAGTCTCAGTGTCTCAGTGTCTCAGAGTCTCAGTGTCTCAGTGTCTCTGTGTCTCTGTGTCCTAGTGTCTCTGTATCTCAGTGTCTCAGAGTCACAGTGTCTCTGTGTCGCAGTGTCTCAGTGTCTCTGTGTCTCAGTGTTTCAGTGTTTCTGTGTCACATTGTCTCAGTGTCTCAGTGTCTCTGTGTCTCAGTGTGTCAGAGCCTATGTGCCTCAGTGTCTCTGTATCTCAGAGTCTCAGTGTCTCCGTGTCTCTGTGTCTCAGTGTCTCAGTGTCTATGTGTCTCAGTGTCTCCGAGTCTCAGTGTCTCAGAGTCTCAGCGTCTCTCTGTCTCAGTGCCTCTGTGTCTCAGTGTCTCAGTGTCTCTGCGTCTGAGTATCTCTGTGCCTCAGTGTCTCAGCGTCTCAGCATCTCTGTGTCTCTGTGTATCATTGTCTCAGTGTCTCTGTTTCTTAGAGTCTCAGTGTCTCCATTTCCCTGTGTCGCAGTGTCGCAGTGTCTCAGTGTCTCTGTGTCTCAGTGTCTCAGAGTCTCAGTGTCTCTGTGTCTCAGAGTCGCAGTGTCTCAGAGTCTCAGTGTCCCTGTGTCTCAGTGTCTCAGCTTCTCTGCGTTTCAGAGTCTCAATGTCTCTGTATCTCAGTGTCTCAGTGTCTCTGTGTCTCTTTGTCTCAGTGTCTCAGTTTCTCAGAGTCTCAGTGTCTCAGTGTCTCAGTGTCTCTGAGTCTCTGTGACTCAGTGTCTCAGAGTCACAGTGTATCTGTGACTCAGCGTCTCAGAGTCTCAGTGTCTCAGAGTCTCAGTGTCTCTGTGTCTCAGTGTCTCTGTGTCTCAGTGTCTCAGTGCCTCAGAGTAACAGTGTCTCTGTGTGTCGGTGTCTCTCTGCCTGAGTGTCTCTGTGTCTCAGTGTCGCAGTGTCTCAGATTCTCAGTGTCTCTGTGTCTCATTGTCTCTGTGTCTCAGTGTCTCAGAGCCTCAGTGTCTCTGTGTCTCTGTGTCTCAGTGTCTCTGTGTCTCTGTGTCTCAGTGTCTCAGTGTCTCTGTATCTCAGTGTCTCAGTGTCTCTGTGTCTCAGTGCCTCTGTGTCTCAGTGTCTCAGTGTCTCAGAGTCACAGTGTCTCTGTGTCTCTGTGTCTCAGTGTCTCAGAGTATCAGTGTCTCTGTGTCTCAGTGTCTCAGTGTCTCAGTGTCGCAGTGTCTCAGAGTCTCAGTGTCTCTGTGTCTCATTGTCTCTGTGTCTCAGTGTCTCAGAGCCTCAGTGTCTCTGTGTCTCAGAGTCTGAGTGTCTCTGTGTCTCAGTGTCTCAAGTCGCTGTGTCTCTGTATCACAGTGTTTCAGTGTCTCTGTGTCTCAGTGCCTCTGTGTCTCAGTGTCTCAGTGTCTCAGAGTCACAGTGTCTCTGTGTCTCTGTGTCTCAGTGTCTCAGAGTATCAGTGTCTCTGTGTCTCAGTGTCTCAGTGTCTCTGTGTCTCAGTGTCTCTGTGTCTCTGTGTCTCAGTGTCTCAGAGTCTCAGTGTCTCTGTGTCTCAGTGTCTCTTTGTCTCAGTGTCTCAGAGTCTCAGTGTCTCAGTGTCTCAGTGTCTCTGTGACTCAGTGTCTCAGAGTGGCAGTGCCTCTGTGTCTCTGTGTCTCAGTGTCTCAGAGTCTCAGTGTCTCAGTGTCTCAGAGTCTCATTGTATCTTTGTCTCAGTGTCTCAGTGTCTCAGAGTCTCAGTGTCTCAGTGTCTCTGTGTCTCTGTGTCTCAGTGTCTCTGTATCTCAGTGTCTCAGAGTCTCAGTGTCTCTGTGTCGCAGTGTCTCAGTGTCTCTGTGTCTCTGTGTCTCAGTGTTTCAGTGTTTCTGTGTCACATTGTCTCTGTGTCTCAGTGTCTCAGTGTCTCTGTGTCTCAGTGTGTCAGAGTCTATGTGCCTCAGTGTCTCTGTGTCTCAGTGTCTCAGTGTCTCAGAGTCACAGTGTCTCTGTGTCTCTGTGTCTCAGTGTCTCAGAGTATCAGTGTCTCTGTTTCTCAGTGTCTCAGTGTCTCTGTGTCTCAGTGTCTCTGTGTCTCTGTGTCTCAGTGTCTCAGAGTCTCTTTGTCTCTGTGTCTCAGTGTCTCTTTGTCTCAGTGTCTCAGAGTCTCAGTGTCTCAGTGTCTCAGAGTCTCTGTGTCTCTGGGACTCAGAGTCGCATTGTATCTTTGTCTCAGTGTCTCAGTGTCTCAGAGTCTCAGTGTCTCAGTGTCTCTGTGTTTCTGTGTCTCAGTGTCCCTGTATCTCAGAGACACTGAGACTCTGAGACACTGAGATACAGAGACACAGAGACACAGAGACACTGAGACACTGAGACAAAGATACAATGAGACTCTGAGTCACAGAGACACAGAGACTCTGAGACACTGAGACACTGAGACTCTGAGACACTGAGACAAAGAGACACTGAGACACAGAGACACTGAGGCACTGAGACACTGAGACTCTGAGACACTGAGACACAGAGACACAGAGACACTGAGACTCTGAGACACTGTGTCGCAGTGTCTCAGTGTCTCAGTGTCTCTGTGTCTCTGTGTCTCAGTGTTTCAGTGTTTCTGTGTCAAATTGTCTCTGTGTCTCAGTGTCTCAGTGTCTCTGTGTCTCAGTGTGTCAGAGTCTATGTGCCTCAGTGTCTCTGTGTCTCAGTGTCTCAGAGTCTCAGTGTCTCTGCGTCTCAGCATCTCTGTGTCTCTGTGTATCAGTGTCTCAGTGTCTCTGTATCTCAGTGTCTCTGTTTCTTAGAGTCTCAGTGTCTCCATTTCCCTGTGTCGCAGTGTCGCAGTGTCTCAGTGTCTCTGTGTCTCAGTGTCTCAGAGTCTCAGTGTCTCTGTGTCTCAGAGTCGCAGTGTCTCAGAGTCTCAGTGTCCCTGTGTCTCAGTGTCTCAGCTTCTCTGCGTTTCAGAGTCTCAATGTCTCTGTATCTCAGTGTCTCAGTGTCTCTGTGTCTCTTTGTCTCAGTGTCTCAGTTTCTCAGAGTCTCAGTGTCTCAGTGTCTCAGTGTCTCTGAGTCTCTGTGACTCAGTGTCTCAGAGTCACAGTGTATCTGTGACTCAGCGTCTCAGAGTCTCAGTGTCTCAGAGTCTCAGTGTCTCTGTGTCTCAGTGTCTCTGTGTCTCAGTGTCTCAGTGCCTCAGAGTAACAGTGTCTCTGTGTGTCGGTGTCTCTCTGCCTGAGTGTCTCTGTGTCTCAGTGTCGCAGTGTCTCAGATTCTCAGTGTCTCTGTGTCTCATTGTCTCTGTGTCTCAGTGTCTCAGAGCCTCAGTGTCTCTGTGTCTCTGTGTCTCAGTGTCTCTGTGTCTCTGTGTCTCAGTGTCTCAGTGTCTCTGTATCTCAGTGTCTCAGTGTCTCTGTGTCTCAGTGCCTCTGTGTCTCAGTGTCTCAGTGTCTCAGAGTCACAGTGTCTCTGTGTCTCTGTGTCTCAGTGTCTCAGAGTATCAGTGTCTCTGTGTCTCAGTGTCTCAGTGTCTCAGTGTCGCAGTGTCTCAGAGTCTCAGTGTCTCTGTGTCTCATTGTCTCTGTGTCTCAGTGTCTCAGAGCCTCAGTGTCTCTGTGTCTCAGAGTCTGAGTGTCTCTGTGTCTCAGTGTCTCAAGTCGCTGTGTCTCTGTATCACAGTGTTTCAGTGTCTCTGTGTCTCAGTGCCTCTGTGTCTCAGTGTCTCAGTGTCTCAGAGTCACAGTGTCTCTGTGTCTCTGTGTCTCAGTGTCTCAGAGTATCAGTGTCTCTGTGTCTCAGTGTCTCAGTGTCTCTGTGTCTCAGTGTCTCTGTGTCTCTGTGTCTCAGTGTCTCAGAGTCTCAGTGTCTCTGTGTCTCAGTGTCTCTTTGTCTCAGTGTCTCAGAGTCTCAGTGTCTCAGTGTCTCTGTGACTCAGTGTCTCAGAGTGGCAGTGCCTCTGTGTCTCTGTGTCTCAGTGTCTCAGAGTCTCAGTGTCTCAGTGTCTCAGAGTCTCATTGTATCTTTGTCTCAGTGTCTCAGTGTCTCAGAGTCTCAGTGTCTCAGTGTCTCTGTGTCTCTGTGTCTCAGTGTCTCTGTATCTCAGTGTCTCAGAGTCTCAGTGTCTCTGTGTCGCAGTGTCTCAGTGTCTCTGTGTCTCTGTGTCTCAGTGTTTCAGTGTTTCTGTGTCACATTGTCTCTGTGTCTCAGTGTCTCAGTGTCTCAGTGTCTCTGTGTCTCAGTGTGTCAGAGTCTATGTGCCTCAGTGTCTCTGTGTCTCAGTGTCTCAGTGTCTCAGAGTCACAGTGTCTCTGTGTCTCTGTGTCTCAGTGTCTCAGAGTATCAGTGTCTCTGTTTCTCAGTGTCTCAGTGTCTCTGTGTCTCAGTGTCTCTGTGTCTCTGTGTCTCAGTGTCTCAGAGTCTCTTTGTCTCTGTGTCTCAGTGTCTCTTTGTCTCAGTGTCTCAGAGTCTCAGTGTCTCAGTGTCTCAGAGTCTCTGTGTCTCTGGGACTCAGAGTCGCATTGTATCTTTGTCTCAGTGTCTCAGTGTCTCAGAGTCTCAGTGTCTCAGTGTCTCTGTGTTTCTGTGTCTCAGTGTCCCTGTATCTCAGAGACACTGAGACTCTGAGACACTGAGATACAGAGACACAGAGACACAGAGACACTGAGACACTGAGACAAAGATACAATGAGACTCTGAGTCACAGAGACACAGAGACTCTGAGACACTGAGACACTGAGACTCTGAGACACTGAGACAAAGAGACACTGAGACACAGAGACACTGAGGCACTGAGACACTGAGACTCTGAGACACTGAGACACAGAGACACAGAGACACTGAGACTCTGAGACACTGTGTCGCAGTGTCTCAGTGTCTCAGTGTCTCTGTGTCTCTGTGTCTCAGTGTTTCAGTGTTTCTGTGTCAAATTGTCTCTGTGTCTCAGTGTCTCAGTGTCTCTGTGTCTCAGTGTGTCAGAGTCTATGTGCCTCAGTGTCTCTGTGTCTCAGTGTCTCAGAGTCTCAGTGTCTCTGCGTCTCAGCATCTCTGTGTCTCTGTGTATCAGTGTCTCAGTGTCTCTGTATCTCAGTGTCTCAGTTTCTTAGAGTCTCAGTGTCTCCATTTCCCTGTGTCGCAGTGTCGCAGTGTCTCTGTGTCTCAGTGTCTCAGAGTCTCAGAGTCTCAGTGTCTCTGTGTCTCAGAGTCGCAGTGTCTCAGAGACTCAGTGTCCCTGTGTCTCAGTGTCTCAGCTTCTCTGCGCTTCAGAGTCTCAATGTCTCTGTATCTCAGTGTCTCAGTGTATCTGTGACTCAGCGTCTCAGAGTCTCAGTGTCTCAGAGTCTCAGTGTCTCTGTGTCTCAGTGTCTCTGTGTCTCAGTGTCTCAGAGCCTCAGAGTTACAGTGTCTCTGTGTATCGGTGTCTCTCTGTCTGAGTGTCTCTGTGTCTCAGTGTCACAGTGTCTCAGAGTCTCAGTGTCTCTGTGTCTCATTGTCTCTGTGTCTCAGTGTCTCAGAGCCTCAGTGTCTCTGTGTCTCAGAGCCTCAGTGGCTCAGTGTCTCAGTGTCTCAGTGTCTCAGAGTCACAGTGTCTCTGTGTCTCTGTGTCTCAGTGTCTCAGAGTATAAGTGTCTCAGTGTCTCAGTGACTCTGTGTCTCAGTGCCTCTGTGTCTCTGTGTCTCAGTGTCTCAGAGTCTCAGAGTCTCAGTGTCTCTGTGCCTCAGTGTCTCTTTGTCTCAGTGTCTCAGAGTCTCAGTGTCTCAGTGTCTCAGAGTCTCAGTGTCTCTGTGTCTCTGTGACTCAGTGTCTCGGAGTGGCAGTGTCTCTGTGTCACTGTGTCTCAGTGTCTCAGAGTCTCAGTGTCTCAGTGTCTCAGAGTCTCATTGTATCTGTGTCTCAGTGTCTCAGAGTCTCAGTGTCTCAGTATCTCAGTGTCTCAGTGTCTCGGAGTGGCAGTGTCTCTGTGTCACTGTGTCTCAGTGTCTCAGAGTATAAGTGTCTCAGTGTCTCAGTGTCTCAGAGCCTCAGTGTCTCTGTGTCTCAGAGCCTCAGTGTCTCAGTGTCTCAGTGTCTCAGTGTCTCAGAGTCACAGTGTCTCTGTGTCTCTGTGTCTCAGTGTCTCAGAGTATAAGTGTCTCAGTGTCTCAGTGACTCTGTGTCTCAGTGCCTCTGTGTCTCTGTGTCTCAGTGTCTCAGAGTCTCAGAGTCTCAGTGTCTCTGTGCCTCAGTGTCTCTTTGTCTCAGTGTCTCAGAGTCTCAGTGTCTCAGTGTCTCAGAGTCTCAGTGTCTCTGTGTCTCTGTGACTCAGTTTCTCGGAGTGGCAGTGTCTCTGTGTCACTGTGTCTCAGTGTCTCAGAGTCTCAGTGTCTCAGTGTCTCAGAGTCTCATTGTATCTGTGTCTCAGTGTCTCAGAGTCTCAGTGTCTCAGTATCTCAGTGTCTCAGAGTTTCAGTGTCTCTGTGTCGCAGTGTCTCAGTGTCTCTGTGTCTCTGTGTCTCAGTGTTTCAGTGTTTCTGTGTCACATTGTCTCTGTGTCTCAGTGTCTCAGAGTCTCAGTGTCTCCGTGTCTCTGTGTCTCAGTCTGTCAGTGTCTTTGTGCCTCAGTGTCTCTGTGTCTCAGTGTCTCAGAGTCTCAGTGTCTCTGCGTCTCTGTGTCTCTGTGTCTCAGTGTCTCAGAGTCTCAGTGCCTCAGAGTGTCAATGTCTCTGTGTCTCAGTGCCTCTGTGTCTCAGTGTCTCAGTGTCTCTGCGTCTCAGTATCTCTGTGTCTCTGTGTCTTAGCGTCTCAGCGTCTCCTTGTCTCTGTGTCTCAGTGTCTCTGTGTCTCATTGTCTCTGTGTCTCAGTGTCTCAGAGTCTCAGAGTCTCAGTGTCTCTGTGTCTCTGTGACTCAGAGTCTCAGTGTCACCGTGTCTCAGCGTCTCAGCGTCTCTGTGTCTCAGTGTCTCAATTTCTCAGAGTCTCAGTGCCTCTGTGTCCCTGTGTCGCAGTGTCTCAGTGTCTCTGTGTCTCATTGTCTCTGTGTCTCATGTCTCAGAGTCTCAGTGTCTCTGTGTCTCAGCGTCTCAGCGTCTCTGTGTCTCAGTGTCTCTGTGTCTCAGCGTCTCTGTATCTCAGTGTCTCAGTATCTCAGAGTCTCAGCGTCTCCATTTCCCTGTGTCGCAGTGTCGCAGTGTCTCAGTGTCTCAGTGTCTCAGAGTCTCAGTGTCGCTGTGTCTCAGAGTCGAAGTGTCTCAGAGTCTCAGTGTCTCTGTGTCTCAGTGTCTCAGTGTCTCAGTGTCTCTGTGCCTCAGAGTCTCGATGTCTCTGTGTCTCATTGTCTCTGTGTCTCAGTGTCTCAGAGTCTCAGTTTCTCTGTGTCTCAGAGTCACACTGTCTCTGTGTCTCTGTGTCTCAGTGTCTCAGAGTATCAGTGTCTCTGTGTCTCAGTGTCTCATTGTCTTTGTGTCTCAGTGTCTCTGTGTCTGTGTCTCAGTGTCTCAGAGCCTCAGTGCCTCAGTGTCTCTGTGTCTCTGTGTCTCAGTGTCTCAGAGTCTCAGTGACTCTGTGTCTCAGTGTCTCTTTGTCTCAGTGTCTCAGAGTCTCAGTGTCTCAGCGTCTCAGAGTCTCAGTGTCTCTGTGTCTCTGTGACTCAGTATCTCAGAGTCTCAGTTTCTCAGTGTCTCAGAGTCTCAGTGTCTCTGTGTCTCAGTGTCCCTGTGCCTCAGTGTCTCAGAGTCTCAGTGTCTCAGAGTCTCAGTGTCTCTGTGTCTCATTGTCTCAGTGTCTCTGTGTCTCAGTGTTTCAGAGTCTCAGTGTCTCTGTGTCTCAGTGTCTCTTTGTCTCAGTGTCTCAGAGTCTCAGTGTCTCAGTGTCACAGAGTCTCAGTGTCTCTGTGTCTCTGTGACTCAGTGTCTCAGAGTCTCAGTGTCTCAGTGTCTCAGAGTCTCAGTGTCTCTGTGTCTCAGTGTCCCTGTGTCTCAGTGTCTCAGAGTCTCAGTGTCTCAGAGTCTCAGTGTCTCTGTGTCTCATTGTCTCTGCGCCTCAGTATCTCTGTGTCTCAGCGTCTCAGCGTCTCTGTGTCTATGTGACTCAGTGTCTCAGTGTCTCAGTTTCTCAGAATCTCAGTATCTCTCTGTCCCTGTGTCGCAGTTTCTCAGTGTCTCAGTGTCTCTGTGTCTCAGTGTTTCTGTGTCACATTGTCTCTGTGTCTCAGTGTCTCAGAGTCTCAGTGTCTCCGTGTCTCTGTGTCTCAGTGTCTCAGAGTCTCAGTGTCTCAGAGTCTCATTGTATCTGAGTCTCAGTGTCTCTGTGTCTCAGTGTCTCAGTGTCTCAGTGTCTCTGTTTCTCAGTGTCTCAGAGTCTCAGTGTCCCTGTGTCTCTGTGTCTCAGTGTCTCAGTGTCTCAGTGCATCAGTGTCTTAGTGTTTCTGTGTCTCAGTGTCTCAGTGTCTCAGAGTCACAGTGTATCTGTGTCTCAGTGTCTCAGAGTCTCAGTGTCTCTGTGTCTCAGTGTCTCAGAGTAACAGTGTCTCTGTGTCTCTGTGTCTCGGTGTCTCTGTGTCTGAGTGTCTCTGTTTCTCAGTGTCGCCATGTCTCAGAGTCTCAGTGTCTCATTGTCTCTGTATCTCAGTGTCTCAGAGTCTCAGTGTCTCAGAGTCTCAGTGTCTCTGTGTCTCATTGTCTCTGCACCTCAGTATCTCAGCGTCTCTGTGTCTCAGCGTCTCAGCGTCTCTGTGTCTATGTGACTCAGTGTCTCAGTTTCTCAGAATCTCAGTGTCTCTATGTCCCTGTGTCGCAGTTTCTCAGTGTCTCAGTGTCTCTGTGTCTCAGTGTTTCTGTGTCACATTGTCTCTGCGTCTCAGTGTCTCAGAGTATCAGTGTCTCCGTGTCTCAGTGTCTCAGTGTCTATGTGTCTCAGTGTCTCTGTGTCTCAGTGTCTCAGAGTCTCAGTGTCTCAGAGTCTCATTGTCTCTCAGTCTCAGTGTCTCTGTGTCTCTGTGTCTCAGTGTCTCAGTGTCTCTGTTTCTCAGTGTCTCAGAGTCTCAGTGTCTCTGTGTCTCAGTGGCTCAGTGTCTCAGTGTCTTTGTGTTTCTGTGTCACATTGTCTCTGTGTCTCAGAGTCTCAGTGTCTCCGTGTCTCAGTGTCTCAGTGTCTACGTGTCTCAGTGTCTCAGAGTCTCAGTGTCTCTGTGTCTCAGTATCTCTGTGTCTCAGTGTCTCAGCGTCTCAGCGTCTCTGTGTCTCTGTGTATCAGTGTCTCAGTGTCTCTGTGCCTCAGAGTCTCATTGTCTCAGTATCTCAGTGTCTCAGTGTGTCTGTGTCTCTGTGTCTCAGTGTCTCAGTTTCTCAGAGTCTCTGTGTCTCAGTGTCTCTGTGTCTCTGTGACTCAGTGTCTCAGAGTCACAGTGTATCTGTGTCTCAGTGTCTCAGAGTCTCAGTGTCTCTGTGTCTCAGTGTCTCAGAGTAACAGTGTCTCTGTGTCTCGGTGTCTCTGTGTCTGAGTGTCTCTGTGTCTCAGTGTCGCCGTGTCTCAGAGTCTCAGTGTCTCTGTGTCTCATTGTCTCTGTGTCTCAGTGTCTCAGAGCCTCAGTGTCTCAGTGTCTCTGTGTCTCAGTGTCTCTGTGTCTCAGTGTCTCAGAGTCGAAGTGTCTCTGTGTCTCTGTGTCTCAGTGTCTCAGGGTCTCAGTGTCTCAGTGTCTCTGTGTCTCAGTGTCTCCGTGTCTCTCTGTCTCAGTGTCTCAGTGTCTATGTGTCTGAGTGTCTCAGAGTCTCAGTGTCTCAGAGTCTCAGCGTCTCTCTGTCTCAGTGCCTCTGTGTCTCAGTGTCTCAGTGTCTTTGCGTCTGAGTATCTCTGTGTCTCTGTGTCTCAGTGTCTCAGCGTCTCAGCATCTCTGTGTCTCTGTGTATCAGTGTCTCAGTGTCTCTGTATCTCAGTGTCGCAGTTTCTCAGTGTCTCTGTGTCTCAGTGTCTCAGCTTCTCTGCGCCTCAGAGTCTCAATGTCTCTGTATCTCAGTGTCTCAGTGTCTCTGTGTCTCTGTGTCTCAGTGTCTCAGTTTCTCAGAGTCTCAGTGTCTCTGTGTCTCAGTGTCTCTGAGTCTCTGTGACTCAGTGTCTCTGAGTCACAGTGTATCTGTGACTCAGTGTTTCAGAGTCTCAGTATCTCAGGGTATCAGTTTCTCTGTGTCTCAGTGTCTCAGTGTCTCAGTGTCTCAGAGTAACAGTGTCTCTGTGTCTCGGTGTCCCTCTGTCTGAGTGTCTCAGTGTCTCAGTGTCACAGTGTCTCAGAGTCTCAGTGTCTCTGTGTCTCAGTGTCTCTGTGCCTCAGTGTCTCTGTGTCTCTGTGTCTCAGTGTCTCTGTGTCTCAGTGTCTCAGTGTCTCAGAGTCACAGTGTCTCTGTGTCTCAGTGTCTCAGAGTATCATTGTCTCAGTGTCTCAGAGTCTCAGTGTCTCTGTGTCTCTGTGTCTCTGTGTCTCAGTGTCTCAGAGTCTCAGTGTCTCAGTTTCTCAGAGTCTCAGTGTCTCTGTGTCTCTGTGACTCAGTGTCTCAGAGTGGCAGTGTCTCTGTGTCTCTGTGTCTCAGTGTCTCTGTATCTCAGTGTCTCAGAGTCTCAGTGTCTCTGTGTCGCAGTGTCTCAGTGTCTCAGTGTCTCTCTGTTTCTGTGTCTCAGTGTTTCAGTGTTTCTGTGTCACATTGTCTCTGTGTCACAGTGTCTCAGAGTCTCAGTGTCTCCGTGTCTCTGTGTCTCAGTGTCTCAGTGGCTCAGTGTCTCAGAGTCTCAGAGTCTCAGTTTCTACGTGTCTCAGAGACGCATTGTCTCAGTGTCTCGGATTCTCAGTGTCTCAGAGTCTCAGTTTCTAAGTGTCTCAGAGACGCAGTGTCTCAGTGTCTCGGATTCTCAGTGTCTCAGAGTCTCTGTGTCTCTGCGTCTCTGTGTCTCAGCATCTCAGCGTCTCTGTGTCTCCCTGTCTCAGTGTCTCTGTGTCTCAGTGTGTCAGTGTCTCAGTGTCTCAGTGTCTCTGAGTCTCAGTCTCTGTGTCTCTGTGTCTCAGTGTCTCTGTGTCGATGTGTCTCAGTGTCTCAGTTTCTCTCTGTCTCTGTGTCTCAGCGTGTTAGTGTCTCAGTGTCTCTGTGTCTCAGTGTCTCTTTGTCTCAGAGTGTCTGTGTCGAAGTGTCTCTGTGTCTCAGTGTCTCAGAGAATCAGTGTCTCAATGTCTCAGAGTCTCGGTATCTCTGTGTATCTGTGTCTCTGTGTCTCAGCGTCTCAGTGTCTCTGTGTCTCAGTGTCTCAGTGTCTCGTTGTATCAGAGACTCAGTGTCTTAGTGTCTCAGAGTCTCAGTGCCTCTGTGTCTCTGTGTCTCCGAGCCTCACTGTCTCAGTGTCTCTGTGTCTCAGTGTCTCAGAGTCTCAGTGTCTCTGTGTCTCTGTGTCACAGTTTCTCAGTGTCTCTGTGTCTCAGTGTCTCAGAGTCTCAGAGTCTCAGAGTCTCAGTGTCTCAGTGTCTCAGTGTTTCTGTGTCTCTGTGTCTCAGTGTCTCAGAGTCTCAGTGTCTCTGGGTCTCAGTGTCTCTGTGTCTCAGTGTCTCTGTGTCTCAGTGTCGCACTGTCTCAGAGTCTCAGTGTCCCTGTGTCTCAGTGTGTCAGTGTCTCAGTGTCTCAGGGTCTCAGAGTCTCTGTGTCTCAGTGTCACTGTGTCTCAGTATCTTAGTGTCTCAGTTTCTCAGTGTCTCTGTGTCTCAGTGTCTCAGTGTCTCTGTGTCTCAGTGTCTCAGAGTCTCAGAGTCTCAGTGTCTCTGTGTCTCAGTGTGTCAGTGTCTCAGCGTCTCTGAGTCTCAGTGTCAGTGTCTCAGTGTCTCAGTGTCTCTCTGTCTCTGTGTCTCAGCGTCTTAGTGTCTCTGTGTCTCAGTGTCTCTGTGTCTCAGTGTCTCTTTGTCTCAGAGCCTCTGTGCCTAAGTGTCTCTGTGTCTCAGTGTCTCAGAAAATCAGTGTCTCAATGTCTCAGAGTCACTGTGTCTCTGTGTATCTGTGTCTCTGTGTCTCAGCGTCTCAGTGTCTCTGTGTCTCAGTGTCTCGTTGTCTCAGAGTCTCAGTGTCCTAATGTCTCAGAGTCTCAGTGCCTCTGTGTCTCTGTGTCTCTGTGACTCCGAGCCTCAGAGTCTCAGTGTCTCTGTGTCTCAGTGTCTCAGTGTCTCAGTGTCTCTGTGTCTCAGAGTCATAGTGTCTCTGTGTCTCAGTGCCTCTGAGTCTCAGTGTCTCTGTGTCACAGTGTCTCGGTGTCTCTGTGTCTCAGTGCCTCTATCTCTCAGTGTCACAGAGTCTCAGATTCTCAGTGTCTCAGAGTCTCAGTGTCTCAGTGTCTCAGAGTCTCAGTGTCTCAGTGTCTCAGTGTCTCAGTGTCTCAGAGTCTCAGTTTCTACGTGTCTCAGAGACGCATTGTCTCAGTGTCTCGGATTCTCAGTGTCTCAGAGTCTCAGTTTCTAAGTGTCTCAGAGACGCAGTGTCTCAGTGTCTCGGATTCTCAGTGTCTCAGAGTCTCTGTGTCTCTGCGTCTCTCTGTCTCAGCGTCTCTGTGTCTCCCTGTCTCAGTGTCTCTGTGTCTCAGTGTCTCAGAGTCTCAGTGTCTCTGTGTCTCAGTGTCTCAGTGTCTCAGAGTCTCAGAGTCTCACTTTCTACGTGTCTGAGAGACGCTGTGTCTCAGAGTCTCTGCGTCTCTGTGTCTCAGCGTCTCAGTGTCTCCCTGTCTCAGTGCCTCAGTGTCTCTGTGTCTCAGTGTCTCAGTGTCTAGGAGTCTAATTGTCTCTATGTCTGTGTGTCTCTGTGTCTCAGTGTCTCAGAGTCACAGCGTCTCAGAGTCTCAGTGTCTCAGGGGCTCAGTGTCTCACTATCACTGTGTCTCAGTGTCTCTGTGTCTCAGTGTCTCAGAGTCTAAGTGTCTCTGTGTCTCTGCGTCTCTGTGTCTCAGCGTCTCTGTGTCTCCCTGTCTCAGTGTCTCTGTGTCTCAGTGTCTCAGAGTCTCAGTGTCTCAGTGTCTCTGTGTCTCAGTGTCTAGGCGTCTAATTGTCTCTATGTCTGTGTGTCTCCTTGTCTCAGTGTCTCAGAGTCTCAGTGTCTCAGTGACTCAGTGTCTCTGTGTCTATGTGTCTCAGTGTCTCAGAGTCTCAGTGCCTCTGTGTCTCTGTGTCTCGGTGTCTCTGTGTCTCAGTGTCACCGTGTCTCTGTGTCTCAGTGTCTCAGTGTCTCCGAGCCTCAGGGTCTCAGTGTCTCTGTGTCTCAGTGTCTCAGAGTCTCAGTGTCTCTGTGTATCTGTGTCACAGTTTCTCAGTGTCTCTGTGTCTCAGTGCCTCAGAGTCTCAGAGTCTCAGTGTCTCGGTGTCTCAGTGTCTCTGTGTCTCTGTGTCTCAGTGTCTCTGTGTCCCAGTGTCTCAGAGTCTCAGTGTCTCAGAATCTCTGTGTCTCAGTGTCACTGTGTCTCAGTGTCTCAGAGTCTCAGTGTCTCAGTGTCTCAGTGTCTCAGTGTCTCTGTGTCCCAGTGTCTCAGAGACTCAGTGTCTCAGAATCTCTGTGTCTCAGTGTCACTGTGTCTCGGTGTCTCTGTGTCTCAGAGTCTCAGTGTCTCAGTTTTTCAGTGTGCTGTGTCTCAGTGTCTCAGTGTCTCAGATTCTCAGTGTCTCTGTGTCTCAGTGTGTCTGAGTCTCAGTGTCTGTGTCTCAGTGTCTCAGTGTCTCAGATTCTCAGTGTCTCTATGTCTCAGTGTCTCTGAGTCTCAGTGTCTGTGTCTCAGTGTCTCAGAGTCTCAGTGTCTCTGTGTCTCAGTGTCTCTTTGTCTCTGTGTCTCAGTGTCTCTGTGTCTCTTTGTCTCAGAGACTCTGTGTCTAAGTGTCTCTGTGTCTCAGTGTCTCAGAAAATCAGTGTCTCAATGTCTCAGAGTGTCGGTATCTCTGTGTATCTCTGTCTCTGTGTCTCAGCGTCTCAGTGTCTCTTTGTCTCAGTGTCTCTGTGTCTCTGTGTCTCTGTGTCTCCGAGCCTCAGTGTCTCAGTGTCTCTGTGTCTCAGTGTCTCAGAGTCTCAGTGTCTCTGTGTCTCTGTGTCACAGTTTCTCAGTGTCTCTGTGTCTCAGTGTCTCAGAGTCTCATAGTCTCAGTGTCTCGGTGTCTCAGTGTCTCTGTGTCTCTGTGTCTCAGTGTCTCAGAGCCTCAGTGTCTCTGGGTCTCAGTGTCTCAGTGTCTCTGTGTCTCAGTGTCTCTGTGTCTCAGTGTCGCACTGTCTCAGAGTCTCAGTGTCTCTGTGTCTCAGTGTGTCAGTGTCTCTGTGTCTCAGTGTCTCAGGGTCTCAGAGTCTCTGTGTCTCAGTGTCACTGTGTCTCAGTGTCTCAGTGTCTCAGATTCTCAGTGTCTCTGTGTCTCAGTGTCTCTGTGTCTCTGTGTCTCAGTGTCTCTGTGTCTCTGTGTCTCAGAGTCTCAGTGTCTCTGTGTCTCAATCTGTCAGTGTCTCAGTGTCTGTGTCTCAGCGTCTCTGAGTCTCAGTGTCTGTGTCTCTGTGTCTCAGTGTCTCAGAGTCTCAGTGTCTCTGTGTCTCAGTGCCTCTTTGTCTCTGTGTCTCAGTGTCTCTGTGTCGATGTGTCTCAGTTTCTCAGTGTCTCTCTGTCTCGGTGTCTCAGCGTCTTAGTGTCTCTGTGTCTCAGTGTCTCTGTGTCTCAGTGTCTCTTTGTCTCAGAGTCTCTGTGCCTAAGTGTCTCTGTGTCTCAGTGTCTCAGAAAATCAGTGTCTCAATGTCTCAGAGTCTCGGTGTCTCTGTGTATCTGTGTCTCTGTGTCTCAGCGTCTCAGTGTCTCTGTGTCTCAGTGTCTCTGTGTCTCAGTGTCTCGTTGTCTCAGAGTCTCAGTGTCTTAGTGTCTCAGAGTCTCAGTGCCTCTGTGTCTCTGTGTCTCAGTGTCTCAGAGTCTCAGTGTCTCTGTGTCTCAGTGTCTCTTTGTCTCTGTGTCAGAGTCTCAGTGTCTCAGTGTCTCAGAGTCTCTGTGTCTCTGTGACTCAGTGTCTCAGAGTGGCAGTGTCTCTGTGTCTCTGTGTCTCAGAGTCTCAGTGTCTCAGTGTCTCAGAGTCTCATTGTATCTTTGTCTCAGTGTCTCAGTGTCTCAGTGTCTCAGTGTCTCTGTGTCTCTGTGTCTCAGTGTCTCTGTATCTCAGTGTCTCAGAGTCTCAGTGTCTCTGTGTCGCAGTGTCTCAGTGTCTCAGTGTCTCTGTGTCTCAGTGTTTCAGTGTTTCTGTGTCACATTGTCTCTGTGTCTCAGTGTCTCAGTGTCTCTGTGTCTCAGTGTCTCAGTGTCTCAGAGTCACAGTGTCTCTGTGTCTCAGTGTCTCAGAGTATCAGTGTCTCTGTGTCTCAGTGTCTCTGTGTCTCAGTGTCTCAGTGTCTCTGTGTCTCAGTGTCTCTTTGTCTCAGTGTCTCAGAGTCTCAGTGTCTCAGTGTCTCAGAGTCTCTGTGTCTCTGTGACTCAGAGTCTGATTGTATCTTTGTCTCAGTGTCTCAGTGTCTCAGTGTCTCAGAGTCACAGTGTCTCTGTGTCTCAGTGTCTCAGTGTCTCAGAGTCTCAGTGTCTCAGTGTCTCTGTGTCTCAGTGTCTCTGTGTCTCTGTGTCTCAGTGTCTCTGTATCTCAGAGACACTGAGACTCTGAGACACTGAGATACAGAGACACTGAGACACAGAGACACTGAGACACTGAGACACTGAGACTCTGAGACACTGAGACACTGAGACAAAGATACAATGAGACTCTGAGTCACAGAGACACAGAGACTCTGAGACTCTGAGACACTGAGACACTGAGACTCTGAGACACTGAGACAAAGAGACACTGAGACACAGAGACACTGAGACTCTGAGACACTGAGACACAGAGACACTGAGACACTGAGACACTGCGACACAGTGTCTCAGAGTCTCAGTGTCTCTGTGTCTCTGTGTCTCAGTGTTTCAGTGTTTCTGTGTCACATTGTCTCTGTGTCTCAGTGTCTCTGTGTCTCAGTGTGTCAGAGTCTATGTGCCTCAGTATCTCTGTGTCTCAGTGTCTCTGTGTCGCAGTGTCTCAGCGTCTCAGTGTCTCTGTGTCTCAGTGTTTCAGTGTTTCTGTGTCACATTGTCTCTGTGTCTCAGTGTCTCTGTGTCTCAGTGTCTCAGTGTCTCAGAGTCACAGTGTCTCTGTGTCTCTGTGTCTCTGTGTCTCAGTGTCTCAGAGTATCAGTGTCTCTGTGTCTCAGTGTCTCAGTGTCTCTGTGTCTCAGTGTCTCAGTGTCTCTGTGTCTCAGTGTCTCTTTGTCTCAGTGTCTCAGAGTCTCACTGTCTCAGTGTCTCAGAGTCTCTGTGTCTCTGTGACTCAGAGTCTGATTGTATCTTTGTCTCAGTGTCTCAGTGTCTCAGTGTCTCAGAGTCTCTGTATCTCAGAGACACTGAGACTCTGAGACACTGAGATACAGAGACACTGAGACACAGAGACACAGAGACACTGAGACACTGAGACTCTGAGACACTGAGACACTGAGACACTGAGACAAAGATACAATGAGACTCTGAGTCACAGAGACACAGAGACTCTGAGACACTGGGACACTGAGACTCTGAGACACTGAGACAAAGAGACACTGAGACACAGAGACACTGAGACTCTGAGACGCTGAGACACAGAGACACAGAGACACTGAGACTCTGAGACTCTGAGACACTGTGTCGCAGTGTCTCAGTGTCTCTGTGTCTCTGTGTCTCAGTGTTTCAGTGTTTCTGTGTCACATTGTCTCTGTGTCTCAGTGTCTCAGTGTCTCTGTGTCTCAGTGTGTCAGAGTCTATGTGCCTCAGTATCTCTGTGTCTCAGAGTCTCAGTGTCTCTGCGTCTCAGCATCTCTGTGTCTCTGTGTATCAGTGTCTCAGTGTCTCTGTATCTCAGTGTCTCAGTTTCTTAGAGTCTCAGTGTCTCCATTTCCCTGTGTCGCAGTGTCGCAGTGTCTCTGTGTCTCAGTGTCTCAGAGTCTCAGTGTCTCTGTGTCTCAGAGTCGCAGTGTCTCAGAGACTCAGTGTCCCTGTGTCTCAGTGTCTCAGCTTCTCTGCGCTTCAGAGTCTCAATGTCTCTGTATCTCAGTGTCTCAGTGTATCTGTGACTCAGCGTCTCAGAGTCTCAGTATCTCAGAGTCTCAGTGTCTCTGTGTCTCAGTGTCTCTGTGTCTCAGTGTCTCAGAGCCTCAGAGTTACAGTGTCTCTGTGTATCGGTGTCTCTCTGTCTGAGTGTCTCTGTGTCTCAGTGTCGCAGTGTCTCAGAGTCTCAGTGCCTCTCTGTCTCAGTGCCTCTGTGTCTCAGTGTCTCAGTGTCTCTGCGTCTGAGTATCTCTGTGTCTCTGTGTCTCAGTGTCTCAGCGTCTCAGCATCTCTGTGTCTCTGTGTATCAGTGTCTCAGTGTCTCTGTATCTCAGTGTCGCAGTTTATCAGTGTCTCTGTGTCTCAGTGTCTCAGCTTCTCTGCGCCTCAGAGTCTCAATGTCTCTGTATCTCAGTGTCTCAGTGTCTCTGTGTCTCTGTGTCTCAGTGTCTCAGTTTCTCAGAGTCTCAGTGTCTCTGTGTCTCAGTGTCTCAGAGTCTCATAGTCTCAGTGTCTCGGTGTCTCAGTGTCTCTGTGTCTCTGTGTCTCAGTGTCTCAGAGTCTCAGTGTCTCTGGGTCTCAGTGTCTCAGTGTCTCTGTGTCTCAGTGTCTCTGTGTCTCAGTGTCGCACTGTCTCAGAGTCTCAGTGTCTCTGTGTCTCAGTGTGTCAGTGTCTCTGTGTCTCAGTGTCTCAGGGTCTCAGAGTCTCTGTGTCTCAGTGTCACTGTGTCTCAGTGTCTCATATTCTCAGTGTCTCTGTGTCTCAGTGTCTCTGTGTCTCTGTGTCTCAGTGTCTCAGAGTCTCAGTGTCTCAGAGTCTCAGTGTCTCTGTGTCTCAATCTGTCAGTGTCTCAGTGTCTGTGTCTCAGCGTCTCTGAGTCTCAGTGTCTGTGTCTCTGTGTCTCAGTGTCTCAGAGTCTCAGAGTCTCAGTGTCTCTGTGTCTCAGTGCCTCTTTGTCTCTGTGTCTCAGTGTCTCTGTGTCGATGTGTCTCAGTGTCTCAGTGTCTCTCTGTCTCGGTGTCTCAGCGTCTTAGTGTCTCTGTGTCTCAGTGTCTCTGTGTCTCAGTGTCTCTTTGTCTCAGAGTCTCTGTGCCTAAGGGTCTCTGTGTCTCAGTGTCTCAGAAAATCAGTGTCTCAATGTCTCAGAGTCTCGGTGTCTCTGTGTATCTGTGTCTCTGTGTCTCAGCGTCTCAGTGTCTCTGTGTCTCAGTGTCTCTGTGTCTCAGTGTCTCGTTGTCTCAGAGTCTCAGTGTCTTAGTGTCTCAGAGTCTCAGTGCCTCTGTGCCTCTGTGTCTCTGTGTCTCAGTGTCTCAGAGTCTCAGTGTCTCTGTGTCTCAGTGTCTCTTTGTCTCTGTGTCAGAGTCTCAGTGTCTCAGTGTCTCAGAGTCTCTGTGTCTCTGTGTCTCAGTGTCTCAGAGTCTCAGTGTCTCAGTGTCTCAGAGTCTCATTGTATCTTTGTCTCAGTGTCTCAGTGTCTCAGAGTCTCAGTGTCTCAGTGTCTCAGTGTCTCAGTGTCTCTGTATCTCAGTGTCTCAGAGTCTCAGTGTCTCTGTGTCGCAGTGTCTCAGCGTCTCAGTGTCTCTGTGTCTCAGTGTTTCAGTGTTTCTGTGTCACATTGTCTCTGTGTCTCAGTGTCTCAGTGTCTCTGTGTCTCAGTGTCTCAGTGTCTCAGAGTCACAGTGTCTCTGTGTCTCTGTGTCTCTGTGTCTCAGTGTCTCAGAGTATCAGTGTCTCTGTGTCTCAGTGTCTCAGTGTCTCTGTGTCTCAGTGTCTCTTTGTCTCAGTGTCTCAGAGTCTCAGTGTCTCAGTGTCTCAGAGTCTCTGTGTCTCTGTGACTCAGAGTCTGATTGTATCTTTGTCTCAGTGTCTCAGTGTCTCAGTGTCTCAGAGTCTCAGTGTCTCAGTGTCTCTGTGTCTCAGTGTCTCTGTGTCTCAGTGTCTCTGTATCTCAGAGACACTGAGACTCTGAGACACTGAGATACAGAGACACTGAGACACAGAGACACAGAGACACTGAGACACTGAGACTCTGAGACACTGAGACACTGAGACACTGAGACAAAGATACAATGAGACTCTGAGTCACAGAGACACAGAGACTCTGAGACACTGGGACACTGAGACTCTGAGACACTGAGACAAAGAGACACTGAGACACAGAGACACTGAGACTCTGAGACACTGAGACACAGAGACACAGAGACACTGAGACTCTGAGACACTGTGTCGCAGTGTCTCAGTGTCTCTGTGTCTCTGTGTCTCTGTGTCTCAGTGTTTCAGTGTTTCTGTGTCACATTGTCTCTGTGTCTCAGTGTCTCAGTGTCTCTGTGTCTCAGTGTGTCAGAGTCTATGTGCCTCAGTATCTCTGTGTCTCAGTGTCACAGAGTCTCAGTGTCTCTGCGTCTCAGCATCTCTGTGTCTCTGTGTATCAGTGTCTCAGTGTCTCTGTATCTCAGTGTCTCAGTTTCTTAGAGTCTCAGTGTCTCCATTTCCCTGTGTCGCAGTGTCGCAGTGTCTCTGTGTCTCAGTGTCTCAGAGTCTCAGTGTCTCTGTGTCTCAGAGTCGCAGTGTCTCAGAGACTCAGTGTCCCTGTGTCTCAGTGTCTCAGCTTCTCTGCGCTTCAGAGTCTCAATGTCTCTGTATCTCAGTGTCTCAGTGTATCTGTGACTCAGCGTCTCAGAGTCTCAGTATCTCAGAGTCTCAGTGTCTCTGTGTCTCAGTGTCTCTGTGTCTCAGTGTCTCAGAGCCTCAGAGTTACAGTGTCTCTTTGTATCGGTGTCTCTCTGTCTGAGTGCCTCTGTGTCTCAGTGTCGCAGTGTCTCAGAGTCTCAGTGTCTCTGTGTCTCATTGTCTCTGTGTCTCAGTTTCTCAGAGCCTCAGTGTCTCAGTGTCTCAGTGTCTCTGTATCTCAGTGTCTCAGTGTCTCTGTGTCTCAGTGCCTCTGTGTCTCAGTGTCTCAGTGTCTCAGAGTCACAGTGTCTCTGTGTCTCTGTGTCTCAGTGTCTCAGAGTATAAGTGTCTCAGTGTCTCTGTGTCTCTGTGTCTCTGTGTCTCAGTGTCTCAGAGTCTCAGTGTCTCTGTGCCTCAGTGTCTCTTTGTCTCAGTGTCTCAGAGTCTCAGTGTCTCAGTGTCTCAGAGTCTCAGTGTCTCTGTGTCTCTGTGACTCAGTGTCTCAGAGTGGCAGTGTCTCTGTGTCACTGTGTCTCAGTGTCTCAGAGTCTCAGTGTCTCAGTGTCTCAGAGTCTCATTGTATCTGTGTCTCAGTGTCTCAGTGTCTCAGAGTCTCAGTGTCTCAGTGTCTCAGTGTCTCTGTGTCTCTGTGCCTCAGTGTCTCAGGGTCTCAGTTTCTCTGTGTCTCAGTGCCTCTGTGTCTCAGAGTCTCAGTGTCTCAGTGTCTCAGTGTCTCTGTGTCTCAGTGCCTCTGTGTCTCAGTGTCTCAGTGTCTCAGAGTCACAGTGTCTCTGTGTCTCTGTGTCTCAGTGTCTCAGAGTATAAGTGTCTCAGTGTCTCAGTGTCTCTGTGTCTCAGTGTCTCAGTGTCTCTGTGTCGCAGTGTCTCAGTGTCTCAGTGTCTCTATGTCTCTGTGTCTCAGTGTTTCAGTGTTTCTGTGTCACATTGTCTCTGTGTCTCAGTGTCTCAGAGTCTCAGTGTCTCAGTGTCTCAGTGTCTCTGTGTCTCTGTGCCTCAGTGTCTCAGTGTCTCAGTGTCTCTGTGTCTCAGTGCCACTGTGTCTCAGAGTCTCAGTGTCTCAGTGTCTCAGAGTCTCAGTGTCTCTGTGTCTCAGTGCCTCTGTGTCTCAGTGTCTCAGTGTCTCAGTATCTCAGTGTCTCAGAGTCTCAGTGTCTCTGTGTCGCAGTGTCTCAGTGTCTCAGTGTCTCTGTGTCTCAGTGTTTCAGTGTTTCTGTGTCACATTGTCTCTGTGTCTCAGTGTCTCAGAGTCTCAGTGTCTCCGTGTCTCTGTGTCTCAGTGTGTCAGTGTCTTTGTGCCTCAGTGTCTCTGTGTCTCAGTGTCTCAGAGTCTCAGTGTCTCTGCGTCTCTGTGTCTCTGTGTCTCAGTGTCTCAGAGTCTCAGTGCCTCAGAGTGTTAGTGTCTCTGTGTCTCAGTGCCTCTGTGTCTCAGTGTCTCAGTGTCTCAGTGTCTCTGCGTCTCAGTATCTCTGTGTCTCTGTGTCTTAGCGTCTCAGCGTCTCCTTGTCTCTGTGTCTCAGTGTCTCTGTGTCTCATTGTCTCTGTGTCTCAGTGTCTCAGAGTCTCAGTGTCTCTGTGTCTCTGTGTCTCTGTGACTCAGAGTCTCAGTGTCACCGTGTCTCAGCGTCTCAGCGTCTCTGTGTCTCGGTGTCTCAGTTTCTCAGTGTCTCAGTGTCTCTGTGTCTCATTGTCTCTGTGTCTCATGTCTCAGAGTCTCAGTGTCTCTGTGTCTCAGCGTCTCAGCGTCTCTGTGTCTCAGTGACTTTGTGTCTCAGCGTCTCTGTATCTCAGTGTCTCAGTATCTCAGAGTCTCAGCGTCTCCATTTCCCTGTGTCGCAGTGTCGCAGTGTCTCAGTGTCTCTGTGTCTCAGTGTCTCAGAGTCTCAATGTCTCTGTGTCTCATTGTCTCTGTGTCTCAGTGTCTCAGAGTCTCCGTTTCTCTGTGTCTCAGAGTCACACTGTCTCTGTGTCTCTGTGTCTCAGTGTCTCAGAGTATCAGTGTCTCTGTGTCTCAGTGTCTAGGAGTCTAATTGTTTCTATGTCGGTGTGTCTCCTTGTCTCTGTGTCTCAGCGTCTCTGTGTCTCCCTGTCTCAGTGTCTCTGTGTCTCAGTGTCTCAGAGTCTCAGTGTCTCAGTGTCTCTGTGTCTCAGTGTCTAGGAGTCTAATTGTCTCTATGTCTGTGTGTCTCCTTGTCTCAGTGTCTCAGAGTCTCAGTGTCTCAGTGACTCAGTGTCTCTGTGTCTATGTGTCTCAGTGTCTCAGAGTCTCAGTGCCTCTGTGTCTCTGTGTCTCGGTGTCTCTGTGTCTCAGTGTCACCGTGTCTCTGTGTCTCAGTGTCTCAGTGTCTCCGAGCCTCAGTGTCTCAGTGTCTCTGTGTCTCAGTGTCTCCGAGTCTCAGTGTCTCTGTGTCACAGTTTCTCAGTGTCTCTGTGTCTCAGTGTCTCAGAGTCTCAGAGTCTCAGTGTCTCGGTGTCTCAGTGTCTCTGTGTCTCTGTGTCTCAGTATCCCAGTGTCTCAGAGTCTCAGTGTCTCAGAATCTCTGTGTCTCAGTGTCACTGTGTCTCAGTGTCTCAGTGTCTCTGTGTCCCAGTGTCTCAGAGTCTCAGTGTCTCAGAATCTCTGTGTCTCAGTGTCACTGTGTCTCGGTGTCTCTGTGTCTCAGAGTCTCAGTGTCTCAGTGTTTCAGTGTGCTGTGTCTCAGTGTCTCAGATTCTCAGTGTCTCTGTGTCTCAGTGTGTCTGAGTCTCATTGTCTGTGTCTCAGTGTCTCAGTGTCTCAGATTCTCAGTGTCTCTATGTCTCAGTGTCTCTGAGTCTCAGTGTCTGTGTCTCAGTGTCTCAGAGTCTCAGTGTCTCTGTGTCTCAGTGTCTCTTTGTCTCTGTGTCTCAGTGTCTCTGTGTCTCTTTGTCTCAGAGACTCTGTGTCTAAGTGTCTCTGTGTCTCAGTGTCTCAGAAAATCAGTGTCTCAATGTCTCAGAGTCTCGGTATCTCTGTGTAACTCTGTCTCTGTGTCTCAGCGTCTCAGTGTCTCTTTGTCTCAGTGTCTCTGTGTCTCTGTGTCTCCGAGCCTCAGTGTCTCAGTGTCTCTGTGTCTCAGTGTCTCAGAGTCTCAGTGTCTCTGTGTCTCTGTGTCACAGTTTCTCAGTGTCTCTGTGTCTCAGTGTCTCAGAGTCTCATAGTCTCAGTGTCTCGGTGTCTCAGTGTCTCTGTGTCTCTGTGTCTCTGTGTCGCAGAGTCTCAGTGTCTCTGGGTCTCAGTGTCTCAGTGTCTCTGTGTCTCAGTGTCTCTGTGTCTCAGTGTCGCACTGTCTCAGAGTCTCAGTGTCTCTGTGTCTCAGTGTGTCAGTGTCTCTGTGTCTCAGTGTCTCAGGGTCTCAGAGTCTCTGTGTCTCAGTGTCGCTGTGTCTCAGTGTCTCAGATTCTCAGTGTCTCTGTGTCTCAGTGTCTCTGTGTCTCAGTGTCTCAGAGTCTCAGTGTCTCAGAGTCTCAGTGTCTCTGTGTCTCAATCTGTCAGTGTCTCAGTGTCCGTGTCTCAGCGTCTCTGAGTCTCAGTGTCTGTGTCTCTGTGTCTCAGTGTCTCAGAGTCTCAGAGTCTCAGTGTCTCTGTGTATCAGTGCCTCTTTGTCTCTGTGTCTCAGTGTCTCTGTGTCGATGTGTCTCAGTGTCTCAGTGTCTCTCTGTCTCGGTGTCTCAGCGTCTTAGTGTCTCTGTGTCTCAGTGTCTCTGTGTCTCAGTGTCTCTTTGTCTCAGAGTCTCTGTGCCTAAGTGTCTCTGTGTCTCAGAAAATCAGTGTCTCAATGTCTCAGAGTCTCGGTGTCTCTGTGTATCTGTGTCTCTGTGTCTCAGCGTCTCAGTGTCTCTGTGTCTCAGTGTCTCTGTGTGTCAGTGTCTCGTTGTCTCAGAGTCTCAGTGTCTTAGTGTCTCAGAGTCTCAGTGCCTCTGTGTCTCTGTGTCTCTGTGTCTCAGTGTCTCAGTGTTTCAGTGTTTCTGTGTCACATTGTCTCTGTGTCTCAGTGTCTCAGTGTCTCTGTGTCTCAGTGTGTCAGAGTCTATGTGCCTCAGTATCTCCGTGTCTCAGTGTCTCAGAGTCTCAGTGTCTCTGCGTCTCAGCATCTCTGTGTCTCTGTGTATCAGTGTCTCAGTGTCTCTGTATCTCAGTGTCTCAGTTTCTTAGAGTCTCAGTGTCTCCATTTCCCTGTGTCGCAGTGTCGCAGTGTCTCTGTGTCTCAGTGTCTCAGAGTCTCAGTGTCTCTGTGTCTCAGAGTCGCAGTGTCTCAGAGACTCAGTGTCCCTGTGTCTCAGTGTCTCAGCTTCTCTGCGCTTCAGAGTCTCAATGTCTCTGTATCTCAGTGTCTCAGTGTATCTGTGACTCAGCGTCTCAGAGTCTCAGTATCTCAGAGTCTCAGTGTCTCTGTGTCTCAGTGTCTCTGTGTCTCAGTGTCTCAGAGCCTCAGAGTTACAGTGTCTCTGTGTATCGGTGTCTCTCTGTCTGAGTGTCTCTGTGTCTCAGTGTCGCAGTGTCTCAGAGTCTCAGTGTCTCTGTGTCTCATTGTCTCTGTGTCTCAGTGTCTCAGAGCCTCAGTGTCTCTGTGTCTCAGAGCCTCAGTGTCTCAGTGTCTCAGTGTCTCTGTATCTCAGTGTCTCAGTGTCTCAGAGTATAAGTGTCTCTGTGTCTCAGTGTCTCTGTGTCTCAGTGTCTCTGTGTCTGTGTGTCTCAGTGTCTCAGAGTCTCAGTGTCTCTGTGCCTCAGTGTCTCTTTGTCTCAGTGTCTCAGAGTCTCAGTGTCTCAGTGTCTCAGAGTCTCAGTGTCTCTGTGTCTCTGTGACTCAGTGTCTCAGAGTGGCAGTGTCTCTGTGTCACTGTGTCTCAGTGTCTCAGAGTCTCAGTGTCTCAGTGTCTCAGAGTCTCATTGTATCTGTGTCTCAGTGTCTCAGTGTCTCTGTGTCTCTGTGTCTCTGTGTCTCAGTGTTTCAGTGTTTCTGTGTCACATTGTCTCTGTGTCTCAGTGTCTCAGTGTCTCTGTGTCTCAGTGTGTCAGAGTCTATGTGCCTCAGTATCTCCGTGTCTCAGTGTCTCAGAGTCTCAGTGTCTCTGCGTCTCAGCATCTCTGTGTCTCTGTGTATCAGTGTCTCAGTGTCTCTGTATCTCAGTGTCTCAGTTTCTTAGAGTCTCAGTGTCTCCATT
Organism: Carcharhinus amblyrhynchos; assembly: GCF_965287045.1. Classification (NCBI taxonomy): domain Eukaryota; kingdom Metazoa; phylum Chordata; class Chondrichthyes; order Carcharhiniformes; family Carcharhinidae; genus Carcharhinus; species Carcharhinus amblyrhynchos. The sequence goes on from NW_027649864.1 coordinate 176,650, forward strand.
TCCCTGTGTCGCAGTGTCGCAGTGTCTCTGTGTCTCAGTGTCTCAGAGTCTCAGTGTCTCTGTGTCTCAGAGTCGCAGTGTCTCAGAGACTCAGTGTCCCTGTGTCTCAGTGTCTCAGCTTCTCTGCGCTTCAGAGTCTCAATGTCTCTGTATCTCAGTGTCTCAGTGTATCTGTGACTCAGCGTCTCAGAGTCTCAGTATCTCAGAGTCTCAGTGTCTCTGTGTCTCAGTGTCTCTGTGTCTCAGTGTCTCAGAGCCTCAGAGTTACAGTGTCTCTGTGTATCGGTGTCTCTCTGTCTGAGTGTCTCTGTGTCTCAGTGTCGCAGTGTCTCAGAGTCTCAGTGTCTCTGTGTCTCATTGTCTCTGTGTCTCAGTGTCTCAGAGCCTCAGTGTCTCTGTGTCTCAGAGCCTCAGTGTCTCAGTGTCTCAGTGTCTCTGTATCTCAGTGTCTCAGTGTCTCAGAGTATAAGTGTCTCTGTGTCTCAGTGTCTCTGTGTCTCAGTGTCTCTGTGTCTGTGTGTCTCAGTGTCTCAGAGTCTCAGTGTCTCTGTGCCTCAGTGTCTCTTTGTCTCAGTGTCTCAGAGTCTCAGTGTCTCAGTGTCTCAGAGTCTCAGTGTCTCTGTGTCTCTGTGACTCAGTGTCTCAGAGTGGCAGTGTCTCTGTGTCACTGTGTCTCAGTGTCTCAGAGTCTCAGTGTCTCAGTGTCTCAGAGTCTCATTGTATCTGTGTCTCAGTGTCTCAGTGTCTCAGAGTCTCAGTGTCTCAGTGTCTCAGTGTCTCTGTGTCTCTGTGCCTCAGTGTCTCAGGGTCTCAGTTTCTCTGTGTCTCAGTGCCTCTGTGTCTCAGAGTCTCAGTGTCTCAGTGTCTCAGAGTCTCAGTGTCTCTGTGTCTCAGTGCCTCTGTGTCTCAGTGTCTCAGTGTCTCAGTATCTCAGTGTCTCAGAGTCTCAGTGTCTCTGTGTCGCAGTGTCTCAGTGTCTCAGTGTCTCAGTGTCTCTGTGTCTCAGTGCCTCTGTGTCTCAGTGTCTCAGTGTCTCAGAGTCACAGTGTCTCTGTGTCTCAGTGTCTCAGAGTATAAGTGTCTCAGTGTCTCAGTGTCTCTGTGTCTCAGTGTCTCAGGGTCTCAGTGTCTCAGAGTCTCAGTGTCTCTGTGCCTCAGTGTCTCTTTGTCTCAGTGTTTCAGAGTCTCAGCGTCTCAGTGTCTCAGAGTCTCAGTGTCTCTGTGTCTCTGTGACTCAGTGTCTCAGAGTGGCAGTGTCTCTGTGTCACTGTGTCTCAGGGTCTCAGAGTCTCAGTGTCTCAGTGTCTCAGAGTCTCATTGTATCTGTGTCTCAGTGTCTCAGTGTCTCAGAGTCTCAGTGTCTCAGTGTCTCTGTGTCTCAGTGCCTCTGTGTCTCAGTGTCTCAGTGTCTCAGTATCTCAGTGTCTCAGAGTCTCAGTGTCTCTGTGTCTCAGTGTCTCAGTGTCTCTGTGTCTCTGTGTCTCAGTGTTTCAGTGTTTCTGTGTCACATTGTCTCTGTGTCTCAGTGTCTCAGAGTCTCAGTGTCTCAGTGTCTCAGTGTCTCTGTGTCTCTGTGCCTCAGTGTCTCAGGGTCTCAGTTTCTCTGTGTCTCAGTGCCACTGTGTCTCAGAGTCTCAGTGTCTCAGTGTCTCAGAGTCTCAGTGTCTCTGTGTCTCAGTGCCTCTGTGTCTCAGTGTCTCAGTGTCTCAGTATCTCAGTGTCTCAGAGTCTCAGTGTCTCTGTGTCGCAGTGTCTCAGTGTCTCAGTGTCTCTGTGTCTCTGTGTCTCAGTGTTTCAGTGTTTCTGTGTCACATTCTCTCTGTGTCTCAGTGTCTCAGAGTCTCAGTGTCTCCGTGTCTCTGTGTCTCAGTGTGTCAGTGTCTTTGTGCCTCAGTGTCTCTGTGTCTCAGTGTCTCAGAGTCTCAGTGTCTCTGTGTCTCTGTGTCTCTGTGTCTCAGAGTCTCAGTGCCTCAGAGTGTTAGTGTCTCTGTGTCTCAGTGCCTCTGTGTCTCAGTGTCTCAGTGTCTCAGCGTCTCCTTGTCTCTGTGTCTCAGTGTCTCTGTGTCTCATTGTCTCTGTGTCTCAGTGTCTCAGAGTCTCAGTGTCTCTGTGTCTCAGTGTCTCTTTGTCTCTGTGTCTCAGTGTCTCTGTGTCTCTTTGTCTCAGAGACTCTGTGTCTAAGTGTCTCTGTGTCTCAGTGTCTCAGAAAATCAGTGTCTCAATGTCTCAGAGTCTCGGTATCTCTGTGTATCTCTGTCTCTTTGTCTCAGTGTCTCTGTGTCTCTGTGTCTCTGTGTCTCTGTGTCACAGTTTCTCAGTGTCTCTGTGTCTCAGTGTCTCAGAGTCTCATAGTCTCAGTGTCTCGGTGTCTCAGTGTCTCTGTGTCTCTGTGTCTCTGTGTCTCAGAGTCTCAGTGTCTCTGGGTCTCAGTGTCTCAGTGTCTCTGTGTCTCAGTGTCTCTGTGTCTCAGTGTCGCACTGTCTCAGAGTCTCAGTGTCTCTGTGTCTCAGTGTGTCAGTGTCTCTGTGTCTCAGTGTCTCAGGGTCTCAGAGTCTCTGTGTCTCAGTGTCACTGTGTCTCAGTGTCTCAGATTCTCAGTGTCTCTGTGTCTCAGTGTCTCTGTGTCTCTGTGTCTCAGTGTCTCAGAGTCTCAGTGTCTCAGAGTCTCAGTGTCTCTGTGTCTCAATCTGTCAGTGTCTCAGTGTCTGTGTCTCAGCGTCTCTGAGTCTCAGTGTCTGTGTCTCTGTGTCTCAGTGTCTCAGAGTCTCAGAGTCTCAGTGTCTCTGTGTCTCAGTGCCTCTTTGTCTCTGTGTCTCAGTGTCTCTGTGTCGATGTGTCTCAGTGTCTCAGTGTCTCTCTGTCTCGGTGTCTCAGCGTCTTAGTGTCTCTGTGTCTCAGTGTCTCTGTGTCTCAGTGTCTCTTTGTCTCAGAGTCTCTGTGCCTAAGTGTCTCTGTGTCTCAGTGTCTCAGAAAATCAGTGTCTCAATGTCTCAGAGTCTCGGTGTCTCTGTGTATCTGTGTCTCTGTGTCTCAGCGTCTCAGTGTCTCTGTGTCTCAGTGTCTCTGTGTCTCAGTGTCTCGTTGTCTCAGAGTCTCAGTGTCTTAGTGTCTCAGAGTCTCAGTGCCTCTGTGTCTCTGTGTCTCTGTGTCTCAGTGTCTCAGAGTCTCAGTGTCTCTGTGTCTCAGTGTCTCTTTGTCTCTGTGTCAGAGTCTCAGTGTCTCAGAGTCTCTGTGTCTCTGTGTCTCAGTGTCTCAGAGTCTCAGTGTCTCAGTGTCTCAGAGTCTCATTGTATCTTTGTCTCAGTGTCTCAAGTGTCTCAGAGTCTCAGTGTCTCAGTGTCTCAGTGTCTCTGTATCTCTGTGTCTCAGTGTCTCTGTATCTCAGTGTCTCAGAGTCTCAGTGTCTCTGTGTCGCAGTGTCTCAGCGTCTCAGTGTCTCTGTGTCTCAGTGTTTCAGTGTTTCTGTGTCACATTGTCTCTGTGTCTCAGTGTCTCAGTGTCTCTGTGTCTCAGTGTCTCAGAGTCACAGTGTCTCTGTGTCTCTGTGTCTCTGTGTCTCAGTGTCTCAGAGTATCAGTGTCTCTGTGTCTCAGTGTCTCAGTGTCTCTGTGTCTCAGTGTCTCTGTGTCTCAGTGTCTCTTTGTCTCAGTGTCTCTGAGTCTCAGTGTCTCAGTGTCTCAGAGTCTCTGTGTCTCTGTGACTCAGAGTCTGATTGTATCTTTGTCTCAGTGTCTCAGTGTCTCAGAGTCTCAGTGTCTCAGTGTCTCTGTGTCTCTGTGTCTCAGTGTCTCTGTATCTCAGAGACACTGAGACTCTGAGACACTGAGATACAGAGACACTGAGACACAGAGACACAGAGACACTGAGACACTGAGACACTGAGACTCTGAGACACTGAGACAAAGATACAATGAGACTCTGAGTCACAGAGACACAGAGACTCTGAGACACTGGGACACTGAGACTCTGAGACACTGAGACAAAGAGACACTGAGACACAGAGACACTGAGACTCTGAGACACTGAGACACAGAGACACAGAGACACTGAGACTCTGAGACACTGTGTCGCAGTGTCTCAGTGTCTCAGTGTCTCTGTGTCTCTGTGTCTCAGTGTTTCAGTGTTTCTGTGTCACATTGTCTCAGTGTCTCAGTGTCTCTGTGTCTCAGTGTGTCAGAGTCTATGTTCCTCAGTATCTCTGTGTCTCAGTGTCTCAGAGTCTCAGTGTCTCTGCGTCTCAGCATCTCTGTGTCTCTGTGTATCAGTGTCTCAGTGTCTCTGTATCTCAGTGTCTCAGTTTCTTAGAGTCTCAGTGTCTCCATTTCCCTGTGTCGCAGTGTCGCAGTGTCTCTGTGTCTCAGTGTCTCAGTGTCTCTGTGTCTCAGAGTCGCAGTGTCTCAGAGACTCAGTGTCCCTGTGTCTCAGTGTCTCAGCTTCTCTGCGCTTCAGAGTCTCAATGTCTCTGTATCTCAGTGTCTCAGTGTATCTGTGACTCAGCGTCTCAGAGTCTCAGTATCTCAGAGTCTCAGTGTCTCTGTGTCTCAGTGTCTCTGTGTCTCAGTGTCCCAGAGCCTCAGAGTTACAGTGTCTCTGTGTATCGGTGTCTCTCTGTCTGAGTGTCTCTGTGTCTCAGTGTCGCAGTGTCTCAGAGTCTCAGTGTCTCTGTGTCTCATTGTCTCTGTGTCTCAGTTTCTCAGAGCCTCAGTGTCTCTGTGTCTCAGAGCCTCAGTGTCTCAGTGTCTCAGTGTCTCTGTATCTCAGTGTCTCAGTGTCTCTGTGTCTCAGTGCCTCTGTGTCTCAGTGTCTCAGTGTCTCAGAGTCACAGTGTCTCTGTGTCTCTGTGTCTCAGTGTCTCAGAGTATAAGTGTCTCAGTGTCTCAGTGTCTCTGTGTCTCAGTGTCTCTGTGTCTCTGTGTCTCTGTGTCTCAGTGTCTCAGAGTCTCAGTGTCTCTGTGCCTCAGTGTCTCTTTGTCTCAGTGTCTCAGAGTCTCAGTGTCTCAGTATCTCAGAGTCTCAGTGTCTCTGTGTCTCTGTGACTCAGTGTCTCAGAGTGGCAGTGTCTCTGTGTCACTGTGTCTCAGTGTCTCAGAGTCTCAGTGTCTCAGTGTCTCAGAGTCTCATTGTATCTGTGTCTCAGTGTCTCAGTGTCTCAGAGTCTCAGTGTCTCAGTGTCTCAGTGTCTCTGTGTCTCTGTGCCTCAGTGTCTCAGGGTCTCAGTTTCTCTGTGTCTCAGTGCCTCTGTGTCTCAGAGTCTCAGTGTCTCTGTATCTCAGTGTCTCAGTGTCTCTGTGTCTCAGTGCCTCTGTGTCTCAGTGTCTCAGTGTCTCAGAGTCACAGTGTCTCTGTGTCTCTGTGTCTCAGTGTCTCAGAGTATAAGTGTCTCAGTGTCTCTGTGTCTCAGTGTCTCTGTGTCTCTGTGTCTCTGTGTCTCAGTGTCTCAGAGTCTCAGTGTCTCTGTGCCTCAGTGTCTCTTTGTCTCAGTGTCTCAGAGTCTCAGTGTCTCAGTGTCTCAGAGTCTCAGTGTCTCTGTGTCTCTGTGACTCAGTGTCTCAGAGTGGCAGTGTCTCTGTGTCACTGTGTCTCAGTGTCTCAGTGTCTCAGTGTCTCAGTGTCTCAGAGTCTCATTGTATCTGTGTCTCAGTGTCTCAGTGTCTCAGAGTCTCAGTGTCTCAGTGTCTCAGTGTCTCTGTGTCTCTGTGCCTCAGTGTCTCAGGGTCTCAGTTTCTCTGTGTCTCAGTGCCTCTGTGTCTCAGAGTCTCAGTGTCTCAGTGTCTCAGTGTCTCTGTGTCTCAGTGCCTCTGTGTCTCAGTGTTTCAGTGTCTCAGAGTCACAGTGTCTCTGTGTCTCTGTGTCTCAGTGTCTCAGAGTATAAGTGTCTCAGTGTCTCTGTGTCTCAGTGTCTCAGTGTCTCTGTGTCGCAGTGTCTCAGTGTCTCAGTGTCTCTGTGTCTCTGTGTCTCAGTGTTTCAGTGTTTCTGTGTCACATTGTCTCTGTGTCTCAGTGTCTCAGAGTCTCAGTGTCTCAGTGTCTCAGTGTCTCTGTGTCTCTGTGCCTCAGTGTCTCAGTGTCTCAGTGTCTCTGTGTCTCAGTGCCACTGTGTCTCAGAGTCTCAGTGTCTCAGTGTCTCAGAGTCTCAGTGTCTCTGTGTCTCAGTGCCTCTGTGTCTCAGTGTCTCAGTGTCTCAGTATCTCAGTGTCTCAGAGTCTCAGTGTCTCTGTGTCGCAGTGTCTCAGTGTCTCAGTGTCTCTGTGTCTCAGTGTTTCAGTGTTTCTGTGTCACATTGTCTCTGTGTCTCAGTGTCTCAGAGTCTCAGTGTCTCCGTGTCTCTGTGTCTCAGTGTGTCAGTGTCTTTGTGCCTCAGTGTCTCTGTGTCTCAGTGTCTCAGAGTCTCAGTGTCTCTGCGTCTCTGTGTCTCAGTGTCTCAGAGTCTCAGTGCCTCAGAGTGTTAGTGTCTCTGTGTCTCAGTGCCTCTGTGTCTCAGTGTCTCAGTGTCTCTGCGTCTCAGTATCTCTGTGTCTCTGTGTCTTAGCGTCTCAGCGTCTCCTTGTCTCTGTGTCTCAGTGTCTCTGTGTCTCATTGTCTCTGTGTCTCAGTGTCTCAGAGTCTCAGTGTCTCTGTGTCTCTGTGACTCAGAGTCTCAGTGTCACCGTGTCTCAGCGTCTCAGCGTCTCTGTGTCTCGGTGTCTCAGTTTCTCAGTGTCTCAGTGTCTCAGTGTCTCTGTGTCTCATTGTCTCTGTGTCTCATGTCTCAGAGTCTCAGTGTCTCTGTGTCTCAGCGTCTCAGCGTCTCTGTGTCTCAGTGACTTTGTGTCTCAGCGTCTCTGTATCTCAGTGTCTCAGTATCTCAGAGTCTCAGCGTCTCCATTTCCCTGTGTCGCAGTGTCGCAGTGTCTCAGTGTCTCTGTGTCTCAGTGTCTCAGAGTCTCAATGTCTCTGTGTCTCATTGTCTCTGTGTCTCAGTGTCTCAGAGTCTCCGTTTCTCTGTGTCTCAGAGTCACACTGTCTCTGTGTCTCTGTGTCTCAGTGTCTCAGAGTATCAGTGTCTCTGTGTCTCAGTGTCTAGGAGTCTAATTGTTTCTATGTCGGTGTGTCTCCTTGTCTCTGTGTCTCAGCGTCTCTGTGTCTCCCTGTCTCAGTGTCTCTGTGTCTCAGTGTCTCAGAGTCTCAGTGTCTCAGTGTCTCTGTGTCTCAGTGTCTAGGAGTCTAATTGTCTCTATGTCTGTGTGTCTCCTTGTCTCAGTGTCTCAGAGTCTCAGTGTCTCAGTGACTCAGTGTCTCTGTGTCTATGTGTCTCAGTGTCTCAGAGTCTCAGTGCCTCTGTGTCTCTGTGTCTCGGTGTCTCTGTGTCTCAGTGTCACCGTGTCTCTGTGTCTCAGTGTCTCAGTGTCTCCGAGCCTCAGTGTCTCAGTGTCTCTGTGTCTCAGTGTCTCCGAGTCTCAGTGTCTCTGTGTCACAGTTTCTCAGTGTCTCTGTGTCTCAGTGTCTCAGAGTCTCAGAGTCTCAGTGTCTCGGTGTCTCAGTGTCTCTGTGTCTCTGTGTCTCAGTATCCCAGTGTCTCAGAGTCTCAGTGTCTCAGAATCTCTGTGTCTCAGTGTCACTGTGTCTCAGTGTCTCAGTGTCTCTGTGTCCCAGTGTCTCAGAGTCTCAGTGTCTCAGAATCTCTGTGTCTCAGTGTCACTGTGTCTCGGTGTCTCTGTGTCTCAGAGTCTCAGTGTCTCAGTGTTTCAGTGTGCTGTGTCTCAGTGTCTCAGATTCTCAGTGTCTCTGTGTCTCAGTGTGTCTGAGTCTCATTGTCTGTGTCTCAGTGTCTCAGTGTCTCAGATTCTCAGTGTCTCTATGTCTCAGTGTCTCTGAGTCTCAGTGTCTGTGTCTCAGTGTCTCAGAGTCTCAGTGTCTCTGTGTCTCAGTGTCTCTTTGTCTCTGTGTCTCAGTGTCTCTGTGTCTCTTTGTCTCAGAGACTCTGTGTCTAAGTGTCTCTGTGTCTCAGTGTCTCAGAAAATCAGTGTCTCAATGTCTCAGAGTCTCGGTATCTCTGTGTAACTCTGTCTCTGTGTCTCAGCGTCTCAGTGTCTCTTTGTCTCAGTGTCTCTGTGTCTCTGTGTCTCCGAGCCTCAGTGTCTCAGTGTCTCTGTGTCTCAGTGTCTCAGAGTCTCAGTGTCTCTGTGTCTCTGTGTCACAGTTTCTCAGTGTCTCTGTGTCTCAGTGTCTCAGAGTCTCATAGTCTCAGTGTCTCGGTGTCTCAGTGTCTCTGTGTCTCTGTGTCTCTGTGTCGCAGAGTCTCAGTGTCTCTGGGTCTCAGTGTCTCAGTGTCTCTGTGTCTCAGTGTCTCTGTGTCTCAGTGTCGCACTGTCTCAGAGTCTCAGTGTCTCTGTGTCTCAGTGTGTCAGTGTCTCTGTGTCTCAGTGTCTCAGGGTCTCAGAGTCTCTGTGTCTCAGTGTCGCTGTGTCTCAGTGTCTCAGATTCTCAGTGTCTCTGTGTCTCAGTGTCTCTGTGTCTCAGTGTCTCAGAGTCTCAGTGTCTCAGAGTCTCAGTGTCTCTGTGTCTCAATCTGTCAGTGTCTCAGTGTCCGTGTCTCAGCGTCTCTGAGTCTCAGTGTCTGTGTCTCTGTGTCTCAGTGTCTCAGAGTCTCAGAGTCTCAGTGTCTCTGTGTCTCAGTGCCTCTTTGTCTCTGTGTCTCAGTGTCTCTGTGTCGATGTGTCTCAGTGTCTCAGTGTCTCTCTGTCTCGGTGTCTCAGCGTCTTAGTGTCTCTGTGTCTCAGTGTCTCTGTGTCTCAGTGTCTCTTTGTCTCAGAGTCTCTGTGCCTAAGTGTCTCTGTGTCTCAGAAAATCAGTGTCTCAATGTCTCAGAGTCTCGGTGTCTCTGTGTATCTGTGTCTCTGTGTCTCAGCGTCTCAGTGTCTCTGTGTCTCAGTGTCTCTGTGTGTCAGTGTCTCGTTGTCTCAGAGTCTCAGTGTCTTAGTGTCTCAGAGTCTCAGTGCCTCTGTGTCTCTGTGTCTCTGTGTCTCAGTGTCTCAGAGTCTCAGAGTCTCAGTGTCTCAGTGTCTCTTTGTCTCTGTGTCAGAGTCTCAGTGTCTCAGAGTCTCTGTGTCTCTGTGTCTCAGTGTCTCAGAGTCTCAGTGTCTCAGTGTCTCAGAGTCTCATTGTATCTTTGTCTCAGTGTCTCAGTGTCTCAGTGTCTCAGAGTCTCAGTGTCTCAGTGTCTCAGTGTCTCTGTGTCTCTGTGTCTCAGTGTCTCTGTATCTTAGTGTCTCAGAGTCTCAGTGTCTCTGTGTCGCAGTGTCTCAGCGTCTCAGTGTCTCTGTGTCTCAGTGTTTCAGTGTTTCTGTGTCACATTGTCTCTGCGTCTCAGTGTCTCAGTGTCTCTGTGTCTCAGTGTCTCAGTGTCTCAGAGTCACAGTGTCTCTGTGTCTCAGTGTCTCAGTGTCTCAGAGTATCAGTGTCTCTGTGTCTCAGTGTCTCAGTGACTCAGTGTCTCTGTGTCTCAGTGTCTCAGTGTCTCTGTGTCTCAGTGTCTCTTTTTTCTCAGTGTCTCAGAGTCTCAGTGTCTCAGTGTCTGAGAGTCTCTGTGTCTCTGTGACTCAGAGTCTGATTGTATCTTTGTCTCAGTGTCTCAGTGTCTCAGAGTCTCAGTGTCTCAGTGTCTCTGTGTCTCAGTGTCTCTGTGTCTCTGTGTCTCAGTGTCTCTGTATCTCAGAGACACTGAGACTCTGAGACACTGAGATACAGAGACACTGAGACACAGAGACACAGAGACACTGAGACACTGAGACACTGAGACTCTGAGACACTGAGACACTGAGACACTGAGACAAAGATACAATGAGACTCTGAGTCACAGAGACACAGAGACTCTGAGACACTGGGACACTGAGACTCTGAGACACTGAGACAAAGAGACACTGAGACACAGAGACACTGAGACTCTGAGACACTGAGACACAGAGGCACAGAGACACTGAGACTCTGAGACACTGTGTCGCAGTGTCTCAGTGTCTCTGTGTCTCTGTGTCTCTGTGTCTCAGTGTTTCAGTGTTTCTGTGTCACATTGTCTCTGTGTCTCAGTGTCTCAGTGTCTCTGTGTCTCAGTGTGTCAGAGTCTATGTGCCTCAGTATCTCCGTGTCTCAGTGTCTCAGAGTCTCAGTGTCTCTGCGTCTCAGCATCTCTGTGTCTCTGTGTATCAGTGTCTCAGTGTCTCTGTATCTCAGTGTCTCAGTTTCTTAGAGTCTCAGTGTCTCCATTTCCCTGTGTCGCAGTGTCGCAGTGTCTCTGTGTCTCAGTGTCTCAGAGTCTCAGTGTCTCTGTGTCTCAGAGTCGCAGTGTCTCAGAGACTCAGTGTCCCTGTGTCTCAGTGTCTCAGCTTCTCTGCGCTTCAGAGTCTCAATGTCTCTGTATCTCAGTGTCTCAGTGTATCTGTGACTCAGCGTCTCAGAGTCTCAGTATCTCAGAGTCTCAGTGTCTCTGTGTCTCAGTGTCTCTGTGTCTCAGTGTCTCAGAGCCTCAGAGTTACAGTGTCTCTGTGTATCGGTGTCTCTCTGTCTGAGTGTCTCTGTGTCTCAGTGTCGCAGTGTCTCAGAGTCTCAGTGTCTCTGTGTCTCATTGTCTCTGTGTCTCAGTGTCTCAGAGCCTCAGTGTCTCTGTGTCTCAGAGCCTCAGTGTCTCAGTGTCTCAGTGTCTCTGTATCTCAGTGTCTCAGTGTCTCAGAGTATAAGTGTCTCTGTGTCTCAGTGTCTCTGTGTCTCAGTGTCTCTGTGTCTGTGTGTCTCAGTGTCTCAGAGTCTCAGTGTCTCTGTGCCTCAGTGTCTCTTTGTCTCAGTGTCTCAGAGTCTCAGTGTCTCAGTGTCTCAGAGTCTCAGTGTCTCTGTGTCTCTGTGACTCAGTGTCTCAGAGTGGCAGTGTCTCTGTGTCACTGTGTCTCAGTGTCTCAGAGTCTCAGTGTCTCAGTGTCTCAGAGTCTCATTGTATCTGTGTCTCAGTGTCTCAGTGTCTCAGAGTCTCAGTGTCTCAGTGTCTCAGTGTCTCTGTGTCTCTGTGCCTCAGTGTCTCAGGGTCTCAGTTTCTCTGTGTCTCAGTGCCTCTGTGTCTCAGAGTCTCAGTGTCTCAGTGTCTCAGAGTCTCAGTGTCTCTGTGTCTCAGTGCCTCTGTGTCTCAGTGTCTCAGTGTCTCAGTATCTCAGTGTCTCAGAGTCTCAGTGTCTCTGTGTCGCAGTGTCTCAGTGTCTCAGTGTCTCAGTGTCTCAGTGTCTCTGTGTCTCAGTGCCTCTGTGTCTCAGTGTCTCAGTGTCTCAGAGTCACAGTGTCTCTGTGTCTCAGTGTCTCAGAGTATAAGTGTCTCAGTGTCTCAGTGTCTCTGTGTCTCAGTGTCTCAGGGTCTCAGTGTCTCAGAGTCTCAGTGTCTCTGTGCCTCAGTGTCTCTTTGTCTCAGTGTTTCAGAGTCTCAGCGTCTCAGTGTCTCAGAGTCTCAGTGTCTCTGTGTCTCTGTGACTCAGTGTCTCAGAGTGGCAGTGTCTCTGTGTCACTGTGTCTCAGTGTCTCAGAGTCTCAGTGTCTCAGTGTCTCAGAGTCTCATTGTATCTGTGTCTCAGTGTCTCAGTGTCTCAGAGTCTCAGTGTCTCAGTGTCTCTGTGTCTCAGTGCCTCTGTGTCTCAGTGTCTCAGTGTCTCAGTATCTCAGTGTCTCAGAGTCTCAGTGTCTCTGTGTCGCAGTGTCTCAGTGTCTCAGTGTCTCTGTGTCTCTGTGTCTCAGTGTTTCAGTGTTTCTGTGTCACATTGTCTCTGTGTCTCAGTGTCTCAGAGTCTCAGTGTCTCAGTGTCTCAGTGTCTCTGTGTCTCTGTGCCTCAGTGTCTCAGGGTCTCAGTTTCTCTGTGTCTCAGTGCCACTGTGTCTCAGAGTCTCAGTGTCTCAGTGTCTCAGAGTCTCAGTGTCTCTGTGTCTCAGTGCCTCTGTGTCTCAGTGTCTCAGTGTCTCAGTATCTCAGTGTCTCAGAGTCTCAGTGTCTCTGTGTCGCAGTGTCTCAGTGTCTCAGTGTCTCTGTGTCTCTGTGTCTCAGTGTTTCAGTGTTTCTGTGTCACATTCTCTCTGTGTCTCAGTGTCTCAGAGTCTCAGTGTCTCCGTGTCTCTGTGTCTCAGTGTGTCAGTGTCTTTGTGCCTCAGTGTCTCTGTGTCTCAGTGTCTCAGAGTCTCAGTGTCTCTGTGTCTCAGTGTCTCAGAGTCTCAGTGCCTCAGAGTGTTAGTGTCTCTGTGTCTCAGTGCCTCTGTGTCTCAGTGTCTCAGTGTCTCAGCGTCTCCTTGTCTCTGTGTCTCAGTGTCTCTGTGTCTCATTGTCTCTGTGTCTCAGTGTCTCAGAGTCTCAGTGTCTCTGTGTCTCAGTGTCTCTTTGTCTCTGTGTCTCAGTGTCTCTGTGTCTCTTTGTCTCAGAGACTCTGTGTCTAAGTGTCTCTGTGTCTCAGTGTCTCAGAAAATCAGTGTCTCAATGTCTCAGAGTCTCGGTATCTCTGTGTATCTCTGTCTCTTTGTCTCAGTGTCTCTGTGTCTCTGTGTCTCTGTGTCTCTGTGTCACAGTTTCTCAGTGTCTCTGTGTCTCAGCGTCTCAGAGTCTCATAGTCTCAGTGTCTCGGTGTCTCAGTGTCTCTGTGTCTCTGTGTCTCTGTGTCTCAGAGTCTCAGTGTCTCTGGGTCTCAGTGTCTCAGTGTCTCTGTGTCTCAGTGTCTCTGTGTCTCAGTGTCGCACTGTCTCAGAGTCTCAGTGTCTCTGTGTCTCAGTGTGTCAGTGTCTCTGTGTCTCAGTGTCTCAGGGTCTCAGAGTCTCTGTGTCTCAGTGTCACTGTGTCTCAGTGTCTCAGATTCTCAGTGTCTCTGTGTCTCAGTGTCTCTGTGTCTCTGTGTCTCAGTGTCTCAGAGTCTCAGTGTCTCAGAGTCTCAGTGTCTCTGTGTCTCAATCTGTCAGTGTCTCAGTGTCTGTGTCTCAGCGTCTCTGAGTCTCAGTGTCTGTGTCTCTGTGTCTCAGTGTCTCAGAGTCTCAGAGTCTCAGTGTCTCTGTGTCTCAGTGCCTCTTTGTCTCTGTGTCTCAGTGTCTCTGTGTCGATGTGTCTCAGTGTCTCAGTGTCTCTCTGTCTCGGTGTCTCAGCGTCTTAGTGTCTCTGTGTCTCAGTGTCTCTGTGTCTCAGTGTCTCTTTGTCTCAGAGTCTCTGTGCCTAAGTGTCTCTGTGTCTCAGTGTCTCAGAAAATCAGTGTCTCAATGTCTCAGAGTCTCGGTGTCTCTGTGTATCTGTGTCTCTGTGTCTCAGCGTCTCAGTGTCTCTGTGTCTCAGTGTCTCTGTGTCTCAGTGTCTCGTTGTCTCAGAGTCTCAGTGTCTTAGTGTCTCAGAGTCTCAGTGCCTCTGTGTCTCTGTGTCTCTGTGTCTCAGTGTCTCAGAGTCTCAGTGTCTCTGTGTCTCAGTGTCTCTTTGTCTCTGTGTCAGAGTCTCAGTGTCTCAGTGTCTCAGAGTCTCTGTGTCTCTGTGTCTCAGTGTCTCAGAGTCTCAGTGTCTCAGTGTCTCAGAGTCTCATTGTATCTTTGTCTCAGTGTCTCAAGTGTCTCAGAGTCTCAGTGTCTCAGTGTCTCAGTGTCTCTGTATCTCTGTGTCTCAGTGTCTCTGTATCTCAGTGTCTCAGAGTCTCAGTGTCTCTGTGTCGCAGTGTCTCAGCGTCTCAGTGTCTCTGTGTCTCAGTGTTTCAGTGTTTCTGTGTCACATTGTCTCTGTGTCTCAGTGTCTCAGTGTCTCTGTGTCTCAGTGTCTCAGAGTCACAGTGTCTCTGTGTCTCTGTGTCTCTGTGTCTCAGTGTCTCAGAGTATCAGTGTCTCTGTGTCTCAGTGTCTCAGTGTCTCAGTGTCTCTGTGTCTCAGTGTCTCTGTGTCTCAGTGTCTCTTTGTCTCAGTGTCTCTGAGTCTCAGTGTCTCAGTGTCTCAGAGTCTCTGTGTCTCTGTGACTCAGAGTCTGATTGTATCTTTGTCTCAGTGTCTCAGTGTCTCAGAGTCTCAGTGTCTCAGTGTCTCTGTGTCTCTGTGTCTCAGTGTCTCTGTATCTCAGAGACACTGAGACTCTGAGACACTGAGATACAGAGACACTGAGACACAGAGACACAGAGACACTGAGACACTGAGACACTGAGACTCTGAGACACTGAGACACTGAGACAAAGATACAATGAGACTCTGAGTCACAGAGACACAGAGACTCTGAGACACTGGGACACTGAGACTCTGAGACACTGAGACAAAGAGACACTGAGACACAGAGACACTGAGACTCTGAGACACTGAGACACAGAGACACAGAGACACTGAGACTCTGAGACACTGTGTCGCAGTGTCTCAGTGTCTCTGTGTCTCTGTGTCTCAGTGTTTCAGTGTTTCTGTGTCACATTGTCTCTGTGTCTCAGTGTCTCAGTGTCTCTGTGTCTCAGTGTGTCAGAGTCTATGTTCCTCAGTATCTCTGTGTCTCAGTGTCTCAGAGTCTCAGTGTCTCTGCGTCTCAGCATCTCTGTGTCTCTGTGTATCAGTGTCTCAGTGTCTCTGTATCTCAGTGTCTCAGTTTCTTAGAGTCTCAGTGTCTCCATTTCCCTGTGTCGCAGTGTCGCAGTGTCTCTGTGTCTCAGTGTCTCAGTGTCTCTGTGTCTCAGAGTCGCAGTGTCTCAGAGACTCAGTGTCCCTGTGTCTCAGTGTCTCAGCTTCTCTGCGCTTCAGAGTCTCAATGTCTCTGTATCTCAGTGTCTCAGTGTATCTGTGACTCAGCGTCTCAGAGTCTCAGTATCTCAGAGTCTCAGTGTCTCTGTGTCTCAGTGTCTCTGTGTCTCAGTGTCCCAGAGCCTCAGAGTTACAGTGTCTCTGTGTATCGGTGTCTCTCTGTCTGAGTGTCTCTGTGTCTCAGTGTCGCAGTGTCTCAGAGTCTCAGTGTCTCTGTGTCTCATTGTCTCTGTGTCTCAGTTTCTCAGAGCCTCAGTGTCTCTGTGTCTCAGAGCCTCAGTGTCTCAGTGTCTCAGTGTCTCTGTATCTCAGTGTCTCAGTGTCTCTGTGTCTCAGTGCCTCTGTGTCTCAGTGTCTCAGTGTCTCAGAGTCACAGTGTCTCTGTGTCTCTGTGTCTCAGTGTCTCAGAGTATAAGTGTCTCAGTGTCTCAGTGTCTCTGTGTCTCAGTGTCTCTGTGTCTCTGTGTCTCAGTGTCTCAGAGTCTCAGTGTCTCTGTGCCTCAGTGTCTCTTTGTCTCAGTGTCTCAGAGTCTCAGTGTCTCAGTGTCTCAGAGTCTCAGTGTCTCTGTGTCTCTGTGACTCAGTGTCTCAGAGTGGCAGTGTCTCTGTGTCACTGTGTCTCAGTGTCTCAGAGTCTCAGTGTCTCAGTGTCTCAGAGTCTCATTGTATCTGTGTCTCAGTGTCTCAGTGTCTCAGAGTCTCAGAGTCTCAGAGTCTCAGTGTCTCAGTGTCTCTGTGTCTCTGTGCCTCAGTGTCTCAGGGTCTCAGTTTCTCTGTGTCTCAGTGCCTCTGTGTCTCAGTGTCTCAGTGTCTCAGTATCTCAGTGTCTCAGAGTCTCAGTGTCTCTGTGTCGCAGTGTCTCAGTGTCTCAGTGTCTCTGTGTCTCTGTGTCTCAGTGTTTCAGTGTTTCTGTGTCACATTGTCTCTGTGTCTCAGTGTCTCAGAGTCTCAGTGTCTCAGTGTCTCAGTGTCTCTGTGTCTCTGTGCCTCAGTGTCTCAGGGTCTCAGTTTCTCTGTGTCTCAGTGCCACTGTGTCTCAGAGTCTCAGTGTCTCAGTGTCTCAGAATCTCAGTGTCTCTGTGTCTCAGTGCCTCTGTGTCTCAGTGTCTCAGTGTCTCAGTATCTCAGTGTCTCAGAGTCTCAGTGTCTCTGTGTCGCAGTGTCTCAGTGTCTCAGTGTCTCTGTGACTCTGTGTCTCAGTGTTTCAGTGTTTCTGTGTCACATTGTCTCTGTGTCTCAGTGTCTCAGAGTCTCAGTGTCTCCGTGTCTCTGTGTCTCAGTGTGTCAGTGTCTTTGTGCCTCAGTGTCTCTGTGTCTCAGTGTCTCAGAGTCTCAGTGTCTCTGCGTCTCTGTGTCTCTGTGTCTCAGTGTCTCAGAGTCTCAGTGCCTCAGAGTGTTAGTGTCTCTTTGTCTCAGTGCCTCTGTGTCTCAGTGTCTCAGTGTCTCTGCGTCTCAGTATCTCTGTGTCTCTGTGTCTTAGCGTCTCAGCGTCTCCTTGTCTCTGTGTCTCAGTGTCTCTGTGTCTCATTGTCTCTGTGTCTCAGTGTCTCAGAGTCTCAGTGTCTCTGTGTCTCTGTGTCTCTGTGACTCAGAGTCTCAGTGTCACCGTGTCTCAGCGTCTCAGCATCTCTGTGTCTCGCTGTGTCAGTTTCTCAGTGTCTCTGTGTCTCATTGTCTCTGTGTCTCATGTCTCAGAGTCTCAGTGTCTCTGTGTCCCAGCGTCTCAGCGTCTCTGTGTCTCAGTGACTCTGTGTCTCAGCGTCTCTGTATCTCAGTGTCTCAGTATCTCAGTGTCTCAGCGTCTCCATTTCCCTGTGTCGCAGTGTCGCAGTGTCTCAGTGTCTCTGTGTCTCAGTGTCTCAGAGTCTCAGTGTCGCTGTGTCTCAGTGTCTCTGTGTCTCTGTGTCTCAGTGTCCCAGTGTCTCAGAGTCTCAGTGTCTCAGAATCTCTGTGTCTCAGTGTCACTGTGTCTCAGTGTCTCAGAGTCTCAGTGTCTCGGTGTCTCAGTGTCTCTGTGTCTCTGTGTCTCAGTGTCCCAGTGTCTCAGAGTCTCAGTGTCTCAGAATCTCTGTGTCTCAGTGTCACTGTGTCTCAGTGTCTCAGAGTCTCAGTGTCTCAGTGTCTCTGTGTCCCAGATTCTCAGAGTCTCAGTGTCTCAGAATCTCTGTGTCTCAGTGTCACTGTGTCTCGGTGTCTCTGTGTCTCAGTGTCTCAGTGTCTCAGATTCTCAGTGTCTCTGTGTCTCAGTGTGTCTGAGTCTCAGTGTCTGTGTCTCAGTGTCTCAGTGTCTCAGATTCTCAGTGTCTCTATGTCTCAGTGTCTCTGAGTCTCAGTGTCTGTGTCTCAGTGTCTCAGAGTCTCAGTGTCTCTGTGTCTCAGTGTCTCTTTGTCTCTGTGTCTCAGTGTCTCTGTGTCTCTTTGTCTCAGAGACTCTGTGTCTAAGTGTCTCTGTGTCTCAGTGTCTCAGAAAATCAGTGTCTCAATGTCTCAGAGTCTCGGTATCTCTGTGTATCTCTGTCTCTGTGTCTCAGCGTCTCAGTGTCTCTTTGTCTCAGTGTCTCTGTGTCTCTGTGTCTCTGTGTCTCCGAGCCTCAGTGTCTCAGTGTCTCTGTGTCACAGTGTCTCAGAGTCTCAGTGTCTCTGTGTCTCTGTGTCACAGTTTCTCAGTGTCTCTGTGTCTCAGTGTCTCAGAGTCTCATAGTCTCAGTGTCTCTGGGTCTCAGTGTATCAGTGTCTCTGTGTCTCAGTGTCGCACTGTCTCAGAGTCTCAGTGTCTCTGTGTCTCAGTGTGTCAGTGTCTCTGAGTCTCGGTGTCTCTGTGTATCTGTGTCTCTGTGTCTCAGCGTCTCAGTGTCTCTGTGTCTCAGTGTCTCGTTGTCTCAGTGTCTCGTTGTCTCAGAGTCTCAGTGCCTCTGTGTCTCTGTGTCTCTGTGTCTCAGTGTCTCAGAGTCTCAGTGTCTCTGTGTCTCAGTGTCTCTTTGTCTCAGTGTCTCAGAGTCGCAGTGTCTCAGTGTCTCAGAGTCTCTGTGTCTCTGTTACTCAGTGTCTCAGAGTGGCAGTGTCTCTGTGTCTCCGTGTCTCAGTGTCTCAGAGTCTCAGTGTCTCAGTGTCTCAGAGTCTCATTGTATCTTTGTCTCAGTGTCTCAGTGTCTCAGTGTCTCAGTGTCTCAGAGTCTCAGTGTCTCAGTGTCTCTGTGTCTCTGTGTCTCAGTGTCTCTGTATCTCAGTGTCTCAGAGTCTCAGTGTCTCTGTGTCGCAGTGTCTCAGTGTCTCAGTGTCTCTGTGTCTCTGTGTCTCAGTGTTTCAGTGTTTCTGTGTCACATTGTCTCTGTGTCGCAGTGTCTCTGTGTCTCAGTGTCTCAGAGTCTCAGTGTCTCTCTGTCTCAGTGTGTCAGTGTCTCTGTGTCTCAGTGTCTCTGTGTCTCTGTGTCTCAGTGTCTCAGATTCTCAGTGTCTCTGTGTCTCAGTGTCTCAGTGTCTCAGAGTCTCAGTGTCTCAGTGTCTCAGATTCTCTGTGTCTCAGTGTCTCTGTGTCTCTGTGTCTCAGTGGCTCAGAGTCTCAGTGTCTCAGTGTCTCTGTGTCTCAGTGTGTCAGTGTCTCAGTGTCTCAGTGTCTCAGCGTCTCTGAGTCTCAGTGTCTGTGTCTCTGTGTCTCAGTGTCTCAGAGTCTCATTGTCTCTGTGTCTCAGTGTCTCTTTGTCTCTGTGACTCAGTGTCTCTGTGTCGATGTGTCTCAGTGTCTCAGAAAATCAGTGTCTCAATGTCTCAGAGTCTCGGTATCTCTGTGTATCTGTGTCTCAGTGTCTCAGAGTCTCAGTGTCTCTGTGTCTCAGTGTGTCAGTGTCTCTGTGTCTCAGTGTCTCTGTGTCTCTGTGTCTCAGTGTCTCAGATTCTCAGTGTCTCTGTGTCTCAGTGTCTCAGTGTCTCAGAGTCTCAGTGTCTCAGTGTCTCAGATTCTCAGTGTCTCTGTGTCTCAGTGTCTCTGTGTCTCTGTGTCTCAGTGGCTCAGAGTCTCAGTGTCTCAGTGTCTCTGTGTCTCAGTGTGTCAGTGTCTCAGTGTCTCAGTGTCTCAGCGTCTCTGAGTCTCAGTGTCTGTGTCTCTGTGTCTCAGTGTCTCAGAGTCTCATTGTCTCTGTGTCTCAGTGTCTCTTTGTCTCTGTGACTCAGTGTCTCTGTGTCGATGTGTCTCAGTGTCTCAGAAAATCAGTGTCTCAATGTCTCAGAGTCTCGGTATCTCTGTGTATCTGTGTCTCAGCGTCTCAGTGTCTCTGTGTCTCAGTGTCTCTCTGTCTCAGTGTCTCGTTGTCTCAGAGTCTCAGTGTCTTAGTGTCTCAGAGTCTCAGTGCCTCTGTGTCTCCGAGCCTCAGTGTCTCTGTGTCTCTGTGTCTCCGAGCCTCAGTGTCTCAGTGTCTCTGTGTCTCAGTGTCTCAGAGTCTCAGTGTCTCTGTATCTCTGTGTCACAGTTTCTCAGTGTCTCTGTGTCTCAGTGTCTCAGATTCTCAGAGTCTCAGTGTCTCTGTGTCTCAGTGTCTCAGTGTCTCAGTGTCGCACTGTCTCAGAGTCTCAGTGTCTCTGTGTCTCAGTGTGTCAGTGTCTCTGTGTCTCAGTGTCTCAGGGTCTCAGAGTCTCTGTGTCTCAGTGTCACTGTGTCTCAGTGTCTCAGTGCCTCAGAGTCTCAGTGTCTCAGTGTCTCAGAGTCTCAGTGTCTCAGTGTCTCTGTGTCTCTGTGTCTCAGTGTCTCAGATTCTCAGTGTCTCTGTGTCTCAGTGTCTCAGTGTCTCAGTGTCTCAGATTCTCAGTGTCTCTGTGTCTCTGTGTCTCTGTCTCAGTGTCTCAGAGTCTCAGTGTCTCAGAGTCTCAGTGTCTCTGTGTCTCAGTGTGTCTGTGTCTCAGTGTCTGTGTCTCAGCGTCTCTAAGTCTCAGTGTCTGTGTCTCTGTGTCTCTGTGTCTCAGTGTCTCAGTGTCACAGAGTCTCAGTGTCTCTGTGTCTCAGTGTCTCTTTGTCTCTGTGTCTCTGTGTCTCAGTGTCTCAGTGTCTCTCTGTCTCTGTGTCTCAGCGTCTTAGTGTCTCTGTGTCTCAGTGTCTCTGTGTCTCAGTGTCTCTTTGTCTCAGAGTCTCTGTGTCTAAGTGTCTCTGTGTCTCAGTGTCTCAGAAGATCAGTGTCTCAATGTCTCAGAGTCTCAGTGTCTTAGTGTCTCAGTGTCTCAGTGCCTCTGTGTCTCTGTGTCTCCGAGCCTCAGTGTCTCAGTTTCTCTGTTTCTCAGTGTCTCAGAGTCTCAGTGTCTCTCTGTCTCTGTGCCTCAGTTTCTCAGTTTCTCTGTGTCTCAGTGTCTCAGAGTCACTGAGTCTCAGTGTCTCTGTGTCGCAGTGTCTCAGTGTCTCAGTGTCTCTGTGTCTCTGTGTCTCAGTGTTTCAGTGTTTCTGTGTCACATTGTCTCTGTGTCGCAGTGTCTCTGTGTCTCAGTGTCTCAGAGTCTCAGTGTCTCTCTGTCTCAGTGTGTCAGTGTCTCTGTGTCTCAGTGTCTCTGTGTCTCTGTGTCTCAGTGTCTCAGATTCTCAGTGTCTCTGTGTCTCAGTGTCTCAGTGTCTCAGAGTCTCAGTGTCTCAGTGTCTCAGATTCTCTGTGTCTCAGTGTCTCTGTGTCTCTGTGTCTCAGTGGCTCAGAGTCTCAGTGTCTCAGTGTCTCTGTGTCTCAGTGTGTCAGTGTCTCAGTGTCTCAGTGTCTCAGCGTCTCTGAGTCTCAGTGTCTGTGTCTCTGTGTCTCAGTGTCTCAGAGTCTCATTGTCTCTGTGTCTCAGTGTCTCTTTGTCTCTGTGACTCAGTGTCTCTGTGTCGATGTGTCTCAGTGTCTCAGAAAATCAGTGTCTCAATGTCTCAGAGTCTCGGTATCTCTGTGTATCTGTGTCTCAGTGTCTCAGAGTCTCAGTGTCTCTGTGTCTCAGTGTGTCAGTGTCTCTGTGTCTCAGTGTCTCTGTGTCTCTGTGTCTCAGTGTCTCAGATTCTCAGTGTCTCTGTGTCTCAGTGTCTCAGAGTCTCAGTGTCTCAGTGTCTCAGATTCTCAGTGTCTCTGTGTCTCAGTGTCTCTGTGTCTCTGTGTCTCAGTGGCTCAGAGTCTCAGTGTCTCAGTGTCTCTGTGTCTCAGTGTGTCAGTGTCTCAGTGTCTCAGTGTCTCAGCGTCTCTGAGTCTCAGTGTCTGTGTCTCTGTGTCTCAGTGTCTCAGAGTCTCATTGTCTCTGTGTCTCAGTGTCTCTTTGTCTCTGTGACTCAGTGTCTCTGTGTCGATGTGTCTCAGTGTCTCAGAAAATCAGTGTCTCAATGTCTCAGAGTCTCGGTATCTCTGTGTATCTGTGTCTCAGCGTCTCAGTGTCTCTGTGTCTCAGTGTCTCTCTGTCTCAGTGTCTCGTTGTCTCAGAGTCTCAGTGTCTTAGTGTCTCAGAGTCTCAGTGCCTCTGTGTCTCCGAGCCTCAGTGTCTCTGTGTCTCTGTGTCTCCGAGCCTCAGTGTCTCAGTGTCTCTGTGTCTCAGTGTCTCAGAGTCTCAGTGTCTCTGTATCTCTGTGTCACAGTTTCTCAGTGTCTCTGTGTCTCAGTGTCTCAGATTCTCAGAGTCTCAGTGTCTCTGTGTCTCAGTGTCTCAGTGTCTCAGTGTCGCACTGTCTCAGAGTCTCAGTGTCTCTGTGTCTCAGTGTGTCAGTGTCTCTGTGTCTCAGTGTCTCAGGGTCTCAGAGTCTCTGTGTCTCAGTGTCACTGTGTCTCAGTGTCTCAGTGCCTCAGAGTCTCAGTGTCTCAGTGTCTCAGAGTCTCAGTGTCTCAGTGTCTCTGTGTCTCTGTGTCTCAGTGTCTCAGATTCTCAGTGTCTCTGTGTCTCAGTGTCTCAGTGTCTCAGTGTCTCAGTGTCTCAGATTCTCAGTGTCTCTGTGTCTCTGTGTCTCTGTCACAGTGTCTCAGAGTCTCAGTGTCTCAGAGTCTCAGTGTCTCTGTGTCTCAGTGTGTCTGTGTCTCAGTGTCTGTGTCTCAGCGTCTCTAAGTCTCAGTGTCTGTGTCTCTGTGTCTCTGTGTCTCAGTGTCTCAGTGTCACAGAGTCTCAGCGTCTCTGTGTCTCAGTGTCTCTTTGTCTCTGTGTCTCTGTGTCTCAGTGTCTCAGTGTCTCTCTGTCTCTGTGTCTCAGCGTCTTAGTGTCTCTGTGTCTCAGTGTCTCTGTGTCTCAGTGTCTCTTTGTCTCAGAGTCTCTGTGTCTAAGTGTCTCTGTGTCTCAGTGTCTCAGAAGATCAGTGTCTCAATGTCTCAGAGTCTCAGTGTCTTAGTGTCTCAGTGTCTCAGTGCCTCTGTGTCTCTGTGTCTCCGAGCCTCAGTGTCTCAGTTTCTCTGTTTCTCAGTGTCTCAGAGTCTCAGTGTCTCTGTGTCTCTGTGCCTCAGTTTCTCAGTTTCTCTGTGTCTCAGTGTCTCAGAGTCACTGAGTCTCATTGTCTCTGTGTCTCAGTGTCTCTGTGTCTCAGTGTCTCAGAGTCTCTGAGTCTCATTGTCTCTGTGTCTCAGTGTCTCAGTGTCTCTGAGTCTCAGTGTCTCTAAGTCTCATTGTCTCAGTGTCTCTGTGTCTCAGTGCCTCTGTCTCTCAGTGTCACAGAGTCTCAGATTCTCAGTGTCTCAGTGTCTCAGAGTCTCAGTGTCTCTGTGTCTCTGTGTCTCAGAGTCTCAGAGTCTCACTTTCTTCGTGTCTCAGAGACGCAGTGTCTCAGTGTCTCGGATTCTCAGTGTCTCAGAGTCTCAGTGTCTCTGTGTCTCTGTGTCTCAGTGTCTCAGAGTCTAAGTGTCTCTGTGTCTCTGCGTCTCTGTGTCTCAGCGTCTCTGTGTCTCCCTGTCTCAGTGTCTCATTGTCTCTGTGTCTCAGTGTCTCAGTGTCTAGGAGTCTAATTGTCTCTATGTCTGTGTGTCTCTGCGTCTCAGTGTCTCTGAGTCTCAGTGTCTCAGAGTCTCAGTGTCTCAGTGTCTCTGCGTCTCAGTGTCTCAGAGTCTCAGAGTCTCAGAGTCTCAGTTTCTACGTGTCTCAGAGACGCAGTGTCTCTGTGTCTCTGTGTCTCAGTGTCTCAGAGTCTAAGTGTCTCTGTGTCTCTGCGTCTCTGTGTCTCAGCGTCTCTGTGTCTCCCTGTCTCAGTGTCTCTGTGTCTCAGTGTCTCAGAGTCTCAGTGTCTCAGTGTCTCTGTGTCTCAGTGTCTAGGAGTCAAATTGTCTCTATGTCTGTGTGTCTCCTTGTCTCAGTGTCTCAGAGTCTCAGTGTCTCAGTGACTCAGTGTCTCTGTGTCTATGTGTCTCAGTGTCTCAGAGTCTCAGTGCCTCTGTGTCTCTGTGTCTCGGTGTCTCTGTGTCTCAGTGTCACCGTGTCTCTGTGTCTCAGTGTCTCAGAGTCTCAGTGTCTCTGTGTCTCAGTGTCTCTGTGTCCCAGTGTCTCAGAGTCTCAGTGTCTCAGAATCTCTGTGTCTCATTGTCTCTGTGTCTCTGTGACTCTGTATCTCAGAGTCTTAGTGTCTGTGTGTCTCTGTGTCTCAGTGTCTCTGGGTCGCAGGGTCTCAGTGTCTCAGTGTCTCAGGGTCTCAGGTTGTCTTGGTCTCTGCTTCTCAGGGTCTCAGTTTCTCAGGGTCTCAGGGTCTCTGTGTCTCAGTGTCTCAGGGTCACAGGTTCTCAGGGCCTCTGGGTCTCTGTTTTTCTGCGTCTCTGGGTCTCTGGGTCTCAGGGTCTCTGTGCCTCAGTGTCTCGGGGTCTCAGCTTCTCAGTGTCTCAGTGTTTCAGGGTCTCAGAGTCTCAGTGTCTCAGTGTTTCAGGGTCTCAGCTTCTCAGGGTCTCAGTGTTTCAGCGTCTCAGGGTCTCAGAGTCTCAGTGTCTCAGTGTTTCAGGGTCTCAGCTTCTCAGGGTCTCAGTGTTTCAGTGTCTCAGTGTCTCAGGGTCTCAGCTTCTCAGTGTCTCTGTGTCTCAGTGTCTCAGAGTCTCAGAGTCTTAGTGCCTCTGTGTCTCAGTGTCTCAGTGTTTCAGTGTCTCAGGGTCTCAGTGTCTCAGTGTTTCAGGGTCTCAGGGTCTCAGTGTCTCAGTGTTTCAGCGTCTCAGGGTCTCAGTGTCTCAGTGTCTCAGGGTCTCAGCTTCTCAGTGTCTCAGTGTTTCAGGGTCTCAGGGTCTCAGGGTCTCTGCATCTCTGGTACTCTAGGTCTCAGAGTCTCAGTGTCACAGTGTCTCAGCTTCTCAGTGTCTCAGAGTTGCAGTGTTTCAGGGTCTCAGTGTATCAGTGGCTCAGTGTCTCAGAGTCTCAGTGTCACTGGGTGTCAGGGTCTCTGGATCTCTAGTTCTCACGGTCGCTGCGTCTCAGTGTCTCAGAGTCTCTGGTTCTGTGTGTCTCTTGGTCTGTGGGTCTCACTGTCTCTGTGTCTCAGGGTCTCAGTCTCTCAGGGTCTCAGTCTCTCAGTTTCTGAGGGTCTCTGTGTCTCTGTGTCTCAGAGTCTCTGGGTCTCAGGGCCTCTGTTTTCTGTGTCTCAGTGTCTCAGGTTTTCAGGGTTGCAGTGTCTCAATGTCTCAGGATCTCAGTGTCTCAGTGTCGCAGGGTCTCAGTGTCACAGGGTCTCAGGGTCTCTGCTTCTCAGGGTCTCTGCTTCTCAGGGTCTCTGGGTCTCAGTGTCTCAGGGTCTCAGAGTCTCTGTGTCTCAGTGTCTCAGAGTCTCTGGGTCCCTTTGTATCTGTGTCTCAGTGATTCAGGGTCTCAGGGTCTCTAGATGTCTGGTTCTCTGGGTCTCTTGGTCTGTTGATCTCACTGTCTCTGTGTCTCAGAGCCTCTGTGTCTCTGGGTAACTGGGTCTCTGTGTCACAGTGTCTCAATGTCTCAGGGTCTCAGTGTCTCAGGGACTCAGAGTCTCTGGGTCTCTGTGTCACTTTTTCTCAGGGTCTCTGTGTCTCAGTGTCTCAGGGAATCAGGGTCTCAGAGGCTCAGCTCTCAGGTTCACAGGTTCTCAGTGTCCACTGTCTCAGTGTCTCAGTGTTTCAGGGTCTCAGTGTCCCAGTGTCACAGGGTCTCAGAGGCTCAGCTCTCAGGTTCACAGGTTCTCAGTGTCCCACTGTCTCAGTGTCTCAGTGTTTCAGGGTCTCAGTGTCCCAGTGTCACAGGGTCTCTGGGTCTCTGGGTCTCAGGGTCCCTGGGAATCAGTGTCTCAGTGTCTCAGGTTCTCTGGGTCCCATGGTCACAGGGTCTCTGCGTCTCTGGGTCTCTGGGTCTCAGCGTCTCAGGGTCTTTGGGGCTTTGGGTCTTAGGGTCTCAGTGTCTCAGGGTCTCTGGGTCTCAGGTTTTCAGGGTTGCAGTGTCTCAATGTCTCAGTGTCTCAGTGTCTCAGGGTCTCAGTGTCTTAGGGTCTCTGGTTGTCTTGGTCTCTGGGTCTCTGCTTCTCAGGGTCTCTGGGTCTCAGTTTCTCAGGGTCTCAGTGTCTCTGTGTCTCAGTGTCTCAGGGTCTCAGGGCCTCTGGGTCTCTGGGTTTCTGCGTCTCTGGGTCTCTGGGTCTCAGGGTCTCTGTGCCTCAGTGTCTCAGTGTCTCAGGGTCTCAGGGTCTCAGAGTCTCAGTGTCTCAGTGTTGCAGTGTTTCAGGGTCTCAGTGTCTCAGAGTCTCAGTGTCACTGGGTGTCCGGGTCTCTGGATCTCTAGTTCTCAGGGTCGCTGCGTCTCAGTGTCTCAGATTCTCAGGTTCTCAGTGTCTCAGGGTCTCAGGGTCTCAGTGTCTCATTTTCTCAGGATCTCTGGGTCTCAGGGTGTCAGATTCTCAGGGTCTCAGTGTCTCAGGGTCTCAGTGTCTCAGTGTCTCATTTTCTCAGGATCTCAGGGTCTCAGGGTGTCAGGGTGTCATGGTTTCAGAGTTGCAGTGTCTCAGGGTCTCAGTGTCTCTGGGTCTCAATGTCTCAGGGACTCAGAGTCTCTGGGTCTATGGGTCACATTTTGTCAGGGCCTCAGGGTCTCTGTGTCTCAGTGTCTCTGGGAATCAGGGTCTCAGAGTCTCAGCTCTCAGTTTCACAGGTTCTCAGTGTCTCACTGTCTCAGTGTCTCAGTGTTTCAGGGTCTCAGTGTCCCAGTGTCTCAGGGTCTCTAGGTCTCAGGGTCCCTGGGAATCAGTGTCTCAGTGTCTCTGGTTCTCTGGGTCCCATGGTCACAGGGTCTCTGCGTCTCTGGGTCTCTGGGTCTCAGTGTCTCAGTGTCTCAATGTCTCATTGTCTCAGGGTCTCAGAGTCTCAGTGTCTCACTGTCTCAGTGGCTGCCTGTCTCAGGGTCTCAGTGTCTCTGGGTCTCTGGTTCCCTGGGTCCCAGGATCTCAGTGTCTCAGTGTGTCATTGTCTCAGTTTCTCAGTGTCTCAGAGTCTCAGGGACTCAGAGACTCAGTGTCTCAGGGGCTCAGGGGCTCAGGGCCTAAGTGCCTCTGTGTCTCAGTGTCTCTGTGTCTCCGGGCTCAGTGTCTCAGGGTCTCAGTGTCTCAGTTTCTGAGAGTCTCTGTGTCTCTGTGTCTCAGGGTCTCTGGGTCTCAGGGCCTCTGTTTTCTGTGTCTCAGTGACTCACGGTTTCAGGGTTGCAGTGTCTCAATGTCTCAGGATCTCAGTGTCTCAGTGTCGCAGGGTCTCAGTGCCACAGGGTCTCAGGGTCTCTGCTTCTCAGGGTCTCTGGGTCTCAGTGTCTCAGGGTCTCAGAGTCTCTGTGTCTCAGTGTCTCAGGGTCTCAGGTTCCCTGGGTCACAGGGTCTCAGGGGCTCAGGGCCTCAGTGCCTCAGTGCCTCAGTGCCTCAGCGTCTCCGTGTCTCACTGTCTCAGGGTCTCAGTGTCTCGCTGTCTCTGGGTCTCACTGTCTCAGGGTCTTAGGGTCTCTGTGTATCAATGTCTCAGGGTCTCAGTGTCTCAGTTTCTCAGGGTCTTTGGGGCTTTGGTTCTCAGTGTCTCAGTGTCTCAGGGTATCTGGGTCTTAGGTTTTCAGGGTTGCAGTGCCTCAATGTCTCAGTGTCTCAGTGTCTCAGTGTCGCAGGGTCTCAGTATCTCAGGGTCTCAGTGTCTCAGGGTCTCTGGGTCTCAGGATCACAGTGTCTCAATGTCTCAGGGTCTCGGGGTCCCAGGGAATCAGTGTCTCAGTGTCTCAGGTTCTCTGCGTCCCATGGTCACAGGGTCTCTGCGTCTCTGGGTCTATGGGTCTCAGTGCCTCAGGGACTCCGGGTCTCAGTGTCTCATTGTCTCAGGTTCTCAGAGTCTCAGGGTCTCAGTGTCTCAGTGTGTCAGGGTCTCAGGTTTTCAGTGTCTCAGTGTCTCAGTGTGTCAGGGTCTCAGTGTCCCAGTGTCTCAGGGTCTCTGGGTCTCTGGGTCTCAGGGTCCCTGAATCAGTGTCTCAGTGTCTCAGGTTCTCTGGGTCCCATGGCCACAGGGTCTCTGCGTCTCTGGGTCTCAGGGTCTCCGGGTCTCAATGTCTCATTGTCTCAGGGTCTCAGGGTCTCTGGGTCTCAGTGTCTCAGTTTCTCAGGATCTCAGGGATTCAGGTTTGCATTGTCTCAGTGTCTCAGTGTCGGAGGGTCTCAGTGTCTCAGCCTCTCTGGGTCTCAGGGTCACTGGGTCTCAGGGTCTCAGTGTCTCAGGGTCTCTGGGCATCAGTGTCGCAGTGTCTCAGTGTCTCAGGGTGTCAGGGTCTCAGGGCCTCAGAGTCTCAGTGTCTCAGGGTCTCTGGGTCTCTAGGTCTCAGGGTATCTGTGCATCAGTGTCTCAGGGTCTCAGCTTCTCAGTGTCTCAGTGTTTCAGGGTCTCAGGGTCTCTGTGTCTCTGGTACTATGGGTCTTAGGGTCTCTGTGCCTCAGTGTCTCAGTGTCTCAGTGTCACAGGGTCTCAGTGTCTCAGGGTCTCAATGTCTCTGGAACTCTCACTCTCTGGCTTTCTGGGTCTCAATGTATCAGTGTCTCAGTGTCTCAGGGTCTCAGTCTCTCAGCGTCTCAGTGTCTCAGGGTCTCATGGTCACAGTCTCTCAGTGTCTCAGGGTCTCAGTGTCTCAGTGTCTCAGGGTCTCAGTGTCTCAGGGTCTCTGGTTCCCTGGGTCCCAGGGTCTCAGTGTCTCAGTGTGTCATTGTCTCAGTTTCTCAGTGTCTCAGAGTCTCAGGGACTCAGAGACTCAGTGTCTCAGGGGCTCAGGGGCTCAGGGCCTAAGTGCCTCTGTGTCTCAGTGTCTCTGTGTCTCCGGGCTCAGTGTCTCAGAGTCTCAGTGTCTCTGTGTCTCTGTGTCTCAGTGTCTCTGTGTCTCTGTGTCTCAGGGTCTCTGGGTCTCAGGGCCTCTGTTTTCTGTGTCTCAGTGTCTCAGGATTTCAGGGTTGCAGTGTCTCAATGTCTCAGGATCTCAGTGTCTCAGTGTCGCAGGGTCTCAGGGTCTCTGCTTCTCAGGGCCTCTGCTTCTCAGGGTCTCTGGGTCTCAGTGTCTCAGGGTCTCAGAGTCTCTGTGTCTCAGTGTCTCAGGGTCTCAGCTTCCCTGGGTCCCAGGGTCTCAGGGGCTCAGGGCCTCAGTGCCTCAGTGTCTCCGTGTCTCACTGTCTCAGGGTCTCAATGTCTCGCTGTCTCTGGGTCTCATTGTCTCAGGGTCTTAGGGTCTCTGTGTATCAATGTCTCAGGGTCTCAGTGTCTCAGTTTTTCAGGGTCTTTGGGGCTTTGGATCTCAGCGTGTCAGTGTCTCAGGATATCTGGGTCTTAGGTTTTCAGGGTTGCAGTGCCTCAATGTCTCAGTGTCTCAGTGTTGCAGGGTCTCAGTGTCTCAAGGTCTCAGTGTCGCAGGGTCTCAGGATCACAGTGTCTCAATGTCTCAGGGTCTCGGGGTCCCAGGGAATCAGTGTCTCATTGTCTCAGGTTCTCTGGGTCCCATGGTCACAGGGTCTCTGCGTCTCTGAGTCTATGGGTCTCAGTGTCTCAGGGACTCCGGGTCTCAGTGTCTCATTGTCTCAGTGTTTCAGTGTCTCAGTGTGTCAGGGTCTCAGGGTTTCAGTGTCTCAGTGTCACAGGGTCTCTGGGTCCCTGAGTCTCAGAGTCTCTGGGTCTCTGCATCTCAGGGTCTCAGGGTCTCAGGGTGTCTGGGTCAATGGATCTCAGTGTCTTTGGGTATCTGGGTCTCAGCACCTCTAGGTCTCAGGGTTTCTGGGTCTCGGGGACTCTGGGTCTCAGCGTCTCAGAGTCTCTGGCTCTCTGGATCTCAGTGTCTCTGGGTCTCAGTGTCTCAGGGTCTCAGGGTCTCAGTGTCTCTGTGTCTCGGTGTCTCTGTGTCTCTGGGTCTCAGTGTCTCTGTGTCTCTGGGTCTCAGTGTCTCAGCGTCTCAGGATCTCAGGCTCTCAGGGTCTCAGGGTCCCAGGAAATCAGTGTCTCAGTGTCTCAGGTTCTCTGGGTCCCATGGTCACAGGGTCTCTGCGTCTCTGTGTCTCTGCGTCTCAGTGTCTCAGTGTCTCAGGGTCTCAGTGTCTCATTGTCTCAGGGTGTCAGACTCTCAATGTCTCAGTGTGTCAGGAGCTCAGGACCTCAGTGTCTCAGTTTCCCAAGGTCTCAGGTTCTCAGAGTCTCTGGGCCCCTGGGTCTCAGGGTCTCTGTGTCTCTGCGTCTCTGGGTCTCAGTGTCTCAAGGTCTCAGTGTCTCTGGGTCTGTGGGTCTCAGGGTCTCTGGGTCTCTGCGAATCAGTGTCTCAGGTTCTGCGTGTCTCTGCGTCTCTGGGTCTCAGTGTCTCCGGGTCTCAGTGTCTCCGGGTCTCAAGATCTCAGGGTCTCTGGGTCTCAGGGTTTCTGGGTCTCTGCCTCTCAGTGTCTCTGGGTCTCTGGGTCTCAGGGTCTCTGGGCCTCTGTGGCTCTGGGTCTCTGGGTCTCTGCGTCTCAGTGTCTCCGGGTCTCAGGATCTCAGGGTCTCTGTCTCTCTGGGTCTCTGGGTCTGAGGGTCTCTGGGTCTCTGTGTCTCAGTGTCTGCCTGTCTCTGGCTCTCTGGATCTCGGTGTCTCTGGTTCTCAGTGTGTCAGGGACTCTGGGTCTTAGTGTCTCTGTGTCGCTGGGCCTCTGGGTCTCTGGGAGACAGTTTCTCAGGGTCTCTGGGTTCAGTATCTCAGCATCTCAGGGTCTCAGTATCTCAGTGTCTCAGTGTCTCATGGTCTCAGTGTCGCAATGTCTCAGGGTCTCTGGGTATCTGGGTCTCAGTGTCTCAGGGTCTCATGGTCTCAGTGTCTCAGGGTCTCAGGACCTCAGTGTCTCAATGTCTCCGGGTCTCTAGGTCCCGGGGTCTCAGAGTCTCTGGGTGTCTGGGACACTGGGTCTCAGTGTCTCAGTCACTCAGTGTCTCAGGGTGTCAGGGTTTCTGGGTGTCTGGGACTCAGGGTGTCTGTGTCATTTGGTCTCAGTGTCTCTGGGTCTCAGGATCTCAGGGTCTCTCGATCTCTGGGTTTCTGGGCTCTGGGTCACTCGGTCTCTGGGTCTCTCGGTCTCTGGGTCTCAGTGTCTCAGTTTCTCAGGGTCTCTGGGTCTCTGTGAGTCAGTGTCTCAGTCTTTCAGTCTCTCATGGTCTCTGGGTCTCTGGGTCTCAGTGTCGCAGTGTCTCATTGTCTCAGTGTCTCATTGACTCAGGGTCTCATTGTCTCTGGGTCTTGTGGTCTCAGTGTGTCTGGGTCTCAGTGTCTCAGGGTCTCAGTATCTCAGTGTCTCTGTGTCTCGGTGTCTCAGGGTCTCTGGGTCTCATTGTCTCTGTGTCATTGGGTCTCTGGGACCATGGGCCTCTGGGTCTCAGTGACTCAGTGTCTCAGGATCTCAGGGTCTCTGGGTCTCAGGGTCTCAGGGGCTCTCGGTCTCTGGGTCTCAGGGTCCCAGGAAATCAGTGTCTCAGTGTCTCAGCTCTCTGGGTCCCATGGTCACAGTGTCTCTGCGTCTCAGTGCCTCAGGATCTCAGTGTCTCAGGGTCTCAGACTCTCAATGTCTCAGTGTCTCAGGGGGTCAGGACCTCCGTGTCTCAGTTTGCCAAGGTCTCAGGGTCTCAGAGTCTCAGTGTCTCAGTGTCTCTGTGTCTCTGTGTCTCCGTGTTTCCGTGTCTCAGAGTCTCAGTGTCACAGTGTCCCAGTGTCTCAGGGTCTCTGGTTCTCAGTGTCTCATTGTCTCAGTGTCTCATTGACTCAGGGTCTCATTGTCTCTGGGACTCCTGGTCTCAGTGTATCAGGGTCTCATGGTCTCAGTGTCTCAGGGGCTCAGGATCTCAGTGTCTCAGTTTGTCAGGTTCTCAGGGTTTCAATGTCTCAGTGTCACAGGGTCTCTGGGTCCATGGGTCTCAGAATCTCTGGGTCTCTGCGTCTAAGGGTCTCAGGGTCAATGGATCTCAGTGTCTTTGGGTATCTGGTTCTCAGCGTCTCTCGGTCTCAGGGTTTCTGGGTCTCTGGGTCTCAGGGTCTCTGTGTCTCTGGTTCTCAGTGTCTCAGTGTCCCTGGGTCTCAGGGTCTCATAGTCTCAGGGTCTCAGGGTCTCTGTGTCTCTGGCTCTCTGGATCTCAGTGTCTCTGGGTCTCTGGGTCTCAGTGTCTCAGGGTCTCAGTATCTCAGTGTCTCTGTGTCTCGGTGTCTCAGGGTCTCTGGGTCTCATTGTCTCTGTGTCATTGGGTCTCTGGGACCATGGGCCTCTGGGTCTCAGTGACTCAGTGTCTCAGGATCTCAGGGTCTCTGGGTCTCAGGGTCTCAGGGGCTCTCGGTCTCTGGGTCTCAGGGTCCCAGGGAATCAGTGTCTCAGTGTCTCAGCTCTCTGGGTCCCATGGTCACAGTGTCTCTGCGTCTCAGTGTCTCAGGATCTCAGTGTCTCAGTGTCTCAGGGTCTCAGACTCTCAATGTCTCAGTGTCTCAGGGGGTCAGGACCTCAGTGTCTCAGTTTGCCAAGGTCTCAGGGTCTCAGAGTCTCAGTGTCTCAGACTCTCAATGTCTCAGTTTCGCAGGGGCTCAGGACCTCAGTGTCTCAGTTTTGCAAGGTCGCAGGGTCTCTGCGTCTCTGGTACTCTGGGTCTCAGTGTCTGTGTGCCTCAGTGTCTCAGTGTATCAGTGTCTCAGGGTCACAGGGTCTCAGTGTCTCAGGGCCTCTGGATCTCTCGCTCTCAGCATTTCTGGGTCTCAGTGTATCAGTGTCTCACTGTCTCAGTCTCTCAGGATCTCAGTGTTTCTGGGTCTCAGGGTCTCATGGTCACAGTCTCTCCGTGTCTCAGGATCTCAGTGTCTCAGGGTCTCAGTGTCTCCGGGTCTCTGGTCCCCTGGGCCCCAGGGTCTCAGTCTCTCAGTGTATCATTGTCTCAGGTTCTCAGTGTCTCATTTTGTCAGGGTCTCTGTGTCTCAGTGCCTCTATGCCTCAGTGTCTCTGTGTCTCCGGGCTCAGTGTCTCTGTGTCTCAGTGTCTCAGGGTCTCAGTGTCTCAGTGTCTGAGGGTCTCTGGGTCTCTATGCCTCCGTGTTTCAGCGTCTCTGGGTCTCAGGGTCTCAGTGTCTCAGGGTCTCAGGGTCTCAGTGTTTCTGTGTCGCAGTGTCTCAGTGTCTCTGTGTCGCAGTGTCCCAGTGTCTCAGGGTCTCAGTGTCTCAGTGTCTCAGTGTCTTTGTGTCTCAGGGTCTCAGTGTCTCAGGATCTCTGGGTCTCTGGTTCTCTGGGCCTCTTGGTCTGTGGGTCTCACTGTCTCTGTGTCTCAGGGTCTCTGTTTCTCAGGGTCTCTGGGTCTCAGTGTCTCTGGGTCTCAGTGTCTCAGGGTCTCAGGATCACTGGGACACTGTGTGTCTGGGTCTCAGTGTCTCAGGTTCTCATGGTCTCTGAATGTCTGGTTCTCAGAGTTTCTAGGTCTGTTGATTTCACTGTCTCCGTATCTCAGGGTCTCTGTGTCTCTGGGTAACTAAGTAACAGTGTATCAGGGTCTCATGGTCTCTGGGTCTCAGTGACTCAGTATCTCAGGGTCTCTGGGTCTCAGTGTCACAGAGTCTCTGGGTCTCAGTGTGTCAGTTTCTCAAATTCTCTGGTTCTCTGCTTGTCTGCCTCTCAGATTCTTAGGGTCTCAGGGTCTCTGGGCCTCTGGGTCTCAGTGTCTCTGGGTCTCTGGGCCTCTGGGTCTCAGTGTCTCTGGGTCTCAGTTTCTCATGCTCTCTGGGTCTCTGTGAATCAGTGTCTCAGTGTCTCAGGACCTCTGGGTCTCAGTGTCTCAGGGTCTCAGTGACTCAGGACCTCAGGGTCTCAGTGTCTCAGGGTTTCTGGGTCTCTCGGTCTCAGTGTCTCAGAGTCTCATGCCCTCGGTGTCTCAGGGTCTCAGTGTCTCGGTGTCACAGGGTCTCTGGGTGCCTGAGTCTCAGAGTCTCTGGGTCTCAAGATCTCTGGGTCTCTGCGTCTCAGTGTCTCAGTCTCTCAGGGTCTCAGGGTCTCATGGTCTCAGTGTCACAAGGTCTCTGGGTACCTGGGTCTCAGAGTCACTGGGTCTCTGGGTATCTGGGTCTCAGTTTCTCAGGGTCTCAGTGTCCCTGGGTCTCTGTATCTCAGTGTCTCAGTGACTCTGGGCCTCAGGGTCTCTGTTTCTCAGTGTCTCAGGGTCTCGGGGTCTCAGGGTCTCTGGGTCTCTGGTTGTCAGTGTCTCAGTGCCTCAGGGTTTCTGGTCCCTGGGTCTCTGTTTCTCAGGGTCTCTGGGTGTCTGTGTCTCTGGGTCTCAGTGTCTCAGTTTCTCAGGGTCTCTTTGTCTCCGGGTCTCAGTGTCTCAGAGTCTCTGGATCTCTGGGTCCCAGGGTCTCTGGGTCTCAGGGTCTCTGGGTCTCTGGGTCTCTGTGCCTCTGGGTCTCAATGTCTCAGTGTCTCTGGGTATCTGGGTCTCAGTTTCTCAGGGTCTCAGTGTCCCGGGGTCTCTGTGTCTCAGTGTCTCCGTGACTCAGGGTCTCTGGGTCTCAGGGTCTCTGGGTCTCTGGGTCTCAGTGTCTCAGTTTCTCTGGGTCTCAGGGCGTCTGGATCTCAGTGTCTCAGGGTATCAGTGTCTCAGTGTCTCTTGGACTCAGTGCCTCGGTGTCTCGGTGTCTCAGGTTCGATGGGTCTCTGCGTATCAGTGTCTCAGTGTCTCATGGTCTCAGGGTCACTGGGTGTCTGGGTCTCAGGGTCTCAGGGTCTCTGTATCTCAGTGTCACAGTGTCTCATGGTCTCTATGTCTCAGTGTCTCAGGGTCTCAGGGTCTCTGGGTACCTGGGTCTCAGAGTCTCTGGGTCTCTGGATCTCTGGGGCTCTGCGTCTCAGTGTATCAGTCTCTCAGTGTCTCAGGGTCTCCTGGTCTCTGTGCCTCAGGGTTTCTGGGTCTCTGGTCTCTGGGTCTCAGGGTGTTGGGGTCATTGGGTCTCAGCGTCTCTGGGTCTCAGGGTCTCTGGGCCTCTGGGTCTCAGTGTCTCTGGGTCTCTGGTTCTCAGGGTCTCTGGGTCTCAATGTCTCAGGGTCTCAGGATCTCAGTGTCTCTGTATCTTTGGGTTTCTGGGTCTCTGGATCTCTGGGTCTCTGCGTCTCAGTGTCTCAGTCTCTCAGTGTCTCAGGGTCTCATGGTCTCAGTGCCTCAGGGTTTCTGGGTCTCTGGTCTCTGGGTCTCAGGGTGTCGGGATCATTGGGTCTCAGTGTATCTGGATCTCAGGGTCTCTGGGTCACTGGTTCTCAGTGTCTCAGTGCCCCAGAGTCTCTGGGTCCCAGGGTCTCTGGTCTCTGGGTCTCTGTTTCTCAGGGTCTCTGGGTCTCTGTGTCTCTGGGTCTCAGTGTCTCAGTTTCTCAGGGTCTCTTTGTCTCTGGGTCTCAGTGTCTCTGGGTATCTGGGTCTCAGTTTCTCAGGGTCTCAGTGTCCCTGGGTCTCTGTGTCTCAGTGTCTCAGTGACTCAGGGTCTCTGGGTCTCAGGGTCTCAGTGTCTCAGTTTCTCTGGGTCTCAGGGCGTCTGGATCTCAGTGTCTCAGTGTCTCAGGGTCTCAGTGTCTCAGGGTCTCTGGGACTCAGTGCCTCGGTGTGTCAGTGTCTCTGGGTCTCAGGTTTGATGGGTCTCTGTGTATCAGTGTCTCATGGTCTCAGGGTCACTGGGTTTCTGCGTCTCAGTGTCTCAGGGTCTCTGGGTCTCTATGTCTCAGTGTCTGACTGTCTCTGGCTCTCTGGATCTCAGTGTCTCTGGGTCTCAGTGTCTCAGGGACTCTGGGTCTTAGTGTCTCTGTGTCGTTGGGTCTCTAGGTCTCTGGGAGTCAGTTTCTCAGGGCCTCTGGGTTCAGTATCTCAGTGTCTCAGGGTCTCAGTATCTCAGTGTCTCAGTGTCTCATGGTCTCAGTGTCGCAATGTCTCATGGTCCCTGGGTCTCAGTGTCTCAGTGTCTCAGGGTCTCAGGGTCTCTGGGTCACTGCGTGTCTGGGTCTCAGTGCCTCAGGGTTTCAGGGTCTCTGGATCTCTGGTTCGCTGGATCTCCTGGTCTGTGGGTCTCACTGTCTCTGTGTCTCAGGGTCTCTGCTTCGCTGTGTCTCAGTGTCTCAGGGACTCAGTGTATGAGAGTCTCAGTCTCTCAGTGCCTCAGGGTCTCAGTGTCTCAGGTCTCAGTGTCTCAGTGTCTCAGGGTCTTGGTGTCTCCGTGCCCCAGGGTCTCAGGGTCGCAGTGTCTCCGTGTCTCAGGGTCTCTTTATCTCTGGGTCACAATTTCTCAGTGTCTCAGGGACTCATGGTCTCAGTGTGTCAGCTCTCAGTGGCTCAGGGTCTCAGTCTCTCACTGTCTCAGTGTCTCTGGGTCTCAGTGTCTCAGGGTCTTAGTGTTTCAGGGTCTCAGTGTTTCAGGGTCTCAGGGTCTCTGGGTCACATTTTCTCAAGGTCTCAGGGTCTCTGTGTATCAGTGTCTCAAGGTCTCAGTTTCTCAGTGTCTCAGTGAATCAGCGTCTCAGAGTCTCAGCTCTCAGTGTCTCAGTGTCTCAGTTACTCAGGGTCTCAGGGTCTCAGGGTCTATGTTTTCTGTGTCTCAGTGTCTCAGGGTCTCAGGGTTTCAGGGTTGCAGTGTCTCAATGTCTCAGGATCGAAGTGTCTCAGGGTCGCAGGGTCCGGGGGTCACAGGGTCTCAGGGTCTCTGCTTTTCAGGGCCTCGGGGTCTCAGTTTCTCAGGGTCCCTGTGTCTCAGTGTCTCTGGGTCCCTGGGTCACTGCGTGTCTAGGTCTCTGTGTCTCTGTGTCTCAAGGTTTCAGGGTCTCTGTGTCTCCGTGTTTCAGGGTCTCAGTGCCTCAGGGTCACAGGGTCTCGGTGTCTCAGGGTCCCTGGATCTCTCGTTCTCAGGGTTTCTGGGTCTCACTTTCTATGTGTCTCAGGCTCTCCATCTCTCAGGGCCTGAGAGTCTCAGTGTCTCAGGGTCTCAGTGTCTCCGGGTCTCTGGTTCCCTGGGTCCCAGGGTCTCAGTGTCTCAGTGTCTCAGTGTGTCATTGTCTCAGGTTCTCAGTGTCTCATTTTCTCAGGATCTCTGGGTCTCAGTGTCTCAGGGTCTCAGTGTCTCATGGTCACATTGTCTCAGTGTCTCAGGTTCTCAATGTCTCAGGGTCTCAGTTTCTCAGTGTCTCAGAGTCTCAGGGACTCAGAGTTTCAGTGTCTCAGTGTGTCAGGGGCTCAGGGCCTCAGTGCCTCAGTGTCTCACTGTCTCAGGGTCTCAGTGTCTCACTGTCTCTGGGTCTCACTGTCTCACTGTCTCTGGGTCTCACTGTCTCAGGGTCTCAGGGTCTCAGTGTCTCAGTGTCTCAGGGTCTCTGTGTATCAGTGTCTCAGGGTCTCAGTGTCTCAGGGTCTCAGTGTCTCGGGGAATCAGGGTCTCACAGTGTCAGCTCTCAGTTTCACAGGGTCTCAGTGTCTCACTGTCTCAATGTCTCAGTGTTTCAGGGTCTCAGTGTCCCAGTGTCTCAGGGTCTCTGGGTCTCTGGGTCTCAGTGTCCCTGGGAATCAGTGTCTCAGTGTCTCAGGTTCTCTGGGTCCCATGGTCACAGGGTCTCTGTGTCACTGGGTCTCTGAGTCTCAGTGTCTCAGGGTCTCAATGTCTCAGTGTCTCAGGGTCTCAGAGTCTCAGTGCCTCGGTGTCTCAGGGGCTCAGGTTCTCAGTGATTCAATGTCTCACGGTCACAGAGTCTCAGTGTCTCACTGTCTCAGTGGCTCTCTGTCTCAGGGTCTCAGTGTCTCTGGGTCTCAGTGTCTCAGAGTCTCTGGGTCTCAGTGACTCAGTGCCTCAGAATCTCAGGGTTTCAGGTTTGCAGTGTCTTAGTGTCTCAGTGTGGGAGGGTCTCAGTGTCTCAGCGTCGGAGGTTCTCAGTGTCTCAGTGTCTCAGCCTCTCTGGGTGTCAGGGTCTCTGGGTCTCAGAGTCTCAGTGTCTCAGGGTCTCTGGGTATCAGTGTCGCAGTGTCTCAGTGTCTCAGGGTGTCAGGGTCTCAGTGTCTCAATGTCTCAGGGTCTCAGTGTCTCATGTCTCAGGATCTCAGGGTCTCAGTGTCTCAGTTTCTCAGTTTCTCAGGGTCTCAGGGTCTCTGGGTCTCGGGGTCTCGGGGTCTCTGTGTCTCAGTGTCTGAATGTCTAAGTGTCTCGGGGTCTCAGGGTCTCTGTGACTCTGGGTTTCTGGGTCTCAGGGTCTCTGGGCCTCAATGTCTCAGGGTCTCAGGATCTCAGTGTCTCAGTATCCCTGGGTTTCGGGTCACTGGTTCTCTCGGTCTCTGTGATTCAGTGTTACAGTGTCACAGGGTCTCTGGGTGCCTGGGTCTCAGAGTCTCTGGGTCTCTGGATCTCTGGGTCTCTGCGACTCAGTGTCTCAGTCTCTCAGTGTCTCAGGGTCTCATGGTCTGAGTGCCTCAGGGTTTCTGGGTCTCTGGACTCTCGGTCTCAGGGTGACGGGGCCATTGGGTCTCAGTGTCTCTGGGTCTCAGTGTCTCTGGGTCTCAGTGCCTCGGTGTCTCAGTGCCTCAGGTTCTCAGGGTTTCTGTGCATCAGTGTCTCACGGTCTCAGTGTCTTAGGGTCTCAGGGTCACTGGGTGTCTGGATCACAGTGTCTCAGGGTCTCAGTGTCTCAGTATCTCAGGGTCTCTGGGTCTCAGTGTCTTAGGGTCTCTGGGTCTCAGGGACTCTGAGTCTCAATGTCTCTGGGTCTCTGGATCTCTAGGTCTCTGGGACTCTCAGTCTCTGGGTCTCAGTGTCTCAGTTTCTCAGTATCTCAGTGTCCCTGTGTCTCTGGGTCTCCGGGTCTCAGGGTCTCTGTTCCTCTGGGTCTCAGTGCCTCAGTGTCCAGGGTCTCAGTGTCTCAGTCACTCAGTGTCTCAGGGTCTCATGGTTTCTCTGTGGTCTCTGGGTCTCAGGGTGTCTGGGTCATTGGTTCTCAGTGTCTCTGGGTCTCTGGGTCTCAGTGTCTCAATGTCTCAGTGTCTCAGGGTCTCAGTGTCTCAGTGCCTAAGTGTCTCAGGGTCTCTGGGTCTCTGTGTCTTTGGGTCACCGTGTCTCAGTTTCTCAGTGTCTCAGGGTCTCTGGGAGTCTTGTTCTCTGGGTTTCAGGGTCTCTGGGTCTCTGGGTCTCAGTGTCTCAGTGTCTCAGTTTCTCAGGGTCTCAGGGTCTCTGTGTATCAGTGTCTCTGGGTCTCAGTGTCTCAGTGTCTCAGGGTCTCTGTGTATCAGTGTCTCTGGGTCTCAGTGTCTCAGGGTCTCAGGGTCTCATGGTCACTGGGTGTCTGGGTCTCAAGGTCTCAGGGTCTCAGTGTCTCAGTGTCTCAGTCTCAGGGTCTCATGGTCTCAGTGTCTCAGGGTCTCTGGTCTCTGGGTCTCAGGGTGTCTGGGTCATTTGTTCTCAGTGTCTCTGGGTCTCAGAACATAAGAACATAAGAAATAGGAGCAGGAGTAGGCCATACAGCCCTTCGAGCCTGCCCCGCCATTCAATAAGATCATGGCTGATCTGTCGCTGCTCAGTTCCACATTCCCGCCCTCTCCCCATAACCCTTTATCCCCTCTCCTATCAAAAACCCATCAACCCGCGTCTTAAAAGCCTCCACCACTACAACGGGCAGAGAATTCCAGAGATTCACCACCCTTTGAGTGAAGAAGTTCCTCCTCAACTCCGTTCTAAACCGCCCCCCCTTTATCTTGAGGCTGTGCCCCCTAGTCCTACTGTCCTTTCTGAGCGGGAAGAGTCTCTCCACCTCTATCCTATCCATCCCATTCATCATCTTATACGTCATCATCTTATATCTTATACTCAGGGTCTCAGTGTCTCTGGGTCTTTGGGTTTCTGGGTCTCAGAGTCTCTGGGTTTCTGGGTCTCTGGATCTCAGTGACTCAGTGCCTCAGAGTCTCTGGATCTCTGGGTCCCAGCGTCTCTGGGTCTCAAGGTCTCTGGGTCTCTGTGTCGCTGGGTCTCAGTGTCTCAGTTTCTCAGGGTCTCTTTGTTTCTGGGTCTCAGTGTCTCAGTGTCTCTGGGTATCTCGGTCGCAGTTTCTCAGGGTCTCAGTGTCCCTGAATCTCTGTGTCTCATGGTCTCAGTGTCTCAGGGTCTCATGGTCTCAGTGTCTCATGGTCTCTGGTCTCTGGGTCACAGGGTATCTGGGCCATTGGTTCTCAGTATCTCTGGGTCTCAGTGTCTCAGTGTCACTGGGTATCTGGGTCTCAGTTTCTCAGGGTCTCAGTGTCCCTGGGTCTCTGTATCTCAGTGTCTCACTGACTCTGGGCCTCAGGGTCTCTGATTCTCAGTGTCTCAGGGTCTCTAGGTCCCAGGGTCTCTGGGTCTCTGTTTCTCAGGGTCTCTGGGTCTCTGTGTCTCTGGGTCGCAGTGTCTCAGTTTCTCAGGGTCTCTTTCTCTCAGTTTCTCAGGGTCTCAGTGTCCCTGGGTCTCTGTGTCTCAGTGTCTCAGTGACTCAGGGCCTCAGGGTCTCCGGGTCTCTTGGTCTCAGTGTCTCAGAGTCTCATGGCCTCATAGTCTCAGTGTCACAGGGTCTCTGGGTGCCTGGGTCTCAGAGTCTCTGGGTCTCTGGATCTCTGGGCCTCTGCGTCTCAGTGTCTCATGGTCTCAGTGCCTCAGGGTTTCTGGGTCTCTGGTCTCTGGGTGTCAGGGTGTCGGGGTCATTGGGTCTCAGTGTCTCTGGGCCTCAGGGTCACAGTGTCTCTGGGTCTCAGGGTTTCTGGTTCTCTGGGTCTCTGGGTCCCAGGGTCTCTGGGTCTCTGTTTCTCAGGGTCTCTGGGTCTATGTGTCTCTGGGTCTCAGTGCCTCAGTGTCTCTGGGTACCTGGGTCTCAGTTTCTCAGGGTCTCAGTTTCTCAGGGTCTCAGTGTCTCTGGGTCACTGTTACTCATTGTATCAGTCCCTCAGGGTCTCAGCGTCTCGGGGTCTCAGGGTCTCAGTTTTTAATTGTCTCAGGGTCTCAGTGTCTCAGGATCTCTGGGCCTCTGCGTCACTGGGTCTCCGTGTCTCACTGTCTCAGTGTGTCACTGTGTCAGGGCTGCTGGGTCCCCTGGTCTCTCTGTTTCTGGGACTCTGGGTCTCTGGGTCTCAGTGTCTCAGAGTCTCAGTGTCTCAGTCTCTCAGTGTCTCAGTGTCTCTGGGTCTCAGTGTCTCAGTGTCTCTGGGTCTCAGTGTCTCAGTTTCTCAGGGTCTCTTTGTCTCTGGGTCTCAGTGTCTCAGTGTCTCTGGGTATCTGGGCCTCAGTTTCTCAGGGTCTCATTGTCCCTGGGGCTCTGTGTCTCAGTGTCTCAGCGACTCAGGGCCCCAGGGTCCCTGGGTCTCTGGGTCTCAGGGTCTAGGGGCTCTGGGTCTCTTGGCCTCA
The DNA here is from genome assembly GCF_965287045.1 of Carcharhinus amblyrhynchos. Taxonomy (NCBI): domain Eukaryota; kingdom Metazoa; phylum Chordata; class Chondrichthyes; order Carcharhiniformes; family Carcharhinidae; genus Carcharhinus; species Carcharhinus amblyrhynchos. The sequence continues at coordinate 217,149 of NW_027649864.1, forward strand.
GTGTCTCAGTGTCTCATGGCCTCTGGGTCTCAGTGTCTCAGGGTCACTGGGTGTCTGGGTCTCAGGGTCTCAGGGCCTCTGTGTCTCATTATCACAGTGTCTCAGGGTCTCAGTGTCTCAGTGTCTCAGGGTCTCTGAGTCTCAATGTCTCAGGGTCTCAGGGTCTCTGGGACTCTGGGTTTCTAGGTCTCTGGGCCTCTCGGAATCTGGGTCTCAGTGTCTCAGTCTCTCAGGTTGTCTGGGTCTCTGGGAGTCAGTGTCTCTGGTTCTCAGGTTCTCAGTGTCTCAGGGTCTCTGGGTCTCCAGGTCTCAGGGTCTCTTTTTCTCTGGGTCTCAGGGTCTCAGTGTCCAGGGTCTCAGTGTCTCAGTCTCTCAGTGTCTCAGGGTCTCATTGTCTCAGTGTCTCAGGGTGTCTGGTCGCTGGGTCTCAGGGTGTCTCGGTCATTGGTTCTCAGTGTCTCTGGGTCTCAGGGTCTCAGTGTCTCAGGGTCTCCGGTCTCTGTGTCTCAGGGTGTCTGGGACATTGGTTCTCAGAGTCTCTGGGTCTCAGTGTCTCTGGGTCTCAGGGTTTCTGGGTCTCAGGGTCTCTGGTTCTCAGTCACTCAGTGTCTCAGAGTCTCTGGATCTCTGGGTCCCAGGGTCTCTGGGTCTCAGGGTCTCTGTGTCTCTGGGTCTCAATGTCTCAGTGTCTCTGGGTATCTGGGTCTCAGATTCTCAGGGTCTCAGTGTCCCTGGGTCTCTGTGTCTCAGAGTCTCAGTGATTCAGGGGCTCAGGGTCTCTGGGTCTCAGGGTCTCAGGGTCTCTGGGTCTCAGGGTCTCAGTGTCTCATTTTCTCAGGGTCTCTGGGTCCCTGGGTCTTAGGGTCTCAGGGTTTCAGGGTTGCAGTGTCTCAATCTCTCAGGGTCTCAGTGTCCAAGTGTCTCAGAGTCGCAGGGCCTCAGGGTCTCAGGTTATCTTGGTCTCAGGGTCTCTGCTTCTCAGGGTCTCTGGGTCTAAGTTTCTCAGGGTCTCAGGGTCTCTGTGTCTCAGTGTCTCAATGTCTCAGGGTCTCAGGTTCTCAGGGATTCTGGGTCACTGCATGTCTGTGTCTCTGTGCCTTTGTCTCTCAGTGTCTCAGGGTCACAGGGTCTCAGTGTCTCAGGGTCACAGGGTCTCAGTGTCTCAGGGTCACAGGGTCTCAGTGTTTCAGTGTCTCAGTGTCTCAGGGTCTCAGTGTCTCAGGGTCACAGGGTCTCAGTGTCTCAGTGTCTCAGGGTCACAGGGTCTCAGTGTCTCAGGGTCACAGGGTCTCTGGATCTCTCGTTCTCAGGATTTCTGGGTCTCAGTGTATCAGTGTCTCAGTGTCTCAGCATCTCAGTCTCTCAGGGTCTCAGTGTCTCAGTCTCTCAGGGTCTCAGTGTCTCTGGGTCTCATGGTCTCATGGTCACAGTGTCTCAGTGTCTCAGGGTCTCAGTGTCTCCGGGTCTTTGGTTCCCTGGGTCTCAGTGTCTCAGTGTCTCAGGGTCTCTGGTTCCCTGGGTCCCAGGGTCTCAGTGTCTCTATGTGTCATTGTCTCAGGTTCTCAGTGTCTCATTTTCTCAGGGTCTCTGTGTCTCTGGGTCTCAGTGTCTCAGTGGCTCAGGGTCTCAGTTTCTCAGTGTCTCAGGGACTCAGTGTATGAGTGTCTCAGTGTCTCAGTCTCTCAGGGTCTCTGGGTCTCAGTGTCTCAGTGTCTCAGGGTGTCAGTGTCTCAGTTTTTCAGTGTCTCAGGGTCGCAGGGTCTCAGAGTCTCAGTGTCTCAGGGTCTCAGTGTCTCATGTCTCAGCATCTCAGGGTCTCAGGGTCTACAGGCCTCAGATTCTCAGTGTCTCAGGGTCTCTGGGTCTCTAGGTCTCAGTTTCTCAGTGTCTCAGGGACTCAGTGTCTCAGGGGCTCAGTGTCTCAGTGTATCTGTGTCACAGGGTCACTGTACCTCAGTGTCTCAGTGTCTCAGGGTCTCAGCGTCTCAGTGTCTCACTGTTTCAGTGTCTGAGGGGCTCAGTTTCTCACTGTCACAGTTTCTCAGGGTCTCAGTGTCTCAGTGTGTCAGTGTCTCATTGTCTCAGTATCTCACTGTCTCACGGTCTCAGGGTCTCTGGGTTCTTGGTCTCTGGTTCTCAGGGTCCCTGGGTCCCTGTGCCTCAGGGTCTCCGGCCCTCTGTCTCAGTGTCTCAGGGACTCATGGTCTCAGTGTCTCAGCCCTCACTGTCTCAGGGTCTCAGTCTCTCACTGTCTCAGTGTCTCTGGGTCTCAGTGTCTCAGTGTCTCAGGGTCTCAGTGTCTCAGGGTCTCTGGGACTCAGTGTCTCAGTGTTTCAGGTCTCAGGGTCTCCGGGTCTCTGGGTGTCAGGGTCTCTGGGTCTCTGTGTCTCTGTGTCTCTGGGACTCAGTTTCTCAGAGTCTCAGGGTCTCAGGGTCTCAGGATCACTGGGTCACTGTGTTTCTGGGTCTCAGTGTCTCAGGGTCTCAGGGTCTCTGGATGTCTGGTTCTCTGGGTCTCTTGGTCTGTTGATCTCACTGTCTGTGTCTCAGGGCCTCTGAGACTCTGGGTAACTGGGTCTCAGTGTCACAGGATCTCAGTGTCTCAGTGTCCCAGGGTCTCAGGGTCTCAGTGTCTCAGTGTCTCCGGGTCTCAGTGTCTCAGGGTCTCAATGTCTCATTGTCTCAGGGTCTCAGTGTCTCAGTGTCTCACTGTCTCAGTGGCTGTCTGTCTCAGGGTCTCAGGGTCTCTGGGTCTCTGGGTCTCAGGGTCTCAGTGTCTCAGGATCTCAGGGATTCAGGTTTGCATTGTCTCAGTGTCTCAGTGTCGGAGGGTCTCAGTGTCTCAGTGTATCAGCCTCTCTGGGTCTCAGGGTCTCAGTGTCTCAGGGTATCAGGGTCTCAGGGTCTCAGGGTCTCAGTGTCTCAGTGTTGCAGGGTATTAGGGTCTCAGAGTCTCAGTGTCTCAGGGTCTCAGGTCTCTGGGTCTCTAGGTCTCAGGGTATCTGTGCATCAGTGTCTCAGAGTCTCAGCTTCTCAGTGTCTCAGTGTTTCAGGGTCTCAGCGTCTCTGCGTCTCTGGTACTATGAGTCTTAGGGTCTCTGTGCCTCAGTGTCTCAGTGTCTCAGTGTCACAGGGTCTCAGTGTCTCAGGGTCTCAATGTCTCTGGATCTCTCACTCTCTGGCTTTCTGGGTCTCAATGTATCAGTGTCTCAGTGTCTCAGGGTCTCAGTCTCTCAGCGTCTCAGTGTCTGTGGGTCTCAGGGTCTCATGGTCACAGTATCTCAGTGTCTCAGGTTCTCAGTGTCTCAGTGTCTCAGGGTCTCAGTGTCTCTGGGTCTCTGGTTCCCTAGGTCCCAGGGTCTCAGTGTCTCAGTGTGTCATTGTCTCAGTTTCTCAGTGTCTCAGAGTCTCAGGGACTCAGAGACTCAGTGTCTCAGGGGCTCAGGGGCTCAGGGGCTCAGGGCCTAAGTGCCTCTGAGTCTCAGTGTCTCTGTGTCTCCGGGCTCAGTGTCTCAGGGCCTCAGTGTCTCAGTTTCTGAGGGTCTCTGTGTCTCTGTGTCTCAGGGTCTCTGGGTCTCAGGGTCTCTGTTTTCTGTGTCTCAGTGTCTCAGGGTTTCAGGGTTGCAGTGTCTCAATGTCTCAGGATCTCAGTGTCCCAGTGTCGCAGGGTCTCAGTGTCGCAGGGTCTCAGTGTCACAAGGTCTCAGGGTCTCTGCTTCTCAGGGTCTCTGGGTCTCAGTGTGTCAGGGTCTCAGAGTCTCTGTGTCTCAGTGCCTCAGGGTCTCAGGTTCTCAGGCTCTCTGGGTCACTGCGTGTCTGGGTCTCTGTGTCTCTGTGTCTCAAGGTTTCATTTCTCAGGGTCTCAGTGTCTCTGTGTCTCAGGGTCTCAGTGCCTCAGCGTCTCAGGGTCTCTGGGTCTCTCGTTCTCAGGGTTTCTGGGTCTCACTTTCTCTGTGTCTCAGGGTCTCAGTCTCTCAGGGTCTGAGGGTCTCAGTGTCTCATGGTCTCTGGTTCCCTGGGTCCCAGGGTCTCAGTCTCTCAGTGTCTCAATGTCTCAGTGTCTCATGGTCACATTGTCTCAGTGTCTCAGGGTCTCAGTGTCTCAGCGCCTCAGTTTCTCAGTGTCTCAGAGCCTCAGGGACTCAGAGTTTCAGTATCTCAGTGTATCAGGGGCTCAGGGCCTCAGTGCCTCAGTGTCTACGTGTCTCACTGTCTCAGGGTCTCAGTGTCTCACTGTCTCTGGGTCTCACTGTCTCAGGGTCTCAGGGTCTCTGTGTATCAATGTCTCAGGGTCTCAGTGTCTCAGTGTCTCAGGGTCTTTGGGGCTTTGGGTCTCAGTGTCTCAGTGTCTCAGGATCTCTGGGTCTCAGGTTTTCAGGGTTGCAGTGTCTCAATGTCTCAGTGTCTCAGTGTCGCAGGGTCTCAGTGTCTCAGGGTCTCAGGTTGTCTTGGTCTCTGGGTCTCTGCTTCTCAGGGTCTCTGGGTCTCAGTTTCTCAGGGTCTCAGGGACTCTGTGTCTCAGTGTTTCAGGGTCTCAGGTTCTCAGGGCCTCTGGGTCTCTGTGTTTCTGCATCTCTGGGTCTCTGGGTCTCAGGGTCTCTGTGCCTCAGTGTCTCAGTGTCTCAGCTTCTCAGTGTCTCAGTGTTTCAGGGTCTCAGTGTCTCAGTGTTTCAGGGTCTCAGGGTCTCTGCATCTCTGGTCCTCTCGGTCTTAGAGTCTCAGTGTCTCAGTGTCTCAGCTTCTCAGTGTCTCAGAGTTGCAGTGTTTCAGGGTCTCAGTGTTTCAGTGGCTCAGTGTCTCAGATTCTCAGAGTCTCAGTGTCACTGGGTGTGAGGGTCTCTGGATCTCTAGTTCTCAGGTTCGCTGCGTCTCAGTGTCTCAGAGTCTCAGATTCTCAGGGTCTCAGTGTCTCAGGGTCTCAGTGTCTCAGTGTCTCATTTTCTCAGGGTCTCTGGGCCTCTGGGTCTCAGGGTGTCAGGGTCTCAGGGTTTCAGAGTTCCAGTGTCTCAGTGTCTCTGGGTCTCAGTGTCTCAGTGTCTCAGGGTTTCAGTGTCTCTGGGTCTCAGTGTCTCAGTGTTTCAGGGTCTAGTGTCTCAGTGTCTCAGGGTCTCTGGGTCTCAGTGTCTCAGTGCCTCAGGGTCTCAGTGTCACTGGGTCTCTGGATCTCAGGGTCTGAGGGTTTCAGGGTTTCAGTGTCTCAATTTCTCAGTGCCTCAGGGTCTCAGAGCCTTAGTGTCTAAGGGTCTCTGGGTCTCTGTGTCTCCGTAGCTCAGGGTCTCTGGTTCTGTGTGTCTCTTGGTCTGTGGGTCTCACTGTCTCTGTGTCTCAGGGTCTCAGTGTCTCAGTTTCTGAGGGTCTCTGTGTCTCAGCTTATTGGGGTCTCAGGGCCTTTGATTTCTGTGTCTCAGTGTCTCAGGGTTTCAGGGTTGCAGTGTCTCAATGTCTCAGGATCTCAGTGTCGCAAGGTCTCAGTGTCACAGGGTCTCAGGGTCTCTGCTTCTCAGGGTCTCTGGGTCTCAGTGCCTCAAGGTCTCAGAGTCTCTGTGTCTCAGGGCCTCTGGGTCCCTGTGTATCTGGGTCTCAGTGATTCAGGGTCTCTAGATGTCCGGTTCTCTGGGTCTCTTGGTCTGTTGATCTCACTGTCTCTGTGTCTCAGAGTCTCTGTGTCTCTGGGTAACTGGGTCTCTGTGACACAGCGTCTCAGTGTCTCAGGGACTCAGAGTCTCTGGGTCTCTGGGTCACATTTTCTCAGGGTCTCAGGGTCTCTGTGTCTCAGTGTCTCAGGGAATCAGGGTCTCAGAGGCTCAGCTCTCAGTTTCACAGGTTCTCAGTGTCTCACTGTCTCAGTGTCTCAGTGTTTCAGGGTCTCAGTGTCCCAGTGTCTCAGGGTTTCTGGGTCTCTGGGTCTCAGGGTCCCTGGGAATCAGTGTCTCAGTGTCTCAGGTTCTCTGGGTCCCATGGTCACAGGGTCTCTGCGTCTCTGGGTCTCTGCGTCTCAGGGTCTCCGGGTCTCAGTGTCTCAGGGTCTCAATGTCTAATTGCCTCAGGGTCTCAGAGTCTCAGTGTCTCACTGCCTCAGTGGCTGTCTGTCTCAGGGTCTCAGTGTCTCTGGGTCTCAGTGTCTCAGTGTCTCAGGATCTCAGGGATTCAGGTTTGTGTCAGTGTCTCAGTGTCGGAGGGTCTCAGTGTCTCAGTGTTGCAGGGTCTCAGGGTCTCAGAGTCTCAGTGTCTCAGGGTCTCTGGGTCTCTAGGTCTCAGGGTATCTGTGCATCAGTGTCTCAGCTTCTCAGTGTCTCAGTGTTTCAGGGTCTCAGGGTCTCTGCGTCTCTGGTACTATGGGTCTTAGGGTCTCTGTGCCTCAGTGTCTCCGTGTCTCAGTCTCACAGGGTTTCAGCGTCTCAGGGTCTCAATGTCTCTGGATCTCTCGCTCTCTGGCTTTCTGGGTCTCAATGTATCAGTGTCTCAGTGTCTCAGGGTCTCAGGGTCTCAGTCTCTCAGCGTCTCAGTGTCCCTGGGTTTCAGGGTCTCATGGTCACATTCTCTCAGTGTCTCAGGGTCTCAGTGTCTCAGTTTCTCAGGGACTCAGAAACTCAGTGTCTCAGGGGCTCAGGGCCTAAGTGCCTCTGTGTCTCAGTGTCTCTGTGTCTCCGGGCTCAGTGTCTCAGGGTCTCAGTGTCTCAGTTTCTGAGGATCTCTGTGTCTCTGTGCCTCAGGGTCTCTGGGTCTCAGAGCCTCTGTTTTCTGTGTCTCAGTGTCTCAGGGTTTCAGGGTTGCAGTGTCTCAGTGTCTCAGGATCTCAGTGTCTCAGTGTCTCAGGGTCTCAGAGTCTCTGTGTCTCAGTTTCTCAGGGTCTCAGGTTCCCTGGGTCCCAGGGACTCAGTCTCTCAGTGTCTCAATGTCTTAGTGTCTCAGTGTCTGATGGTCACATTGTCTCAGTGTCTCGTTCTCAGGGTTTCTGGGTCTCACTTTCTCTGTGTCTCAGGGTCTCAGTCTCTCAGGGTCCGAGGGTCTCAGTGTCTCAGTGTCTCAGGGTCTCTGGTTCCCTGGGTCCCAGGGTCTCAGTCTCTCAGTGTCTCAATGTCTCAGTGTCTCATGGTCACATTGTCTCAGTGTCTCAGGGCCTCAGTTTCTCAGTGCCTCAGAGTATCAGGGACTCAGAGTTTCAGTGTCTCAGTGTATCAGGGGCTCAGGGCCTCAGTGCCTCAGTGTCTGCGTGTCTCACTGTCTCAGGGTCTTAGGGTCTCTGTGTATCAATGTCTCTGGGTCTCACTGTCTCAGGGTCTTAGGGTCTCTGTGTATCAATGTCTCAGGGTCTCAGTGTCTCAGTGTCTCAGGGTCTTAGGGGCTTTGGGTCTCAGTGTCTCAGTGTCTCAGGGTCTCTGGGTCTCAGGTTTTCAGGGTTGCAGTGTCTCAATGTCTCAGTGTCTCAGTGTCTCAGTGTCGCAGGGTCTCAGTTCTCAGGGTCTCAGGTTGCCTTGGTCTCTGGGTCTCTGCTTCTCAGGGTCTCTGGGTCTCAGTTTCTCAGGGTCTCTGTGTCTCAGTGTCTCAGGGTCTCAGGTTCTCAGGGCCTCTGGGTCTCTGTGTTTCTGCGTCTCTGGGTCTCTGGGTGTCAGGGTCTCTGTGCCTCAGTGCATCAGTGTCTCAGGGTCTCAGCTTCTCAGTGTCTCAGTGTCTCAGTGTCTCAGCTTCTCAGTGTCTCAGTGTCTCAGGGTCTCAGCTTCTCAGTGTCTCAGTGTCTCAGGGTCTCAGCTTCTCAGTGTCTCAGTGTTTCAGGGTCTCAGGGTCTCTGCATCTCTGGTACTCTAGGTCTCAGAGTCTCAGTATCTAAGTGTCGCAGCTTCTCAGTGTCTCAGAGTTGCAGTGATTCAGGGTCTCAGAGTCTCAGAGTCTCAGATTCTCAGGGTCTCAGTGTCTCAGGGTCTCAGTGTCTCATTGTCTCATTTTCTCAGGGTCTCTGGGCCTCTGGGTCTCAGGGTGTCAGGGTCACAGGGTTTCAGAGTAGCAGTGTCTCAGTGTCTCAGGGTCTCAGTGTATCTGGGTCTCAGTGTCTCAGTGTCTCAGGGTCTCAGTGTCTCTGGGTCCCAGTGTCTCAGTGTTTCAGGGTCTAGTGTCTCAGTGTCTCAGGGTCTCTGGGTCTCAGTGTCTCAGTGTCACTGGGTCTCTGGGTCTCAGGGTCTGAGGGTTTCAGGGTTGCAGTGTCTCAATGTCTCAGAGCCTCAGTGTCTAAGGGTCTCTGGGTCTCTGTGTCTCTGTATCTCAGGGTCTCTGGTTCTGTGTGTCTCTTGGACTGTGGGTCTCACTGTCTCTGTGTCTCAGGGTCTCAGGATCTCTGGGTCCCTGCGTGTCTGGGTCTCAGTGTTTCAGGGTCTCAGGGTCTGTAGATGTCTGGATGTTTGGGTCTCTTGGTCTGTTGATCTCACTGTCTCTGTGTCTCAGAGCCTCTGTGTCTCTGGGTAACTGGGTCTCTGTGTCAGTGTCACAGTGTCTCAGGGTCTCAGTGTCTCAGTGTCCCAGGGGCTCAGCGTCTCAGTGTCTCAGTGTCTCAGGGACTCAGAGTCTCTGGGTCTCTGGGTCACATTTTCTCAGGGTCTCAGTATCTCTGTGTCTCAGTGTCTCAGGGAATCAGGGTCTCAGAGTCTCAGCTCTCAGTTTCACAGGTTCTCAGTGTCTCACTGTCTCAGTGCCTCAGTGTTTCAGGATCTCAGTGTCCCAGTGTCTCAGGGTCGCTGGGTCTCTGGGTCTCAGGGTCCCTGGGAATCAGTATCTCAGTGTCTCAGGTTCTCTGGGTCCCATGGTCACAGGATCTCTGCATCTCTGGGTCTCTGCGTCTCAGTGTCTCAGGGTCTCAATGTCACATTGTCTCAGAGTCTCAGTGACTCACTGTCTCAGTGGCTGTCTGTCTCAGGGTCTCAGTGTCTCTGGGTCTCAGGGTCTCAGTGTCTCTGGGTCTCAGGATCTCAGGGATTCAGGTTTGCATTGTCTCAGTGTCTCAGTGTCGCACGGTCCCAGTGACTCCGTGTCTCAGCCTCTCTGGGTCTCAGGGTCTCTGTGTCTCAGGGCCTCAGTGTCTCAGGGTCTCAGTGTCTCAGGGTCTCTGGGTATCAGTGTCGCATTGTCTCAGTGCCTCAGTGTCTGAGGGTGTCGGGGTCTCAGGGTCTCAATGTCTCAGGGTCTCAGTGTCTCATATCTCAGTATCTCAGGGTCTCAGTGCCTCAGGGTCTCTGGGTCTCTGGGTCTCAGGGCCTTTGGGTTTCTGGGTCTCTGGATCTCAGTGTCTCAGTGTCTCAGGATATCTGTGCCTCAGTGATGAGTGTCTCAGGGTCTCAGTGTCTCAGGGTCTCTGTGCCTCAGTGTCTCAGGGTCACAGGGTCTCAGCGTCTCAGAGTCTCAGTGTCTCAGTGCTTAGTGTCTCAGGGTCTCAGGGTCTCTGGGTCACAGTGTCTCAGTGTCTCAGGGCCTCAGTGTCTCAGGGTCACAGGGTCTCAGCGTCTCAGCGTCTCAGCGTCTCTGGGTCTCAGTGCTTAGTGTCTCAGGGTCTAAGGGTCTCAGGGTCTCTGGGTCACAGTGTCTCAGGATCTCAGTGTCTCAGTGTCTCGGTGTCTTATTGTCTCAGTTTCTCAGGGTCTCTGGGAAACTTGGTCTCTGGGTCTCTGAGTCTCAGGGTCTCAGTGCCTCAGGGTCTCTGGGCCACAGTGTCTCAGTGTCTCAGGGTCTCAGTGTTTCAGCGTCTCAGTGTCTCAGGGTCAGGGTCTCAGGGTCTCAGTGTCTCAGAAGCTCAGGGTCTCAATGCCTCAGTGTCTCGGTGTCTTAGGGTCTCAGTTTCTCAGGGTCTAAGGGTCTCTGGGTTTCTGGGTGTCTGCGTCTCAGTGTCTCTGTGTCTCAATGTCTCAGGGTCTCAGGGACTAGGTCTCAGTGCTTCGTGTCTCTGGCTCTCAGGCACTCAGTGTCTCAGGGTCTCAGAGTCTCAGGGTCTCAAGTGTCTCAGCGTCTCAGGGTCTCAGTGTCTCAATGTCTCAGGGTCTCTGTGTCTCAGGGTCTCAGCGACTCAGTGTCTCAGAGTCTCAGTGTCTCAGGGCCCCAGTGTCTCAGTGTCTCAGGGTCTCAGGTTCTCTGTGTCTCTGGGATTCGGTGTCACAGTGTCTCAGGGTCTCAGTGTCTCAGTGTCTCAGGGTCTCAGTGCCTCAGGGTCTCGGGGTCCATGGGTATTTGGGTGCCTGTATCTCAGTGTCTCGTGTCTCAGTGTCTCAGGGTCTCAGTGTCTCAGGGTCTCAGTGTCTCAGCGTTTCAGCGTCTCAGTCTCTCAGGGTCTCAGTGTCTCAATGTCTCAGTGTCTCGTGTCTCAGTGTCTCAGGGTCTCAGTGTCTCAGGGTCTCAGGGCCTCTGGGTCTCAGGGTCTCAGTGTCTCAGTGTCTCAGGTTCTCAGTGTCTCAGGGTCTCAGTGTCTCTATGTTTCAGCATCTCAGCATCTCAGTGTCTCAGGGTGTCTGTGTCTCAGTGTCTCAGGGTCTCAGGGTCTTAGTGTGTCTGTGTTTCTGGGTCTCAGTGTCGCAATGTCTCAGGGTCTCAGGGCCCCAGTATCTCAGTGTCTCAGGGTCTCGGGGTCTCTGTGTTTCTAGGTCTCAGTGTCTCAGTGTCTCAGCATCTCAGGGTCTCAGTATCTCAATGTCTCAGTGTCTCAGGGCCTCTGTGTCTCAGTGTCTCAGGGTCTCAGTGTCTCAAGGTCTCTGGGTCTCTGGGTTTCAGTTTCTCAGGGTCTCAGGGACTCTGGGTTTCTTGTTCTCTGGGCCTCAGTGTCTCAGTGTCTCAGGATCTCAGTTCCCAGTGTCTCAGTGTCTCAGGGTCTCAGTGCCTCAATGTCTCAGGTTCTCACCTTCTCAGTGTCTCAGTGTCTCAGCTACTCTCGGTCTCAGGGTCTCAGTGTCAGAGTCTCAGTGTCTCAGGGTCTCATTGTCACAGTGTCTCAGTGTTTCATGTGGCTCAGGGTCTCAGTGTCTCAGGGTCTCAGAGTCTCAGTGTCTCAAAGTCACAGGGATTCAGTGTCTCAGTGTCTCAGGGGCGCAGGGCTACAGTATCTCTGTGTCTCAGGGTCTCAGGGTCTTAAGGTCCCAGGGTCTCATTGCCTCAGTGACTCAGTGTCTCAGGGACTCAGTTTCTCAGCATCTCAGGTTCTCTGGGTTTCTGGTTCTATGGGTCTCAGTTTATTACGGCCTCAGGGTCTCAGTGTCTCAGTGTCAGCAGGTCTCAGGGTCTCTGGGTCTCAGTTTCTCACTGTCTCAGTGTCTCAGGATCTCAGTGTCGCAGGGTTTCAGTGTCTCAGTGTCTCAGGGTCTCAAGGTCTCAGGGCCTTGTTGTCTCAGTGTCTCAGGGTCTCTGGGTCTCTGGGTTTCAGTTTCTCAGTGTCTCAGGCTCTCAGTGTCTCAGGGTCACAGGGTAACAGTGTCACAGGGTCTCAGTGTCTCAGGGTCTCTGGGTCTCAGTGTCTGAGGGTCTCAGGGTCTTAAGGTCCCAGGGTCTCATTGTCTCAGTGACTCAGTGTCTCAGGGACTCAGTTTCTCAGCATCTCAGGGTCTCTGGGTTTCTGGTTCTATGGGTCTCAGTTTATCACGGTCTCAGGGTGTCAGGGTCTCAGTGTCAGCAGGTCTCAGGGTCTCTGGGTCTCAGTGTCTCAGGATCTCAGTGTCTCAGGGTTTCAGTGTCTCAGTGTCTCAGGGTCTCAAGGTCTCAGGGCCTCGTTGTCTCAGTGTCTCAGGGTCTCTGGGTTTCAGTTTCTCAGGGTCTCTGGGTCTCAGTGTCTCAGTATCTCAGGGTGTCTGGATCTCTGGGTCCCTAGGTTTCAGTGTCTCTGGGTTTCTGGTTCTCTGGGTCTCAGTGTCTCAGAGACACCAGGTCTCTGGGTCTCAGTTTCTCATGGACTCAGGGTGCCACGGTCTCAGTGTCTCAGTGTCTCAATGTCTCAGGGTCTTAGTGTCTCAGTGCCACATGGTCTCAGGGTCTCTGGTTCTCTGGTTCTCTGGGTCTCAGTGCCTCAGGGTCAATTGTGTCTCAGTGTCTCAGGGTGTCAGGGTCTCTGGGTCCATGGGACTCAGTTTCACAGGGTCTCAGGGTATCTGTGTCTCTGTGTATCTGTGTCTCATTATCTCAGTGGCTCAGGGTCTCAGGGTCACAGTGTCTCATTGTCACAGGTCTCTGGGTCTCTGCGTCTCTGGGTCTCTGTCTCAGGGTCTCAGGGTCCCAGTGTCTCAGTTTCTCGGGGTCTCATTGTCGCAGTGACTAAGTGTCTCAGGACCTCAGTACCTCAGGGTCTCAGTGTCTTACTGTCTCAGTGTTTCAGGGTCTCAGAGTCTTAGTGTCTCTGGGGCTCAGGGCCACAGTGTCTCAGTGTCTCAATGTCTCTGGGTCTCAGTGTCTCAGTGTCTCCAGGTCTCCGGGTCTCTGGGTCTCAGTTTCTCACGGTCTCAGGGTGTCAGGGTCTCAGTGTCTCAGTGTCACAGGGTCTCAGGGCCTCTGGGCCCCTGGGTCTGAGTGTCTCAGGGTCTCAGTGTCTCTGTGTCACAGTGCCTCAGGGTCTCAGTGCCTCAAGGTCTCAGGGTCTCAGTGTCTCAGTGTGTCAGTCTCTCAGTGTCTCAGTGTCTCAGTGTCTCAGCTTCTCAGCTTCTCAGAGTCTCAGTATCTCAGTGTCTCAGGGTCACAGTGTCTCAGTTTCTCTGGATCTCTGAGTCTCAGTGTCTCATTGTCTCAGCGTCTCAGGGTCGCAGGGTCTCAGTATCTCAGAGTCTCATTGTCGAAGGATCTCAGTGTCCCAGGGTTTCAGTGTCTCAGGTCTCAGCGTCTCAGGGTCTCAGCATCTCAGTGTCTCAGGCTCTCAGGGTCTTGGGGACTAAATGTCTCAATCTCTCAGTGTCTCAGGGTCTGTGTCTCAGTGTCTCTGGGCCTCTGGATCTCTGGGTCGCAGGGTCTCAGTGTCTCAGGGTCATGGGTCTCGGGGAGTCAATGTCTCAATCTCTCAGTGTCTCAGGGTCTCAGCGTCTCAGTGTCTCAGTGTCTCAGAGTCTCAGTGTCTCAGGGTCTCTGGGTCTCTGGATCTCTGGGTCTCAGTTTGTCAGTCTCTCAGTGTCTCAGGGTCTCTGGGTCTCTGGATCTCTGGGTCTCAGCTTCTCAGTGTCTCAGTGTCTCAGAGTCTCAATGTCTCAGCATCACAGGGTATCTCTGTCTCTGGGCGTCTGGGTCTCTGGGTCTCAGGTTCTCCGGGTCTCGGGGTTTCAGTGTCTCAGGGTCTCTGTGTCTCTGGGTCTCAGTATCTCAGTATCTCAGTGTTTCAGTGTCTCAGGGTCTCTGGGTCTCTGTGTCTCAGTGTATTAGGGTCTCATTGGCTCATTGTCTCAGGGTCTCTGTGTCTCTGCATCTAAGTACCTCAGTGTCTCAGTGTCTCAGGGTCTCTGGGTCTCTGTGTCTCAATGTCTCAGTGTCTCAGGGTCTCAGGGTCTCTGGGTTTCTGAGTCTCAGGCTCTCAGTGTCTCAGGTATCAGTGTCTCTAGGTCTCTGGGTCTCATGGTCTCAGTGTCCCAGTGTCTCAGGGTGTCTGGGTCTCTGTGTCTCAGGGTTTCAGTGTCTCAGGGTCTCAGTGTCTCAGGGTCTCAGTGTCTCACAGTCTCAGTGTTTGGGTCTCAGTTTCTCAGTGTCTCAGTGTCTTCGGGCCTCAGTGTCTCAGGGTATCAGTGTCTCAGTGGATCAGTGTCTCGGACTCTCAGTGTCTCAATGTCTCTGGGTCTCTGGGTCTCAGTGTCTCAGGGTCTCAGTATCTCCGTGTCTCAGTGACTCAGGGTCTCAGTGTCTCCGGGTCTCTGGGTCTCAATGTCTCAGGGTCTCAGGGTTTCTGGGTCTCTGGTTCTCTGGGTCTCTGGGTCTCAGAGTCTCAGATTCTCAGGTTCTCTGGGTCTCTGGGAGTTAGTGTCTCAGAGTCTCAGGTTCTCAAGGTCTCAGTGTCTCAGGGTCTCTGGGTCTCTGAGTCTTGGGCTCTCTGTTTCTCTGGGTCTCAGTGTCTCAGTGTCTCAGGGTCTCAGTATGTCAGTGTCTCAGTGACTCAGTGTCTCACTGTCTCAGTGTCTCAGGGCCTCTGGGTCTCAGTGTCTCAGTGTCGCAGCGTCTCTGTGTCTCTGCGTCTCTGGGTCTCAGTGCCTCAGTGTCTCAGTGCCTCTGGGGCTCTGGGTCTCAGTGTCTCAGTCTCTCAGGGTCTCAGTATCTCCATGTCTCAGTGACTCAGTGCCTCAGTGTCTCAGTGTCTCAGGGCCTCTGGGCCTCTGGGTCTCAGAGTCTCAGTGTCTCAGGGTCTCTTGGTCTCTGGGTTTGAGTGTCTCAGTGTCTCAGGGTCTCTGGGTCTCTGGGAATCAGTTTCTCACGCTTTCTGGGTCTCAGGGTCTCAGGGTCTCAGTGTCTCAGGGGCTCTGCGTCTCAGAGTCTCTGGGTCTCTGTATCTCAGTGGCTCTGTGTCTTTGGGTCCTTGGGTCTCAGGGCCTCTGGGCCTCTGGGTCTCAGTTTCTCAGTGTCTCTGGGTCTCTGGGTTTGAGTGTCTCAGTGTCTCAGGGTCTCTGGGAATCAGTTTCTCACGCTTTCTGGGTCTCAGTGTCTCAGGGTCTCAAAGTCTCAGGGTCTCTGGTCTCAGGGTGTCTGGGTCTCAGGGTCTCAGTGTTTCAGTGTCTCTGTTTCTCTGGGTCTCAGTGTCTCAGGGTCTCTGGGTCTCAGTGTCTCAGGGTCGCTGTGACTGGGTCTCAGTGTCTCAGGGTCTCTGGATCTCTGGGTCTCAGTGTCTCAGTGTCTAATGTTCACAGGGTCTCTGGGTCTCAAGGTCTCTGGGTCTCAAGGTCTCTGGGTCTCTGGGTCTCAGGAACTCAGTGTCTCAGCGTCTCTGTGTCTCAGTGTCTCAGGGTCTCAGTGTCTCAGGGACTCAGGGTCTCAGTGTCTCAGCTCTCAGTGTCTCAGGATCTCAGTCTCTAACTGTCTCAGTTGTCTCAGGGTGTCAATGTCTCAGTGTATCAGTGTCTCAGTGGCTCAGTGGCTCATTGTCTCAGGGTCTCTGCGTCTTAGTGCCTCTGGGTCTCTGGGTCTCTGGGTTTCTGGGTCTCAGGGTCTCAGTGACTCAGGGTCTCAGGGTCTCTGGGTCTATTGGTCTCTGGGTCTCAGGGTCACTGGGTCTCTGTGTCTCAGTGTCTCAGGGTCTCTGGGTCTCTGTATCTCAGTGTCTTTGTGTCTTCGGGTATCTGGGTCTCAGTTTCTCAGTGTCTCTGGGTCTCTGGGTTTGAGTGTCTCAGTGTCTCAGGGTCTCTGGGAATCAGTTTCTCAGGGTTTCTGGGCCTCAGGGTCTCAGTCTCTCAGTGTCTCAGGGTCTCAGTGTCTCAGTGTCTCAGGGTCTCAGTGTCTCAGGGTCTCAGGGTCTCAGTGTCTCAGGGTCTCAGGGTCTCTGGTTTCTGAGTCTCAGGCTCTCAGTGTCTCACTGTCTCTGGCTATCTGTGTCTCAGGGTCTCAGTGTCTCAGTGTCTCAATGTCTAACGGTCTCAAGGTCTCAGGGCCTCTCGGACTCTGGGTCTCAGGGTCTCTGGGTCTTTTGGTCTCTGGGCCTCAGGTTCTCAGTGTCTCAGTATCTCCGGGTCTCAGTTTCTCAGTGTCTCAGTGTCTCAGGGACTCTGTCTCTCAGTGTCTCACTGTTTCAGGGTCTCAGTGCCTCAGTGTCTCAGGGTCTCAGTGTCTCAGTGTCTCAGTGTCTCAGTATCTCACTGTCTCACGGTCTCATGGTCTCTGGGTCTCAGGGTCATTCAGTCCCTTGGTCTCTGGGTCTCAGTTTCTCAGGGTCTCAGGGTCTCCGGGTCACTGCGTGTCTGAGTCTCAGTGTCTCAGTCCCTCAGTGTCTCAGGGTCTCAGTGTCACAGTGTCTCAGGGTTTCTGAGTCTCTGGGTCATTGGGTCTCAGTGTCACTGCGTCTCAGGATCTCTGGGTTTCTGGGCTCTGGGTCTCTCAGTCTCTCGGTCTCTGGGTCTCTCGGTCTCTGGCTCTCAGTGTCTCAGTTTCTCAGGGTCTCTGGGTCTCTGTGAGTCAATGTCTCAGTCTCTCAGGGTCTCAGGTTCTCTGGGTCTCTGTGTCTCAGTGTCTCAGTGTCTCAGGGCCTCTGGGTCTCTGTGTCTCAGTGTATTAGGGTCTCATTGGCTCATTGTCTCAGGGTCTCTGTGTCTCTGCGTCTAAGTATCTCAGTGCCTCAGTGTCTCAGGGTCTCTGGGTCTCTGTGTCTCAATGTCTCAGTGTCTCAGGGTCTCTGGGTTTCTGAGTCTCAGGCTCTCAGTGTCTCAGTGTCTCAGGTATCAGTGTCTCTTGGTCTCTGGGTCTCATGGTCTCAGTGTCCCAGTGTCTCAGGGTGTCTGGGTCTCTGGGTCATTGGGTCTCAGTGTCACTGCATATCAGGATCTCTGGGTTTCTGGGCTCTGGGTCTCTGGGTCTCTCGGTCTCTGGGTCTCTCGGTCTCTGGCTCTCAGTGTCTCAGTTTCTCAGGGTCTCTGGGTCTCTGTGAGTCAATGTCTCAGTCTCTCAGGGTCTCTGGTTCTCTGGGTCTCTGTGTCTCAGTGTCTCAGGGTCTCTGGGTCTCAGTTTCTTAGTGTCTCCATGACTCAGTGTCGCAGGATCTCTGCGTCTCAGTGTCTCTGCATCTCTGTGTCTCAGTGTCTCAGGGTCTCATGGTCTCTGGGTCTCATTGTCTCAGTGTCTCATGGTCTCTGGGTCTCAGGGCCTCGGGGTCTCAGAGTGTCAGGGTCTCAGGATCTTAGGGTCTCTGGGTCTCAGTGTCTCTGTGTCACAGTATCTCAGGGTCTCAGGATCTCAGCTTCTCACTGTCCAGGTGTTTCAGGAACTCAGGGTCTCTGCATCTCTGGTACTCAGGGTCTCAGGGTCTCAAGGTCTCAGTGTCTCAGGGTCTCTGGATCTCTGGGTCCCTGCGTCTCAGGGTCTCAGGGTCTAAGAGTCTCAGGGTCTCTGGATCTCTGTGTCTCTATTGTCTTTGTGCCTCTGGGCCTTTGGGTCTCTGGGTCTCAGTTTCTCAGTGACTCTGGGTCTCGGGGTTTGAGTGTCTCAGCGTCTCAGTGTCTCAGGGTCTCTGGGTCTCAGTGTCTCTGTGCTTTTGGGTCTCTGGGACTGTGGGCCTCTGGGTCTCAGTGTCTCAGGGTCTCTGGGTCTCAGTGTCTCTCTGTGTCAGTGTCTCAGGGTCTCAGTGTTTTAGGGTCTCAGGGGCACAGGACCACAGAGTCTCAGTTTCTCAAGGTCTCAGGGTCTCAGACTCTCAGTGTCTCACTGTCTCAATGTATCAGTGTCTCAGGGTCTCAGTGTCTCTGCGTCTCCGGGTCTCAGGGTCTCTGTGTCTCCTCGCCTCTGGGTCTCTGTGTCTCAGTGTCTCAGGGTCTCCGTGTCTCTGGGTCTCAGGATCTCTGGGTCTCTGCGTCTCAGTGTCTCAGGGTCTCTGGGCCACTGTGTCTCAATGTCTCAGTGTCTCTGGCTCTCTGGATCTTGGTGTCTCTGGATCTCAGCGTCTCAGGGACTCTAGGTCTTAGTGTCTCTGTGTCTTTGGGTCTCTGGGTCTGTGCGAATCAGATTCTCAGGGTCTCTGGTTTCAGTGTCTCAGTGTCTCAGAGTCTCAGTGTCTCAGTGTCTCTCTGTCTCAGTGTCTCAGAGTCTCAGTGTCTCAGTGTCTCTATGTCTCAGAACATAAGAACATAAGAAATAGGAGCAGGAGTAGGCCATCCAGCCCTTCGAGCCTGCCCCGCCATTCAATAAGATCATGGCTGATCTGTCGTGGCTCAGTTCCACTTTCCCGCCCTCTCCCCATAACCCTTAATCCCCTTTCCTATCAAAAACCCATCAACCCGCGTCTTAAAAATATTTAGCGAGGCAGCCTCCACCACTTCAACGGGCAGAGAATTCCAGAGATTCACCACCCTTTGAGTGAAGAAGTTCCTCCTCAACTCCATTCTAAACCGCCCCCCCCTTTATCTTGAGGCTGTGCCCCCTAGTCCTACTGTCTTTTTTGAGCGGGAAGAGTCTTTCCACCTCTATGCTATCCATCCCATTCATCGTCTTATACGTTTCAATGAGATCTCCCCTCATTCTTCTAAACTCTAACGAGTACAAGCCCAGTTTATTCAGCCTCTCCTCATAGCTCAACCCTTTCAACTCCGGTATCAGCCTAGTAAACCTCCTCTGCACTCCCTCCAAGGCCAAAATATCTTTGCGCAGGTGCGGCGCCCAAAAATGCACACAGTACTCCAGTTGCGGCCTCACCAATGCCCTATACAGCTGCAGCAAGACCTCCCTACTTTTATATTCAATCCCCCTCGCTATGAAGGCCAGCATCCCATTCGCCTTCCTGACCACCTGCTGCACCTGCAAGCTGAGTTTTTGCGACTCATGCACAAGGACCCCAAGGTCCCTCTGCACCGTCGCCTGCTGCAGTTTTTCTCCACGTAAGTAATAGTCCTTCCTACCATTATTCCTACCAAAGTGGACCACCTCACACTTGCCAACATTAAATTCCATTTGCCATTTCCTGGCCGCTTCGCCCAGCCTATCTAGATCCTTCTGCAGACTCTCCACACCTTCCGCACAATTTGCCGTTCCACCAATCTTGGTGTCATCAGCAAATTTCGACACTCTACACTCGGTTCCCTCCTCCAGATCATCTATATAAATGGTAAAAAGCTGAGGCCCCAGCACCAACCCCTGGGGCACTCCACTAGTCACCATCCGCCAATCCGAATAGCACCCGTTGACTCCCACTCTCTGCCTCCTATTTGACAACCAATCCTCTATCCACGCTAACACCCTACCCCCAACTCCATGTCCCTCGACCTTCTGCAATAACCTCCTGTGAGGCACTTTGTCAAACGCTTTCTGAAAATCTAGAAAGACCACATCCACCGGCTCTCCTCTATCCACTGCCCTAGACACATCCTCATAGAACTCCAGTAAATTTGTCAGACACGACTTCCCTTTAATGAAACCGTGCTGCATGTGCTCTATTAAGCAATTCCCTTCAAGATGCCTCGCAATTTCCTCCTTAATGACAGATTCTAACATTTTACCTACCACAGATGTTAAACTAACCGGCCTATAATTCCCCGCCTTTTGTCTGGCACCCTTCTTAAACAACGGCGTAACATTAGCCGTTTTCCAATCATCCGGCACTTCCCTGGAATCCAGCGACGTTTGGAAAATAACCACCAAGGCACTAACCACTCAGAGTCTCAGAGTCTCAGTGTCTCAGTGTCTCAGAGTCTCAGTGTCTCTGTGTCTCTGTGTCTCATGTCTCAGAGTCTCAGTGTCTCTGTCTCTCTGTGTGTCTGTGTCTCAGTGTCTCTGTGTCTCAGTGTCTCAGAGTCTCAGGGTCTCTGGGTCTCAGCGTCTCAGTGTCTCAGTGTCTCTGGCTCTCTGGATCTCGGTGTCTCTGGATCTCAGCGTCTCAGGGACTCTAGGTCTTAGTGTCTGTGTATCTTTGGGTCTCTGGGTCTGTGGGAATCAGTTTCTCAGGGTCTCTGGGTTCAGTGTCTCATGGTCTCAGTGACGCAATGTCTCAGGGTCTCATGGTCTCAGTGTCTCAGGGTCTCAGTGTCTCAGGGTTTCATGGTCTCAGGGTTTCTGTGTCTCTGGGTCTCAGAGTGTCTGGGTCTCTGGGTCTCTGTGTCTCAGTGTCCCAGTGTCTCGGGGTCTCTGGTTCTCAGTGTCTCAGGGTCTCAGTATCTCAGTGTCTTAGTGACTCAGGGTCTCAGTGACTCAGTGTCTCAGTGTCTCCGGGTCTCAGTGTCTCAGTGTCTCCGGGTCTCAGTGTCTCAGTGTCTCCGGGTCTCAGGGTCTCAGTGTCTCAGGGTTTCAGTGTCTCAGGGTCTCTGGGTCCCTGGGTCTCAGTGTCTCATGGTCTCAGTGTTTCAGGGTTGCAGTGTCTCAGGGTCTCAGGGTCTCAGTGTTGCAGAGTCTCAGTGTCTCAGGGTCTCTGGGTCTCAGAGTCTCAGTGTCTCATGGTCTCGGGGTCTCAGTGTCTCAGGGTCTCTGGGTCTCAGGGTCTCAGTGTCTCAGGGTCCCAGTGTCTCAGGGTCTCAGGGTCTCAGTGTCTCAATGTCTCAGGGTCTCAGGGTCTCAGTGTCTCATGTCTCAGTATCTCAGGGTCTCTGGGTCTCAGTTTCTCAGGGTCTCTGTGTCTCTGGGTCTCAGTTTCTCATGGTCTCAGGGACTCAGTGCCTCAGTTTATCAGTGTCTCAGTGTCTCAGGGTCTCAGTGTCTCAGTGTGTCAGTATCTCACTGTCTCACGGTCTCAGGGTCTCTTGGTCTGTGGGTCTCAGTTTCTCAGGGTCTCTGGGTCTCAATTTCTCAGGGTCTCTGGGTCACTGCGTGTCTGGGCCTCATTTTCTCAGGGTCTTAGGGTCTCAGGGGCTCTGGATCTATGGTTCTCTGGGTCTCTTGGTCTGTGGCTCTCACTTTCTCTGGGTCTCTGGGTCTCCATTTCTCAGGGTCTCTGGGTCACTGTGCCTCAGTGTCTCAGGGACTCAGTGCCTGAGTGTCTCAGTCTCTCAGGGCCACAGGGTCTCAGTGTCTCAAGGTCTCAGTGTCTCAGGGTCTCAGTGCCCCAGTGTCTCAGGGTCTGAGTATCTCAGTGCCCCTGGGTCTCAGGATCTCCGTGTCTCAGTGTCTCAGGGTCTCTGGGTCTTAGGGTTTCAGTGTCGCAGTGTCTCTGCATTTCAGGGTCTCAGTTTCTCTGTGTCTCAGGGTCTCAGCTTCTCTGGGTCTCTGGGTCTCTGGGTCCCTGGGAATCAGTGTCTCAGTGTCTCAGTTTCTTGGGTCCCATGGTCACAGGGCCTCTGTGCCTTTGGCTCTCTGGGTCTGTGGGCCTCTGGGCGTCTGAGTCTCAGTGTCTCAGTGTCTCACTGTCTCACTGTCTCAGTGTCTCTGGGTCTCAGAGTATCTGGGTCTCATGGTCTCAGTTACTAAGTGTCTCTGGGTCTCTGTGTCTCTGGGTCTCAGAGTCTCAGTGTCTCAGGGTCTGTGGGTCTCAGGGTCACTGGGTCTCAGGGTCTCAGTGTCACAGAGTCTCAGTGTCTCAGGGTCTCTGGGTCTCAGAGTATCTGGGTCTCATGGTCTCAGTTACTAAGTGTCTCTGGGTCTCAGTGTCTCTGGGTCTCAATGTCTCAGTGTCTCAGGGTCTGTGGGTCTCAGGGTCTCAGTGTCTCAATGTCTCAGGGTCTCAGTGTCTCATGTCTCAGTATCTCAGGGTCTCAGGGTCTCAGTTTCTCAGGGTCTCAGGGTCTCTGTGTCTCTGGGTCTCAGTTTCTCAGGGTCTCAGGGACTCAGTGCCTCAGTTTATCAGTGTCTCAGGGTCTCAGTGTCTCAGGTTCTCAGTGTCTCAGTGTGTCAGTATCTCACTGTCTCACGGTCTCAGGGTCTCTTGGTCTGTGGGTCTCAGTTTCTCAGGGTCTCTGGGTCTCAATTTCTCAGGGTCTCTGGGTCACTGCGTGTCTGGGCCTCATTTTCTCAGGGTCTTAGGGTCTCAGGGGCTCTGGATCTCTGGTTCTCTGGGTCTCTTGGTCTGTGGGTCTCACTGTCTCTGGGTCTCTGGGTCTCCGTTTCTCAGGGTCTCTGGGTCACTGTGTCTCAGTGTCTCAGGGACTCAGTGCCTGAGTGTCTCAGTCTCTCAGGGCCACAGGGTCTCAGTGTCTCAAGGTCTCAGTGTCTCAGGGTCTCAGTGCCCCAGTGTCTCTGGGACGCTGGGTCTCAGTGCCCCAGGGTCTCAGGGTCTCAGGGTTTCAGTGTCGCAGTGTCTCTGCGTTTCAGGGTCTCAGTTTCTCTGTGTCTCAGGGTCTCAGCTTCTCTGGGTCTCTGGGTCTCTGGGTCCCTAGGAATCAGTGTCTCAGTGTCTCAGTTTCTTGGGTCCCATGGTCACAGGGCCTCAGTGCCTTTGGGTCTCTGGGTCTGTGGGCCTCTGGGCCTCTGAGTCTCAGTGTCTCAGTGTCTCACTGTCTCACTGTCTCAGTCTCTCAGTGTCTCAGGGTCTCAGTGTCGCAGAGTCTCAGTGTCTCAGGGTCTCTGGGTCTCAGGGTCACTGGGTCTTAGGGTCTCAGTGTCTCAGGGTCCCTGGGTCTCAGTGTCTCAGGGTGTCTGGTTCTCAGGGTCTCAGTGTCCCAGTGTCTCAGGGTCTCAGTGTCTCAATGTCTCAGGGTCTCAGTGTCTCATGTCTCAGTATCTCAGGGTCTCAGTTTCTCAGGGTCTCTGGGACTCAGTGCCTCAGTTTATCAGTGTCTCAGGTTCTCAGTGTCTCAGTGTTTCAGTATCTCACTGTCTCATGGTCTCAGGGTCTCTTGGTCTGTGGGTCTCAGTTTCTCAGTGACTCTGGGTCTCAGTTTCTCAGGCTCTCAGGGTCTCAGTGTCTCAGGGCCTGTGGGTCACTGCATGTCTGGGCTTCATTTTCTCAGGGACTTAGGGTCTCAGGGGCTCTGGACTCTGGTTCTCTGGGTCTCCTGGTCTGTGGGTCTCACTGCCTCTGGGTCTCTGGGTCTCTGTTTCTCAGGGTCTCAGGGTCACTGTGTCTCAGTGTCTCAGGGACTCAGCGTCTCAGTGTCTCAGGGACTCAGTGCTTGAGTGTCTCAGTCTCTCAGTCTCTCAGGGCCACAGGGTCTTAGTGTCTCAAGGTCTCAGTGTCTCAGGTTCTGAGTATCTCAGTGTCCCTGGGTCTCAGGGTCTCCGTGTCTCAGTGTCTCAGGGTCTTTGGGACGCTGGGTCTCAGTGTCTCAGGGTCTCAGGGTTTCAGTGTCGCAGTGCCTCGGCGTTTCAGGGTCTCAGTGTCTCAGGGTCTCAGGGTCTCAGATTCTCACTGTCCAGGTGTTTCAGGGTCTCAGGGTCTCTGCATCTCTGGTACACAGGGTCTCAGGGTCTCTGTACCTCACTGTCTCAGTGTCTCAGGGTCTCAGGGTCTCAGGGTCTCAGTGTCTCAGGGTCTCAGTGTCTCAGGGTCTCTGGGTCACTGCGTGTCTGGGCTTCATTTTCTCAGGGACTTAGGGTCTCAGGGGCTCTGGACTCTGGTTCTCTGGGTCTCCTGGTCTGTGGGTCTCACTGCCCTTGGGTCTCTGGGTCTCTGTTTCTCAGGGTCTCAGGGTCACTGTGTCTCAGTGTCTCAGGGACTCAGCGTCTCAGTGTCTCAGGGACTCAGTGCTTGAGTGTCTCAGTCTCTCAGTCTCTCAGGGCCACAGGGTCTTAGTGTCTCAAGGTCTCAGTGTCTCAGGGTCTGAGTATCTCAGTGTCCCTGGGTCTCAGGGTCTCCGTGTCTCAGTGTCTCAGGGTCTTTGGGACGCTGGGTCTCAGTGTCTCAGGGTCTCAGGGTTTCAGTGTCGCAGTGCCTCGGCGTTTCAGGGTCTCAGTGTCTCAGGGTCTCAGGGTCTCAGATTCTCACTGTCCAGGTGTTTCAGGGTCTCAGGGTCTCTGCATCTCTGGTACACAGGGTCTCAGGGTCTCTGTACCTCACTGTCTCAGTGTCTCAGGGTCTCAGGGTCTCAGGGTCTCAGTGTCTCAGGGTCTCAGTGTCTCAGGGTCTCTGGGTCCCTGGGAATCAGTGTCTCAGTGTCTCAGTTTCTTGGGTCCCATGGTCACAGGGCCTCTGTGCCTTTGGGTCTCTGGGTCTGTGGGCCTCTGGGCCTCTGAGTCTCAGTGTCTCAGTGTCTCACTGTCTCAGTGTCTCTGGGTCTCAGAGTATCTGGGTCGCATGGTCTCAGTTTCTAAGTGTCTCTGGGTCTCTGTGTCTCTGTGTCTTTGGGTCTCAGTGTCTCAGGGTTTCTGGGACTCTGGGTCTAAGTGTCCCTGTGTCTCAGGATCTCTGGGTCTCAGTGTCGAAGTGTCTCAGTGTCTCAGTGTCTCAGGGTCTCAGGGTTTGAGTGTCTCAGGGTGTCTGGGTCCCTGCGCCTCAGTGTCTCTGTATCTCTGGGTCTCTGGGTCTCCATGTCTCAGCGTCTCAGGATCTCAGGGTCTCTGGGTCTTTTGGTTTCTGGATCACTGGTTCCCTCGGTCTCTGGGTCTGTGGGTCTCAGTGTCTCAGTTTGTCAGGGTCTCTGGGTCTCTGTGAGTCAGTGCCTCAGTGTCTCAGTGTCTCAGGGTCTCTGGGTCTCAGTGTCTCTGGGTTCAGTGTCTCAGTGTCTCAGGGTCTCAGTATCTCAGTGCCTCAGTGTCTCAGTGTCTCAGGGTCTCTGGGTCTCAGTGTCTCTGGGTTCAGTGTCTCAGTGTCTCAGGGTCTCAGTATCTCAGTGCCTCAGTGTCTCAGTGTCTCAGGGTCTCAGTATCTCAGTGTCTCAGGGTCTCTGGGTCTCAGGGTCTCTGGGTCTCAGGGTTTCTGGGTCTCTGGGTCTCAGTGTCTCTGGGTCTCAGGATCCCTGGGTCTCCGTATCAAAGTGCCTCAGTGTCTTTGGGTCTCAGGGTCTCATTGTCTCAGTGTCTCTGGGTTTCACTGTCTCAGTGTCTCATGGTCTCAGTGTCTCAGGGTCTCAGTGTCTCTGGGTCTCTGGGTCCCTGCGCCACAGGGTCTCAGGGTCTCTGAGTTCAGTGTCTCAGCGTCTCAGGATCTCAGGGTTTCTGGGTCTTTGGGTTTCTGGGTCACTGCGTCTCTCGGTCTCTGGGTCTCAGTTTCTCAGGGTCTCTGGGTCTCTGTGAGTCAGTGTCTCAGTATCTCAGCGTCTCAGGGTCTCTGGGTCTCTGGGTCTCAGTGTCTCAGGGACTCATAGAACATAGAACATAGAACATTACAGCGCAGAACAGGCCCTTCGGCCCACGATGTTGCGCCGACCAGTTACAAAAACAATGACCCACTAGCCTATACCAATCCCTTTTCGTCCATAAACCTATCCAGAGATCTCTTAAACGCCCCCAAACTAGACGCATTTACAACTGCAGCAGGCAGGGCATTCCAATCCTTCACCACCCGCTGGGTAAAGAACCTACCCCTGACATCCGTCCTGTAGCTACCCCCCCTTAATTTAAAGCCATGCCCCCTCATGCTAGCTTTCTCCATCCGAGGAAAAAGGCTATCACTATCCACCCTATCTAAACCTCTAATCATCTTATATGTTTCAATAAGATCCCCTCTTAGCCGCCTTCTTTCCAACGAAAACAACCCTAAATCCCTCAATCTCTCCCCATAGGACCTCCCCACCATACCAGGCACCATCCTAGTAAACCTCCTCTGCACCCTCTCCAACGCCTCCACATCCTTCTTGTAATGCGGGGACCAGAACTGCACACAGTACTCCAAGTGCGGCCGCACTAGAGTAGTGTACAGTTGCAACATTACACTGCGACTCCTAAATTCAATCCCCCTACCAATAAACGCCAAGACACCGTACGCCTTCTTAACAACCTTATCTACTTGATTCCCAACTTTCAGGGATCTATGTACACACACACCTAGATCCCTCTGTTCATCCACACTATTCAAAGTCCTCCCGTTAGCCCTATACTCGACACATCTGTTGCTCCTACCAAAGTGAATTACCTCACACTTCTCCGCATTAAATTCCATCCGCCACCTCTCGGCCCAGCTCTGCAACCTATCTAAGTCTCCCTGCAGACTATGACACCCTTCCTCACAATCTACCACACCTCCAATTTTGGTGTCATCAGCAAATTTACTAATCCACCCAACTATACCCTCATCCAGATCATTAATAAAAATTACAAACAACAGTGGCCCCAAAACAGATCCCTGAGGCACACCACTCGTAACTGTACTCCATGATGAATATTTACCATCCACCACCACCCTCTGTCTCCTATCTGATAGCCAATTCCTGATCCAACTTCCTAGATTACCCACAATCCCATACATCTGCATTTTCTGCAGAAGCCTACCATGGTGAACCTTATCGAACGCCTTACTAAAATCCATGTATACCACGTCAACTGCCTTACCCCCATCCACCTCTGGTGTCTTCTTTGGACACTTCTGGGTCTCTGGTCTCAGGGTCTCACTGTCACAGTGTCTCAGTCTCTCAGTGTCTCAGGGTCTCAGTGTCTCAGGGTTTCTGGGTATCTGGGTCTCTGAGTCTCAGGGTGTCTGGGTCATTGGTCTCAGTGTCTCTGGGCCTCAGGATCTCTGGGTCTCACTGTCGAAGTGTCTCAGTGTTTCTGGGCCTCTGGGTCTCAGGGTCTCAGAGCCTCTGGGTCTCACTGACTCAGTTTCTCAGGGTCTCTGGGTCTCTTTGAGTCAGTGTCTCAGTGTCTCAGGGTCTTTGGGCCTCAGTGTCTCAGTGCCTCAGTGTCTCAGGGTCTTATGGTCTCAGTGCCTCAGTGTCTCAGTGTCTCTGGGTCTCTGAGTCTCAGGGTGTCTGGGTCTCTGGGTCTCTTTGAGTCAGTGTCTCAGTGTCTCAGGGTCTCTGTGACTCTGGGTCTCTGTGTCTCAGTGTCTCCGTGTCTCAGTGTCTCTGGGTTGAGTGTCTAAGTGTCTCTGGGTCTCAGTATCTCAGTGCCTTAATGACTCAGGGTCTCAGTGTCTCAATGTCTCAATGTCTCAGTGTCTCAGGGTCTAATGGTCTCAAGGACTCAGGGTCTCAGTGTCTCAGGGTCTCAGGATCTCAGTGTCTCAATGTCTCAGGGTCTCTGGGTACCTGGGTCTCAGCGTCTCTGGGTCTCTGGGACACTGGGTCTCAGTGTCTCCGTCCCTCAGTGTCTCAGGGTCTCAGGGTTTCTGACTCTCTGGGTCTCTGGGTCTCAGGGTGTCTGGGTCATTGGGTCTCAGTGTCACTGGCTCTCAGGATCTCAGGTTCTCAGGATCTCAGTGTCTCAATGTCTCAGGGTCTCTGGTTCCCTGGGTCTCAGCATTTCTGGGTCTCTGGGACACTGGGTCTCAGTGTCTCAATGTCTCAGGGTCTCAGTGTCCCAGTTTTTCTGGGTCTCTGGGTCTCAGGGTGTCTGGGTCTCTGGGTCTCAGTGCCTCTGGGTTTCAGGGTCACAGTGTCTCAGGGTCTCAGGGTCTCAGGGTCTCCAGGTCTCCGGGTCTATGGTTCTCAGTGTCTCAGAGTCTCTGGGTCTCTGGGTCCCAGGGTCTCTGGGTCTCTGTTGCCCTGTGTCTCTGGGTTTCTGTGTCTCTGGGTCTCAGTGTCTCAGTTTCTCAGGGTCTCTTTGTCTCTGCGTCTCAGTGTTTCAGTGTCTCTGGATATCTGGGTCTCAGTTTCTCAGGGTCTCAGTGTCCCTGGGTGTCTGTGTCTCAGTGACTCAGGGTCTCAGGGTTTCAGAGTCTCATGGCCTCAGTGTCTCAGGGTTGCAGTGTCTCAGTGTCTCAGGGTCTCTGGGTGCCTGGGCCTCAGAGTCTCTGGATCTCTGGATCTCTGAGTCTCTGTATCTCAGTGTCTCAGTCTCTCAGTGTCTCTGGCTCTCAGTGCCTCACATTTTCTGGGTCTCTGGTCTCTGGGTCTCAGGGTGTCGGGGTCATTGGGTCTCAGTGTCTCTTGGTTTCTGGGTCACAGTGTCTCTGGGTCTCTGGGTCCCAGGGTCTCTGGGTCTCTGTTTTCTGTGTCTCTGGGTCTCTCGGTATCTGGGTCTCAGTGTCTCAGTTTCTCAGGGTCTCTTTGTCTCTGGGTCTCAGTGTCTCAGTTTCTCAGGGTCTCTTTATCTCTGCGTCTCAGTGTTTCAGTGTCTCTGGATATCTGGGACTCAGTTTCTCAGGGTCTCAGTTTCTCAGGGTCTCAGTGTCCCTGGGTCTCTGTGTCTCAGTGACTCAGGGCCTCAGGGTCTCAGGGCCTCAGTGTCTCTGTGTTTCTAGGTCTCAGGGTCTCAGAGTCTCAGTGTCTCAGAGCCTCAGTGTCTCAGCGTCTCATGGTCTCAGTTTCTCAGGGTCTCAGTATCTCAATGTCTCAGTGTCTCAGGGTCTCAGCGTCTCAGCGTCTCAGGGTCTCAGTGTCTCAGCGTCTCCGTGTCTCAATGTCTCAGGGGCTCAGTGTCTCAATGTCTCAGTGTTTCAGGGCCTCAGTGTCTCAGTGTTTCAGGGTCTCATGGTCTCAGTGTCTCTGTGTTTCTGGGTCTCAGGTTCTCAGTGTCTCAGGGTCTCAGAGTCTTAGCGTCTCAGGGTCTCAGTGTCTCAGGGTCTCAGTATCTCAATGTCTCAGTGTCTCAGTGCCTCAGGGCCTCAGTGTTTCAGGGTCTCAGGGTCTCAGTGTCTAGGTGTTTCAGGGTCTCAGTGTCTCAGGGTCTCTGTGTCGTTGTGTCTCAGTGTCTTAGGCTCTCAGGGTCTCAGTATCTCACGATCTCAGGGTCTCTGGGTCTCTTGGTCTCACGGTCTCTGGGTCTCAGTGTCTCAGTGTCTCAGTTTCTCAGGGTCTCAGTGCCTCCGTGCCTCAAAATCTGTGTCTCAGGGTATCTGAGTCTCAGAGTCTCAGCGTCTCTGGGTCTCTGGGCCTCAGTGTCTCAGCGTCTCTGGGTCTCAGAGTCTCTGGGCCTGTGGGTCTCAGGGTCTCTGGGTCTGAGGATCTCTGAGTCTCAGGGTCTCAGTGCCTTAGGGTCTCGGGGTCCATGGGTATCTGGGTGTCTGGGTCTCAGTGTCCTGTGTCTCAGTGTCTCAGGGTCTCAGTGTCTCAGGGTTTCAATGTCTCAGTGTCTCAGGGTCTCAGTGTTTCAGGGTCTCAGTGTCTCAAGGTCTCAAGGTCTCAGGGTCTCTGGGTCTCTGGGTTTCAGGGTCTCAGGGTCTCAGTGTCTCAGGTTCTCAGGGTCTCAAGGTCTCAGTGTCTCTGTGTCTCGGTGTCTTTGGGTCTCAGTTTCTCAGGGTCTCTGGCAAACTAGATCTCTGGGTCTCTGAGTCTCAAGGTATCAGTGTCTCAGGGTATCAGGGTCTGTTCGTTTCTGGGTGTTTGGGTCTCAGTGTCTCCGTGTCTCACTGTCTCAGGGTCTCAGTGCTTTGTGACTTCGGGTCTCAGGGTTTCAGTGTCTCAGGGTCTCAGTGCCTCAGGGTCTCAGACTCTCAGGGTCTCAGCGTCTCGGGGTCTGAGTGTCTCAGGGACTCAGTGTCTCAATGTCTCAGTGCCTCAGTGTCTCAGAGTCTCTGTGTTTCTGGGTCTCAGGGTCTCAGTGTCTCAGGGTCTCAGTGTCTCAGTGTCTCAGTATCTCAGGGTCTCAGTACCTCAATGACTCAGTGTCTCAGTGTCTCAGGGCCTCAGTCTCTCAGGGTCTCAGTGTCTCTGTGTTTCAGGGTCTCAGGGTCTCAGTGTCTCAGGGTCTCAGTGTCTCAGGGTCTCAGTGTCTCAGTGTCTCAGTATCTCAGGGTCTCAGTACCTCAATGACTCAGTGTCTCAGTGTCTCAGGGCCTCAGTCTCTCAGGGTCTCAGTGTCTCTGTGTTTCAGGGTCTCAGGGTCTCAGTGTCTCAGGGTCTCAGTGTCTCAGGGTCTGAGTATCTCAGAGTCTCAGGGCCTCAGTGTCTCAGGGCCTCAGTGTCTCAGGGTCTCAGTGTCTCTGGGTGTCCGGGACTCTAGGTCTCAGTGTCTCTGCGTCTCAGGGTCTCAGTGTATCAGTGTCTCAGGGTCTCAGGGTCTCAGTGTCTCAGGGTCTCAGTGTCTCAGGGTCTGAGTATCTCAGAGTCTCAGGGCCTCAGTGTCTCAGGGTCTCCGTATCTCAGGGTCTCTTGGTCTCATGGTCTCAGGGTCTCTGGGTCTCTTGGTCTCAGCGTCTCAGGGTCTCAGTGTCTCAGGGTCTCAGGATCTCTGGGTCTCAGGGTTTCAAGGTATCCGGGTCTCAGTGTCTCAGTGTCTCAGGGTCTTTGGGTCTGTGGGTCTCAGGGTCTCAGTGTCTCAGTGGCTCTGGGTCTGTGGGTCTCAGAGTCTCTGGGTCTGAGGGTCTCTGAGTCTCATGGTCTCAGTGCCTCAGAGTCCATGGGGATCTGGATCTCTGGGTCTCTGGGTGTCAATGTCTCAGGGTCTCAGGGCCCCTGAGTTTCTGGTTCTTAGGGTGTCAGTGTCTCAGTGTCTCAGTGTTTAGTGTCTCAGGGCCACAGGGTCTTAGTGTCGTAGGGTCTCAGGGTCCTTGAGTCTCTGGGTCCCAAGGTCTCAGCGTCTCTGGGTGTCTGGGTCTCTGGATCTCAGTGTCTCAGTTTATCAGCGTCTCAGGGTCTATGGGTCTCAGGTTCTCAGTGTCTCAGGGTCTCTGAGTCTCTGGGTCTCAGGGTCTCTTAGTCGGTGAGTCTCAGGGTCTCAGTGTCTCAGTGTCTCAGGGTCTCAGTGTGTCTGGGTCTCAGGGTCTCAGTTCTCTGGGTCACTGGGTCTGTGGGTCTCTGGGTCTCAGGGTCTCTGGGTCTCGGTTTCTCACGGTCTCTGGGCCTCAGGGTCTCTGGGTCTCCGTGTCTCAGTGTCTCAGGGTTTCTGGGTCTCTGTGACTCAGTGTCTCTGTGTCTCCGGGTCTCAGGGTCTCTGTGTATCTGGGTGTCTGGGTCTCTTGGACTCAGGGTCTCTGTGTCTCTGGGTCTCAGGGTCTCACGGTCTCTGGGTTTCAGTGTCTCAGGGTCTCAGTGTCTCAGGTTCTCAGGGTCTCAAGGTCTCAGTGTCTCTGTGTCTCGGTGTCTTTGGGTCTCAGTTTCTCAGGGTCTCTGGCAAACTAGATCTCTGGGTCTCTGAGTCTCAAGGTATCAGTGTCTCAGGGTATCAGGGTCTGTTCGTTTCTGGGTGTTTGGGTCTCAGTGTCTCCGTGTCTCACTGTCTCAGGGTCTCAGTGCTTTGTGACTTCGGGTCTCAGGGTTTCAGTGTCTCAGGGTCTCAGTGCCTCAGGGTCTCAGACTCTCAGGGTCTCAGCGTCTCAGGGTCTGAGTGTCTCAGGGACTCAGTGTCTCAATGTCTCAGTGCCTCAGTGTCTCAGAGTCTCTGTGTTTCTGGGTCTCAGGGTCTCAGTGTCTCAGGGTCTCAGTGTCTCAGTGTCTCAGTATCTCAGGGTCTCAGTACCTCAATGACTCAGTGTCTCAGTGTCTCAGGGCCTCAGTCTCTCAGGGTCTCAGTGTCTCTGTGTTTCAGGGTCTCAGGGTCTCAGTGTCTCAGGGTCTCAGTGTCTCAGGGTCTGAGTATCTCAGAGTCTCAGGGCCTCAGTGTCTCAGGGCCTCAGTGTCTCAGGGTCTCAGTGTCTCTGGGTGTCCGGGACTCTAGGTCTCAGTGTCTCTGCGTCTCAGGGTCTCAGTGTATCAGTGTCTCAGGGTCTCAGGGTCTCAGTGTCTCAGGGTCTCAGGGTCTCAGTGTCTCAGGGTCTGAGTATCTCAGAGTCTCAGGGCCTCAGTGTCTCAGGGTCTCCGTATCTCAGGGTCTCTTGGTCTCATGGTCTCAGGGTCTCTGGGTCTCTTGGTCTCAGCGTCTCAGGGTCTCAGTGTCTCAGGGTCTCAGGATCTCTGGGTCTCAGGGTTTCAAGGTATCCGGGTCTCAGTGTCTCAGTGTCTCAGGGTCTTTGGGTCTGTGGGTCTCAGGGTCTCAGTGTCTCAGTGGCTCTGGGTCTGTGGGTCTCAGAGTCTCTGGGTCTGAGGGTCTCTGAGTCTCATGGTCTCAGTGCCTCAGAGTCCATGGGGATCTGGATCTCTGGGTCTCTGGGTGTCAATGTCTCAGGGTCTCAGGGCCCCTGAGTTTCTGGTTCTTAGGGTGTCAGTGTCTCAGTGTTTAGTGTCTCAGGGCCACAGGGTCTTAGTGTCGTAGGGTCTCAGGGTCCTTGAGTCTCTGGGTCCCAAGGTCTCAGCGTCTCTGGGTGTC
This sequence comes from Carcharhinus amblyrhynchos, assembly GCF_965287045.1. Taxonomy (NCBI): domain Eukaryota; kingdom Metazoa; phylum Chordata; class Chondrichthyes; order Carcharhiniformes; family Carcharhinidae; genus Carcharhinus; species Carcharhinus amblyrhynchos. The sequence continues at coordinate 248,898 of NW_027649864.1, forward strand.
TGGGTCTCTGGATCTCAGTGTCTCAGTTTATCAGCGTCTCAGGGTCTATGGGTCTCAGGTTCTCAGTGTCTCAGGGTCTCTGAGTCTCTGGGTCTCAGGGTCTCTTAGTCGGTGAGTCTCAGGGTCTCAGTGTCTCAGTGTCTCAGGGTCTCAGTGTGTCTGGGTCTCAGGGTCTCAGTTCTCTGGGTCACTGGGTCTGTGGGTCTCTGGGTCTCAGGGTCTCTGGGTCTCGGTTTCTCACGGTCTCTGGGCCTCAGGGTCTCTGGGTCTCCGTGTCTCAGTGTCTCAGGGTTTCTGGGTCTCTGTGACTCAGTGTCTCTGTGTCTCCGGGTCTCAGGGTCTCTGTGTATCTGGGTGTCTGGGTCTCTTGGACTCAGGGTCTCTGTGTCTCTGGGTCTCAGGGTCTCACGGTCTCTGGGTTTCAGTGTCTCAGGGTCTCAGTGTCTCAGGGTCTCAATGTCTCAGTGTCTCAGGGTCTCTGTGTCGCAGGGTCTCTGTGTCTCAGGGTCTCAGGGTCTCTGGGTTTCAGTGTCTCAGGGTCTCAGTGTCTCAGAGTCTCAGGGTCTCAGCGTCTCAGTGTCTCAGTGTCTCTGTGTTTCTGTGTCTCAGGGTCTCAGCGTCTCAGGGACTCAGCGTCTCAATATCTCAGGGTCTCAGTAACTCAATGACTCAGTGTCTCAGTGTCTCAGGGCCTCAGTCTCTCAGGGTCTCAGTGTCTCTGTGTTTCAGGGTCTCAGTGTCTCAGGGTCTCAGTGTCTAAGGAGCTCAGTGTTTGGTGTCTCAGAGGCTCAGCGTCTCAGTGTCTCAGGGTCTGAGTATCTCAGAGTCTCAGGGCCTCAGTGTCTTAGGGCCTCAGTGTCTCAGGGTCTCAGTGTCTCTGGGTGTCCGGGACTCTGGGTCTCAGTGTCTCTGCGTCTCAGGGTCTCAGTGTCTCAGGGTCTCTGTGACTCTGGGTCTCAGTCTCTCAGGCTCTCAGGGTCTCCGTATCTCAGGGTCTCTTGGTCTCATGGTATCAGGGTCTCTGGGTCTCTTGGTCTCAGCGTCTCAGGGTCTCAGTGTCTCAGGGTCTCAGGATCTCTGGGTCTCAGGGTTTCAAGGTACCCGGGTCTCAGTGTCTCAGTGTCTCAGGGTCTTTGGGTCTGTGGGTCTCAGGGTCTCAGTGTCTCAGTGGCTCTGGGTCTGTGGGTCTCAGGGTCTCTGGGTCTGAGGGTCTCTGAGTCTCATGGTCTCAGTGCCTCAGAGTCCATGGGGATCTGGATCTCTGGGTCTCTGGGTGTCAGTGTCTCAGGGTCTCAGGGTCCCTGAGTTTCTGGTTCTTAGGGTGTCAGTGTCTCAGTGTCTCAGTGTTTAGTGTCTCAGGGCCACAGGGTCTTAGTGTCGTAGGGTCTCAGGGTCCTTGAGTCTCTGGGTCTCAAGGTCTCAGTGTCTCTGGGTGACTGGGTCTCTGGATCTCAGTGTCTCAGTTTATCAGCGTCTCAGGGTCTATGGGTCTCAGGATCTCAGTGTCTCAGGGTCTCAGTGTGTCTGGGTCTCAGGGTCTCAGTTCTCCGGGTCTCTGGGTCTGTGGGTCTCTGGGTCTCAGGGTCTCTGGGTCTCGGTTTCTCAGGGTCTCTGGGCCTCAGGGTCTCTGGGTCTCCGTGTCTCAGTGTCTCAGGGTTTCTGGGTCTCCGTGACTCAGTGTCTCTGTGTCTCAGGGTCTCAGGGTCTCTGTGTATCTGGGTGTCTGGGTCTCTTGGACTCAGGGTCTCTGTGTCTCTGGGTCTCAGGGTCTCAGGGTGTCAGTGTCTCAGTGTCTCAAGGTCTGAGTGTATCAGTGTCTCTGGGTCTCAGTGTTTCAGTGTCTCAAGGTCTGAGTGTGTCAGTGTCTCTGGGTCTCAGTGTCTCAGTGTCTCAAGGTCTGAGTGTGTCAGTGTCTCTGGGTGTCAGTGTCTCTTTGTTTCAGGGTCTAATGGTCTCAGTGTCTCAGTGTGTCATTGTCTCAGGGACTGGGTCTCTGGGTCTCTGGGTCTCAGTGTCAAAGGGCCTCAGTGTCTCAGGGTAGCTGTGTCTCTGGGTCTCAGCGTCTCAGTGCCTCAGGGTCTCCCGGTCTCTGTGTCTCTGGGTCTCAGTGTCTCAGTCTCTCAGGGCCTCGGTGTCTCAGTATCTCAGTGTCTCACGTTCTCAGGGTGTCTGTGTATCAGTGTCTGTGAATCTCAGTGTCTCAGTGTCTCAGGGTCACAGGGTGTCTGGGTCTCAGGGTCCCAGGGCCTCAGTAGCACAGTGTCTCAGGGTCTCAGTGTCTCAGTGTCTCAGGGTCTCTGCTCTCTAGTCTCTGGGTCTCAGGGTGTCTGGGTCATTTGTTCTCAGTGTCTCTGTGTCTCAGGGTCTCAGTATCTCTGGGTCTCTGTGTCTCTGGGTCTCAGTGTCTCAGTTTATTAGGGTCTCTTTGTTTCTTAGTCTCAGTGTCTCTGGGTATCTGGGTCGCAGTTTCTCAGGGACTCAGTGTCCCTGAATCTCTGTGTCTCAGTGTCTCAGTGACTCAGGGCCTCAGGGTCTCATGGTCTCAGTGTCTCAGGGTCTCATGGTCTCAGTGTCTCGTGGTCTCTGGTCTCTGGGTCACAGGGGATCTGGGTCATTGGTTCTCAGTGTCTCTGGGTCTCAGGGTCTCAGTGTCTCTGGGTCTCTGGGTTTCTGGGTCTCAGGGTCTCTGGGTCTCAGGATCTCTGGTTCTCAGTGACTCAGTGACTCAGTGTCCCAGAGTCTCTGGATCTCTGGGTCCCAGCGTCTCTGGGTCCCTGGGTCTCAGGGTCTCTGGGTCTCTGTATCTCTGGGTCTCAGTGTCTCAGTTTCTCAGGGTCTCTTTGTCTCTGGGTCTCAGTGTCTCAGTGTCTCAGTGTCTCTGGGTATCTGGATCTCAGTTTCTCAGGGTCTCAGTGTCCCTGGGTCTCTGTGTCTCAGTGTCTCAGGATCTCAGGGTCTCAGGGTCTCTGGGTCTCTGGGTCTCGGTTTCTCACGGTCTCTGGGCCTCAGGGTCTCTGGGTCTCCGTGTCTCAGTGTCTCAGGGTTTCTGGGTCTCTGTGACTCAGTGTCTCTGTGTCTCCGGGTCTCAGGGTCTCTGTGTATCTGGGTGTCTGGGTATCTTGGACTCAGGGTCTCTGTGTCTCAGGGTCTCAGGGTCTCAGTGTCTCAATGTCTCAGTGTCTCAGGGTCTCAGTGTCGCAGGGTCTCTGTGTCTCAGGGTCTCAGGGTCTCTGGGTGTCAGTGTCTCAGGGTCTCAGTGTCTCAGGTTCTCAGGGTCTCAAGGTCTCAGTGTCTCTGTGTCTCGGTGTCTTTGGGTCTCAGTTTCTCAGGGTCTCTGGCAAACTGGGTCTATGGGTCTCTGAGTCTCAAGTTATGAGTGTCTCAGGGTATCAGGGTCTCTTCGTTTCTGGGTATTTGGTTCTCAGTGTCTCCGTGTCTCATTGTCTCAGTGTCTCAGTGCTTTGTTTCTTCGGGTCTCAGAGTTTCAGTGTCTGAGGGCCTCACTGTCTCAGTGTCTCAGGGTCTCAGTATCTCAGTGTCTCAATGTCTCAGTGTCTCAGGGTCTCAGTGTCTCAGGGTCTCAGAGTCTCAGGGTCTCAGCGTCTCAGGGACTCAGTGTCTCAATGTCTCAGTGTCTCTGTGTTCCTGGGTCTCAGGGTCTCAGTGTCTCAGGGTCTCAGTGTCTCTGTATCTCAGGGTCTCAGTACCTCAATGACTCAGTGTCTCAGTGTCTCAGGGCCTCAGTCTCTCAGGGTCTCAGTGTCTCTGTGTTTCAGGGTCTCAGGGTTTCAGTGTCTCAGGGTCTCAGTGTCTAAGGAGCTCAGTGTTTGGTGTCTCAGAGGCTCAGTGTCTCAGTGTCTCAGGGCCTCAGTGTCTCAGGGTCTGAGTATCTCAGAGTCTCAGGGCCTCAGTGTCTCATGGTCTCAGTGTCTCTGGGTGTCCGGGAGTCTGGGTCTCAGTGTCTCTGCGTCTCAGGGTCTCTGTGTCTCAGGGTCTCAGGGTCTCTGTGACTCTGGGTCTCAGTCTCTCAGGCTCTCAGGGTCTCCGTATCTCAGGGTCTCTTGGTCTCATGGTCTCAGGGTCTCTGGGTCTCTTGGTCTCAGTGTCTCAGGGTCTCAGGATCTCTGGGTCTCAGGGTTTCAAGGTATCCGGGTCTCAGTGTCTCAGTGACTCAGGGTCTTTGGGTCTGTGGGTCTCAGGGTCTCAGTGCCTCTGGGTCTGTGGGTCTCAGGGTCTCTGGGTCTGAGGGTCTCTGTGTCTCAGGGTCTCAGTGCCTCAGAATCCATGGGGATCTGGATCTCTGGGTCTCTGGGTGTCAGTGTCTCAGGGTCTCAGGGTCCCTGAGTTTCTGGTTCTTAGGGTGTCAGTGTCTCAGTGTCTCAGTGTTTAGTGTCTCAGGGCCACAGGGTCTTAGTGTCGTAGGGTCTCAGGGTCCTTGAGTCTCTGGGTCTCAAGGTCTCAGTGTCTCTGGGTGACTGGGTCTCTGGATCTCAGTGTCTCAGTTTATCAGCGTCTCAGGGTCTATGGGTCTCAGGATCTCAGTGTCTCAGCGTCTCAGTGTGTCTGGGTCTCAGGGTCTCAGTTCTCCGGGTCTCTGGGTCTGTGGGTCTCTGGGTCTCAGGGTCTCTGGGTCTCGGTTTCTCAGGGTCTCTGGGCCTCAGGGTCTCTGGGTCTCCGTGTCTCAGTGTCTCAGGGTTTCTGGGTCTCCGTGACTCAGTGTCTCTGTGTCTCTGTGTCTCAGGGTCTCAGGGTCTCTGTGTATTTGGGTGTCTGGGTCTCTTGGACTCAGGGTCTCTGTGTCTCTGGGTCTCAGGGTCTCAGGGTGTCAGTGTCTCAGTGTCTCAAGGTCTGAGTGTATCAGAGTCTTTGGGTCTCAGTGTCTCTTTGTTTCAGGGTCTAATGGTCTCAGTGTCTCAGTGTGTCATTGTCTCAGGGAATGGGTCTCTGGGTCTCTGGGTCTCAGTGTCAAAGGGCCTCAGTGTCTCAGGGTCTCTGTGTCTCTGGGTCTCAGCGTCTCAGTGCCACAGGATCTCCGGGTCTCTGTGTCTCTGGGTCTCAGTGTCTCAGTCTCTCAGGGCCTCGGTGTCTCGTTATCTCAGTGTCTCACGTTCTCAGGGTGTCTGTGTATCAGTGTCTCTGGGTCTCAGTGTCTCAGGGTCACAGGGTGTCTGGGTCTCAGGGTCCCAGCATCTCAGTAGCACAGTGTGTCAGTGTCTCAGGGTCTCAGGTCTCTGGTGTCTGGGTCTCAGGGTGTCTGGGTCATTTGTTCTCAGTGTCTCTGTGTCTCAGGGTCTCAGTATCTCTGGGTCTCTGTGTCTCTGGGTCTCAGTGTCTCAGTTTATCAGGGTCTCTTTGTTTCTTGGTCTCAGTGTCTCTGGGTATCTGGGTCGCAGTTTCTCAGGGACTCAGTGTCCCTGAATCTCTGTGTCTCAGTGTCTCAGTGACTCAGGGCCTCAGGGTCTCATGGTCTCAGTGTCTCAGGGTCTCATGGTCTCATGGTCTCTGGTCTCTGGGTCACAGGGGATCTGGGTCATTGGTTCTCAGTGTCTCTGGGTCTCAGGGTCTCAGTGTCTCTGGGTCTCTGGGTTTCTGGGTCTCAGGGTCTCTGGGTCTCAGGATCTCTGGTTCTCAGTGACTCAGTGACTCAGTGTCTCAGAGTCTCTGGATCTCTGGGTCCCAGCGTCTCTGGGCCCCTGGGTCTCAGGGTATCTGGGTCTCTGTGTCTCTGGGTCTCAGTGTCTCAGTTTCTCAGGGTCTCTTTGTCTCAGTGTCTCAGTGTCTCTGGGTATCTGGGTCTCAGTTTCTCAGGGTCTCGGTGACCCTGGGTCTCTGTGTCTCAGTGTCTCAGGATCTCAGGGTCTCTGGGTCTCAGGGTCTCTGGGTCTCAGTTTCGCAGGGTCACAGGGCCTGTGGGTCTCAGTGTCTCGGTTCCTCAGGGTCTCAGTGTCTCAAGGTGTCTGGATCTCTGAGTCTCTGGGTCTCTGGATCTCTGAGTCTCTGTGTCTCAGTGTCTCAGTCTCTCAGTGTCTCTGGGTCTCAGTGCCTCACGGTTTCTGGGCCTCTGGTCTCTGGGTCTCAGTGTGTCGGGGTCATTGGGTCTCAGTGTCTCTGTGTCTCTGGGTCACAGTGTCTCTGGGTCTCAGGGTCTCTGGGTCTCAGGGTCTCAGAGTCTCCAGGTCTATGGTCCTCAGTTTCTCAGGGTCTCTGGGTCCCAGGGTCTCTGGGTCTCAGTTTCTCTGTGTCTCTGGGTCTCTGTGTCTCTGGGTCTCTGGGTCTCTGTGTCTCTGGGTCTCTGTGTCTCTGGGTCTCAGTGTCTCAGTTTCTCAGGGTCTCTTTGTCTCTGCGCCTCAGTGTCTCAGTGTCTCTGGATATCTGGGTCTCAGTTTCTCAGGGTCTCAGTGTCCCTGGGCCTCTGTGTCTCAGTGACTCAGGGCCTCAGGGTCTCAGGGTCTCAGGGCCTCTGGGTCTCAGAGCCTCATGGCCTCAGTGTCCCAGGGTTGCAGTGTCTCAGGGTCTCTGGGTGACTGGGCCTCAGAGTCTCTGGGTCTCTGGATCTCTGAGTCTCTGTGTCTCAGTGTCTCAGTGTCTCTGGGCCTCAGTGCCTCACGGTTTCTGGGTCTCTGGTCTCTGGGTCTCAGGGTGTCGGGGTCATTGGGTCTCAGTGTCTCGGGGTCTCTGGGTCACAGTGTCTCTGGGTCTCTGTGTCCCAGGGTCTCTGGGTCTCTGTTTCTCTGTGTCTCTGGGTCTCTGTGTCTCTGGGTCTCAGTGTCTCAGTTTCTCAGGGTCTCTTTGTCTCTGTGTCTCAGTGCCTCAGTGTCTCTGGATATCTGGGTCTCAGTTTCTCAGGGTCTCAGTGTCCCTGGGTCTCAGTGTCTCGGGGTCTCAGGGTCTCAGTGTCTCTGGGTCTCAGGGCTTCTGGGTCTCAGGGTCTCTGGGTCTCTTGGTCTCAGGGTCTCTGGTTCTCAGTCACTCAGTGTCTCAGAGTCTCTGTATCTCTGGGTCCCAGGGTCTCTGTATCTCTGGGTCCCAGGGTCTCTGGGTCTCAGTGTCTCAGGGTATCTGGGTCTCAGATTCTCAGGGTCTCAGTGTCCCTGGGTCTCTGTGTCTCAGTGTCTCAGGATCTCAGGGTCTCTGGGTCTCTGTCTCAGTGTCTCAGTTTCTCAGGGTCTCTGGGTCTCTGTGTCTCAGTGGCTCAGGTTCTCAGGGTCACAGGGTCTCTGGGTCTCTGTGCCTCTGGGTGTCTGTGTATCAGGGTCTCAGTGTCTCTTGGTCTCAGGGTCTCTGGGTCTTAGTGTCTCGGTGTCTCGGTATCTCAGTGTCTCAGTTTCTCAGGGTCGCTGTGTATCAGTGTCTCATGCTCTCAGTGTCTCAGTGCCTCAGGGTCTCATGGTCATTGGGTGTCTTGGTCTCAGGGCCTCTGTGTCTCAGTGTCACAGTGTATAAGGGTCTCAGTATCTCAGGGACTCTGGGTCTCAGTGTCTCAGGGTCTCTGGGTCTCAGGGTCTCTGAGTCCCAATGTCTCAGGGTCACAGGGTCTCTGGTCTCTGGGTTTCTAGGTCTCTGGATCTCTCGGTCTCAGTGTCTCAGTTTCTCAGGGTGTCTGGGTCTCTGGGAGTCAGTGCCTCTGGTTCTCAGGGTCTCAGTGTATCAGGATCTCTGTGTCTCCAGGTCTCAGGGTCTCTGTTTCTCTGGGTCTCAGTGTCTCAGTGTCCAGGGTCTCAGTGTCTCAGTCTCTCAGTGTCTCAGTTTCTCAGTGTCTCAGGGTCTCATGGTCTCAGTGTCCCAGGGTCTCTGGTCTCAGTGTCTCAGGGTCTTTGGCCTCTGTATCTCAGGGTGTCTGGGTCATTGGTTCTCAGTGTCTCTGGGCCTAAGGGTATCAGTGTCTCTGGGTCTCAGGGTTTCTGGGTCTCAGGGTGTCTGGGTCTCTGATTCTCAGTCACTCAGTGTCTCAGAGTCTGGGTCTCAGGGTCTCTGGGTCTCTGTGTCTCTTGGTCTCAGTGTCTCAGTGTCTCTGGGTATCTAGGTCTCAGATTCTCAGGGTCTCAGTGTCCCTGGGTCTCAGTGTCTCAGTGACTCAGGGTCTCTGGGTCTCAGGGTCGCTGTGCCTCAGTGTCTCAGTGTCTCTGTGTCCCAGTCACTCAGCGACTCAGGGTCTCATGGTCTCTGGGTCTCTGGGTCTCAGGGTTTCAGGGTCTCTGGGTCTCAGTGTCTCAGTTTCTCAGGGTCACAGGGCCTCTGGGTCTCAGTGTCTCAGATTCTCAGGGTCTGAGTTTCCCTGGGTCTCTGTGTCTCAGTGACTCAGGGTCTCAGGGTCCCAGTGTCTCAGGGTCTCAGAGACTCAGTGTCTCAGCGCCTCAGGGGCTCAGGACCTCAGTGTCTCAGTTTCTCAAGATCTCAGGGTCCCAATGTCTCAGTGTCTCACTGTCTCAGTGTCTCAGTGTCTCAAGGTCTCTGGGTCTCTGGGTCGCAGGGTCTCTGGGTCTCAGGGTCTCTGGGTCTCAGTGTCTCAAGGTTGCAGTGTCTCAGTGTCTCAGGTTCTCAGTGTCTCAGTATCTCAGTGTCCCAGTCTCACAGGGTCTCATTGCCTCAATGTCTCAGGGTCTCAGGGTCTCTTTGTCTCAGTATCTCAGAGTCTCAGGGTCTCTGGGTCTCAGTGTCTCAGGATCTCTGGGTCCCAGGGTCTCAGGGTCTCAGTGTCTCATGTCTCAGTGTCTCAGGGTCTCAGGGTCTACAGGCCTCAGTTTCTCAGTGTCTCAGGGTCTCATGGTCTCAGTGTCCCAGGGTCTCTGGTCTCTGGGTCTCAGGGTGTCTGGGTCATTGGATCTCAATGTCTCTGGGTCTCAGGGTCTAAGTGTCTCAGGGTCTCTGGCCTCTGTATCTCAGGGTGTCTGGGTCATTGGTTCTCAGTGTCTCTGGGCCTAAGGGTATCAGTGTCTCTGGGTCTCAGGGTTCCTGGGTCTCAGGGTCTCTGGGTCTCTGATTCTCAGTCACTCAGTGTCTCAGAGTCTCTGGATCTCTGGGTCTCAGGGTCTCTGGGTTTCAGGGTCTCTGGGTCTCTGTGTCTCTTGGTCTCAGTGTCTCAGTGTCTCTGGGTATCTAGGTCTCAGATTCTCAGGGTCTCTGTGTCCCTGGGTCTCAGTGTCTCAGTGACTCAGGGTCTCTGGGTCTCTGGGTCTCAGGGTCGCTGTGCCTCAGGGTCTCTGGGTCTCTGGGTCTCAGGGTCGCTGTGCCTCAGTGTCTCAGTGTCTCAGTGTCGCTGTGTCTCTGTGTCCCAGTCATTCAGCGACTCAGGGTCTCATGGTCTCTGGGTCTCAGGGTTTCAGGGTCTCTGGGTCTCAGTGTCTCAGCTTCTCAGGGTCACAGGGCCTCTGGGTCTCAGATTCTCAGGGTCTCAGTTTCCCTGGGTCTCTGTGTCTCAGTGACTCAGGGTCTCAGAGACTCAGTGTCTCAGCACCTCAGGGGCTCAGGACCTCTGTCTCAGTTTCTCAAGATCTCAGGGTCCCAATGTCTCAGTGTCTCACTGTCTCAGTGTCTCAGTGTCTCAAGGTCTCTGGGTCTCTGGGTCTCTGGGTCGCAGGGTCTCTGGGTCTCAGGGTGTCTGGGTCTCAGTGTCTCAGGGTTGCAGTGTCTCAGTGTCTCAGGTTCTCAGTGTCTCAGTATCTCAGTGTCCCAGTCTCACAGGGTCTCATTGCCTCAATGTCTCAGGGTCTCAGGGTCTCTTTGCCTCAATGTCTCAGTGTCTCAGGGTCTCGTGTCTCAGGATCTCTGTGTCTCAGGGTCTCAGGGTCTGAGTGTCTCATGTCTCAGTATCTCAGGGTCTCAGGGTCTACGGGCCTCAGTTTCTCAGCGTCTCAGTGTATCTGTGTCTCAGGGTCACTGTGCCTCAGTGTCTCTCTGTCTCAGGGTCTCAGCGTCTCAGTGTCTCACTGTCTCAGGGTCACTGTGCCTAAGTGTCTCAGGGTCTCAGCGTCACAGTGTCTCATTGTCTCAGTATATCACTGTCTCACGGTCTCAGGGTCTCAGTGTCTCTGGGTCTCATGGTCTCTGGGTCTCAGGTTCTCTGGGTCCCAGGGTCTCTGTGTCTCAGTGTCTCAGGGTCTCAGTGTTGCAGTGTCTCAGTGTCTCAGGATCTCAGGGTCTCAGTGTCTCAGTGTCTTAGGGTCTCAGTGTCTCATGTCTCAGGATTTCAGAGTCTCAGGGCCAACGTGCTTCAGTTTCTCAGTGTCTCTGGGTCTCTGGGTCTCAGTGTCTCAGGGTCTCAGGGTCTCAGTGTCTCAGGGTATCTGTGTCTCAGGGTCACTGTGCCTCAGTGTCTCAGTGTCTCAGGGGCTCAGTGTCTCACTGTCGCAGTTTCTCAGGGTCTCAGGGTCTCAGTGTGTCAGTGTCTCATTGTCTCAGATTCTCACGGTCTCACAGTCTCATCGTCTCTGGGTCTCAGGTTCTCAGGGTCCCTGGGTCTCAGTTTCTCAGGGTCTCAGTGTCTCATGTCTCAGTGGCTCAGGGTCTCAGGGTCTCTGGGTCACTGCGTGTCTAGGTCTCAGTGACTCAGGGTTTCAGGGTCTCTGGATCTCTGGTTCTCTGGGTCTCCTGGCCTGTGGGTCTCACTGTCTCTGTGTCTCAGGGTCTCAGTGTCTCAGGGACTCAGTGTCTCAGGGACTCAGTCTATGAGTGTCTCAGTCTCTCAGGGCCTCAGGGTCTCAGTGTCTCAGGGTCTCAGTGCCTCAGTGTCTCAGGGTCTTAGTGTCTCAGTGTCCCAGGGTCTCAGCGTTTCAGTGTCTCCGTGTCTCAGGGACTCAGTGAATGAGTGTCTCAGTATCTCAGGGCCTCAGTGTCTCAGTGTCTAAGGGTCTCAGTGCCTCAGTGTCTCAGGGTCTTAGTGTCTCAGTGTCCCAGGGCCTCAGGGTCTCAGTGTCTCCGTGTCTCAGTGTCTCAGGGTCTCTGGGTCTATTGGTCTCCGGGTCACAGTTTCTCAGGGCCTATGTGTCTCAGTGTCTCAGGGTCTCAGGGTCTCAGTGTCTCAGGGTCTCCGGCTCTCAGTGTCTCAGGGTCTCAGAGTCTCAGTGTCTCAGTGTCTCAGGGTCTCTGGTCTCTGTGCCTCAGGGTGTCTGGGTCATTGGTTCTCAGTGTCTCTGGGTCTCAGGGTTTCTGTGTCTCAGTGTCACAGTGTCTCTTGGTCTCAGGGTCTCTGGTTCTCAGTCACTCAGTGTCTCAGGGTCTCTGGGTTTCCAGGTCACAGGGTCTCTGTTTCTCTGGATCTCAGTGCCTCAGTCTCCAGGATTTCAGTGTCTCAGTCTCTCAGTGTCCCAGGGTCTCATGGTCTCAGTGTCTCAGGGTCTCTGGTCTCTGGGTCTCAGGGTGTCTGGGTCAATGGTTCTCAGTGTCTCTGGGTTCCAGGGTCTCAGTGTCTCTGGGTCTCTGGGTTTCTGGGCCTCAGGGTCTCTGGGTCTCAGGGTCTCTGGGTCTCTGCGTCGCTGGGTCTCAGTGTCTCAGTTTCTCAGGGTCTCTTTGTCTCTGGGTCTCAGTGTCTAAGTGTCTCTCGGTATCTGGGTCTCAGTTTCTCAGGGTTTCAGTGTCCCTGAGTCTCTGTGTCTCAGTGTCTCAGGGCCTCAGGGTCTCTGGGTCTCTTGGTCTCAGTGTCTCAGAGTCTCATGGCCTCAGTGTCTCAGGGTTGCAGTGTCTCAGTGTCTCAGGGTCTCTGGGCGCCTGGGCCTCAGAGTCTCTGGGTCTCTGGATCTCTGAGTCTCTGTGTCTCAGTGTCTCAGTCTCTCAGTGTCTCTGGGTCTCAGTGCCTTACGGTGTCTGGGTCTCTGGTCTCTGGGTCTCAGGGTGCCAGGGTCATTGGGTCTCAGTGTCTCTGGGTCTCTGGGTCACAGTGTCTCTGGGTCTCAGGGTCTCCGGGTCTATGGTTCTCAGTGTCTCAGAGTCTCTGGGTCTCTGGGTCCCAGGGTCTCTGTGTCTCTGTTTCTCTGTGTCTCTGGGTCTCTGTGTCTCTGGGTCTCAGTGTCTCAGTTTCTCAGGGTCTCTTTGTCTCTGCGCCTCAGTGTCTCAGTGTCTCTGGATATCTGGGTCTCAGTTTCTCAGGGTCTCAGTGTCCCTGGGTCTCTGTGTCTCAGTGACTCAGGGCCTCAGGGTCTCAGGGTCTCAGGGCCTCTGGGTCAGAGTCTCATGGCCTCAACGTCTCAGGGTTGCAGTGTCTCAGGGTCTCTGGGTGCCTGGGCCTCAGAGTCTCTGGGTCTCTGGATCTCTGAGTCTCTGTGTCTCTGGGTCTCAGGGTGTCGGGGTCATTGGGTCTCAGAGTGTCGGGGTCTCTGGGTCACAGTGTCTCAGGGTCTCAGGGTCTCCGGGTCTTTGGTTCTCAGTGTCTCAGAGCCTCTGGGTCTCTGGGTCCCAGTGTCTCTGGGTCTCTGTTTCTCTGTGTCTCTGGGTCTCTGTGTCTCTGGGTCTCAGTGTCTCAGTTTCTCAGGGTCTCTTTGTCTCTGCGTCTCAGTGTCTCTGGATATCTGGGTCTCAGTTTCTCAGGGTCTCAGTGTCCCTGGGTCTCTGTGTCTCAGTGTCTCAGTGACTCAGGGTCTCAGGGTCTCAGGGCCTCTGGCTCTCAGTTTCTCAGGGTCTCAGTGTCTCAGGGTCTCAGGGTCTCTGTGTCTCAGGGTGTCTGGGACATTGGTTCTCAGTGTTTCTGGGTCTCAGGGTCTCAGTGTCTCTGGGTCTCAGGGCTTCTGGGTCTCAGGGTCTCTGGGTCGCTTGGTCTCAGGGTCTCTGGTACTCAGTCACTCAGTGTCTCAGAGTCTCTGTATCTTTGGGTCCCAGGGTCTCTGTATCTCTGGGTCCCAGGGTCTCTGGGTCTCAGTGTCGCAGGGTATCTGGGTCTCAGATTCTCAGGGTCGCAGTGTCCCTGGGTCTCAGTGTCTCAGTGTCTCAGTGTCTCAGCATCTCAGGGTCTCAGTGTCTCAGTTTCTCAGTGTCTCTGGGTCTCTGTGTCTCAGTGGCTCAGGGTCTCAGGGTCACAGGGTCTCTGGGTCTCTGTGCCTCTGGGTGTCTGTGTCTCAGGGTCTCAGTGTCTCTTGGTCTCTGGGTCTATGGGTCTCAGTGTCTCAGGGTCTCTGGGTCTTAGTGTCTCGGTGTCTCGGTATCTCACTGTCTCAGTTTCTCAGGGTCGCTGTGTGTCAGTGTCTCATGCTCTCAGTGTCTCAGTGCCTCAGGGTCTCATGGTCACTGGGTGTCTTGGTCTCAGGGTCTCTGTGTGTCAGTGTCACAGTGTATCAGGGTCTCAGTATCTCAGTATCTCAGGGTCTCTGGGTCTCAGTGTCTCAGGGTCTCTGGGTCTTAGTGTCTCGGTGTCTCGGTATCTCACTGTCTCAGTTTCTCAGGGTCGCTGTGTGTCAGTGTCTCATGCTCTCAGTGTCTCAGTGCCTCAGGGTCTCATGGTCACTGGGTGTCTTGGTCTCAGGGTCTCTGTGTGTCAGTGTCACAGTGTATCAGGGTCTCAGTATCTCAGTATCTCAGGGTCTCTGGGTCTCAGTGTCTCAGGGTCTCTGGGTCTCAGGGTCTCTGGGTTTCTAGGTCTCTGGGACTCTCGGTCTCTGGGTCTCAGTGTTTCAGGGCCTCAGGATCTCTGGGTCTCAGTGCTTAGTGTCTCAGGGTCTCAGTGTCTCAGGGTCTCAGTGTCTCAGCGTCTCAGGGTCTCAGTCTCTCAGGATCTCAGTGTCTCAATCTCTCAGTGTCTGATGGTCTCAGTGTCTCAGGGTCTCAGTGTCTCAGTGTCTCAGGGTCTCAGTGTCTCAGTGTCTTAGAGTCTCAGGGTCTCTGGGTCTCTGGGTTTCAGTGTCTCAGCGTATCAGCGCCTCAGGGGCTCACGGTCTCAGTGTCTCAGTGTCTCGGTGTCTTAGGGTCTCAGTTTCTCAGGGTCTCTGGGAAACTGGGTCTCCTGTCTCTGAGTCTCAGGGTCTCAGTGTCTCAGGGTCTCTTGGTTTCTGGGTGTCTCCGTGTCTCAGGTTCTCAGAGCCTCTGGGTCTCAGTGCTTAGTGTCCCAGGGTCTCACGGTCTCAGTGCCTCAGGTTCTCAGTCTCTCAGCGTCTCAAGGTTTCAATGTCTCAGGTTCTCAGTGTCTCAATGTCTCAATGTCTCAAAGTTTCAGTGTCTCTGTGTCTCAGAGTCTCAGAGTCTCAGTGTCTCTGTGTCTCAGTGTCTCAGTGTCTCTGTGTCTCTGTGTCTCAGGGTCTCTGGGTCTCTTGGTTACAGTGTCTCTGGTTCTCTGGGACTCTGTATCTCCGGGTCTCTGTGTCTCTGGGTCTCTGAGTCTTTGGGTCTCAGTGTCTCAGCGTCTCAAGTTGTCAGTGTCTCAGTGTCTCAGCATCTGAGCATCTCAGTGTCTCTGTGTCACAGTGCCTCAGGGTCTCAGTATCTCAGCCTCTCAGTGTCTCAGTGTCTCAGGATCTCAGTGTCTCAGCTTCTCAGTGTCTCATTGTCTCAGTGTCTCAGTGCCACAGGGACTCAGGGTCTCAGTGTCTCAGCCTCTCAGTGTCTCAGGATATCAGTGTCTCAGTGTCTCCGGGTCTCTGGGTATCTGGTTCTCGGAGTCTCAGGGTCTCTGGGTCTCACTGTCTCATGGTCTCAGGTGTCTCTGTATCTCAGGGTCTCAGTGTCTCCGTGTCTCAGGGGCTCAGTGTCTCAGTGTCCAAGAGTCTCAGTGTCTCAGGGTCTCTGGGTCTCAGGGTCTCTGGGTCTGAGGGCCTCTAAGTCTCAGGGTCTCAGTGCCTCAGGGTTTCAGGGTCCATGGGTAGCTGGGTGTCTGTGTCTCAGTGTCCCATGTCTCAGTGTCTCAGGGTCTCAGGGACTCAATGTCTCAGGGTCTCAGTGTCTCTCGGCCTCAGTGTCTCAGTGCCTCAGGGTCTCAGTCTCTCAGGGTCTCAGTGTCCCAGTGTCTCTGGGTCTGTGGGTCTCAGGGTCTCTGGGTCTCAGTGCCTCACGGTCCATGGGGATCTGGATCTCTGTGTCTCTGGGTCTCAGTATCTCAGTGTCTCTGGGTATCTGGGTCTCAGATTCTGAGGGTCTCAGTGTCCCTGGGTCTCTGTGTCTCAGTGTCTCAATGACTCAGGGGCTCAGGGTCTCTGGGTCTCGGTCTGTCAGGGTCTCAGTATCTTATTATCTCGGGGTTTCTGGGTCTCTGGGTCTCAGGGTCTCTGGGTCGTAGTGTCTCAATGTGTCAGGATGTCAATGTCTCCGTGTCTCAGGGTCTCAGTGTCTCAGAGTATCCGGGTCTCAGTGCCTCAGTGTCTCAGGGTCTCAGTGTCTCAGAGACTCTGGGTCTGTGGGTCTCAGGGTCTCTGGGTCTGAGGGTTTCTGAATCTCAGGGTCTCAGTGCCTGAGGGTCTCAGGGTCCATAGGTATCTGGATGTCTGGGTCTCTGTGTCCCGTGTCTCAGGGTCTCAGGGTCTCTGGGTCTCAGTGCTTAGTGTCTCAGGGTCTCAGGGACTCAATGTCTCAGGGTCTCTGGGACTCATTGTCTCAGGGTCCCTGTGTCTCAGGGTCTCAGTGTCTCAGTGCCTCAGGTTCTCAGTCTCTCAGGTTCTCAGTGTCTCAGTATCTCAGGGTCTCAGTGTCTCAGCTCTCAGTGTCTCAGTCTCTCAGTGTCTCAGTGTCTCAGTGTCTCGGTGTCTTCGGGTCTCAGTTTCTCAGGGTCTCTGGGAAACTGGGTCTCCGGGTCTCTGAGTCTCAGGAGCTCAGTTTCTCAGGGTCTCAGCGTTTCAGCATCTCAGTGTCTCTGTGTCTCAGTGTTTCAGGGTCTCAGTGTCTCAGGGTCTCAGTGTCTCAGAGACTCAGTGTCTCAGTGTTTCAGGGTCTCAGTGTCTCAGAGACTCAGTGTCTCAGGGTCTCAGTGTCTCAGTGTCTCAGGGGCTCAGGGTCTCAGGGTCTCAGTGTCTTAGGGTCTCAGTTTCTCAGAGTCTCTGGGAAACTGGGTCTCTGAGTCTCTAACTCTCAGGGTCTCAGTGTCTGAGGGTCTCTGGGTCTCTGGGTTTCTGGGTGTCTAGGTCTCAGTTTCTCTGTGTCTCAGTGCCTCAGGGTCTCTGGGTCTCTTGGTCTCAGGGTCTATGGGTCTCAGTGTCTCCGGGTCTCAGTGTCTCCGGGTCTCAGTGTCTCAGGGTCTCAGTGTCTCAGTGTCTCTGGGTACCTGGGTCTCAGATTCTCAGGGTCTCAGTGTACCTGGGCCTCTGTGTCTCAGTGTCTCAGTGACTCTGGGTCTCTGGGTCTCTGGGTCCCAGGGTCTCTGGGCCTCAGTTTCTCAGGGTCTCAGGGTCTCTGGGTCTCAGGGTCTCAGTTTCTCAGGGTCTCTGGGTGTCTGTGCCTCAGTGGCTCAGAGTCTCAGGGTTTCAGGGTCTCAGGGTTTCAGTGTCTCTGGGTCTCTGTGTCTCTGGGTGTCTGTGTCTCAGAGTCTCATTGTCTCTTGGTCTCTGGGTCTCAGTGTCTCAGGGTCTCTGGGTCTTAGTGTCTTGGTGCCTCGGTACCTCAGTGTCTCAGGTTCTCAGTGTCGCTGTGTATCAGTGTCTCATGCTCTCAGTGTCTCAGGGTCTCATGGTCACTGGGTGTGTGGGTCTCAGGGTCTCTGTGTCTCAGTGTCACAGTGTCTCAGGGTCTCAGTATCTCAGGGTCTCTGGGTCTCAGTGTCCCAGGATCTCTGGGTCTCAGGGTCCCTGAGTCTCAATGTCTCAGGGTCTCAGGGCCTCTGGGTCTCTGGGTTTCTAGGTCTCTGGGTCTCAGTGTCTCAGTCTCTCTGGGTCTCTGGGAGTCAGTGTCTCTGGTTCTCAGGGTCTCAGTGTCCAGGGTCTCAGTGTCTCAGTCTCTCAGTGTCACAGTCTCTCAGTGTCTCAGGGTCTCATGGTCTCAGTGTCTCAGGGTCTCTGGTCTCTGGGTCTCAGGGTGTCTGGGTCATTGGTTCTCAGTGTCTCAGGGTCTCATGGTCTCAGTGTCTCAGGGTGTCTGGTCTCTGGGTCTCAGGGTGTCTCGGTCATTGGTTCTCAGTGCCTCTGGGTCTCAGGGTCTCATTGTCTCAGGGTATCCGGTCTCTGTGTTTCAGGGTATCTGGGACATTGGTTCTCAGAGTCTCTGGGTCTCAGGGTCTCTGGGTCTCTGTGTCTCTGGGTCTCAATGTCTCAATGTCTCTGGGTATCTGGGTCTCAGATTCTCAGGGTCTCAGTGTCCCTGGGTCTCTGTGTCTCAGAGTCTCAGTGATTCAGTGGCTCTGGGTCTCTGGGTCTCAGGGTCTCAGTGTCTCATTTTCTCTGGGTCTCAGTTTCTCAGGGTCTCAGGGTCTCTGTGTCTCAGTGCCTCAGGGTCTCAGAGTCTCAGTGTCTCTGGGTATGTTGTGTTGTTGTGTTGTGACACTGAGACACAGAGGTGTTGTGGATGATCTGGAAGGATGGCAAAAGTTGCAGCAGGACATAGATAGGATGCAGGACTGGGTGGAGAAGTGGTAGATGGACTTCAACGCGGATAAATGTGTTGTCGTCCATTTTGGCAGAACCAACGGGATGAACGAGTACACTATTAAGGGCAGAAGTCTGAGTAGTGTTGAGGAGCAGAAGGATCTTGGGGTCCGGGTCCACAGGACTCTTAAATCGGCCTCGCAGGTGGAGGAGGTGGTCAAGAAGGCGTATGGTGTACTGGCCTTCATTAATCGAGGGATTGAGTTTAGGAGTCGGGAGGTAATGCTGGAACTTTATAAGACCCTTGTCAGGCCTCATTTGGAGTATTGTGCGCAGTTCTGGTCGCCTCACTATAGGAGGGATGTAGAAGCTATTGAAAGGGTGCAGAGGAGATTTACAAGGATGTTGCCTGGACTGGGAGGCATGCCTTATGAAGTTAGGTTGAGGGAGCTGGGACTCTTTTCCCTGGAGAGACGAAGGTTGAGAGGCGACCTGATAGAAGTTTACAAAATGTTGAGAGGGATAGATAGGGTGGACTCTCAGAGGCTATTTCCCCGGTTTGAAATGGTCGCTACGAGAGGACACAGATTTAAGGTGCGGGGAGGGAGGTTCAGAAGTGATGTTAGGGGTAAGTTTTTCACTCAGAGGGTGGTGAGTGAATGGAATCGGCTGCCGTCAGTGGTGGTGGAGGCGAACTCGCTGGGGTCTTTTAAAAGACTTCTGGATGAGTATATGGGGTTTAATGAGATTGAGGGTTATAGATAGGTCTGTAGGTTGGTAGGTGATGTGGTCGGCGCAACTTGTGGGCCGAAGGGCCTGTTTGTGCTGTAGTGTTCTATGTTCTATGTTCTATGTTCTATGTGGGTCTGAGGGTCTCTGAGTCTCAGGCTCTCAATGCCTCAGGGTCTCAGGGTCTATGGGTATCTGTTTCTCTGGGTCTCTGGGTGTCTGAGTCTCTGGCTCTGAGTGTCTCAGGGTTTCTGGGTCTCTGTGTCTCAGTGTCTCTGTGTCTCAAGGTCTCTGGGTCTCAGTGTCTCAGGGTCTCTAGGTATCTGGGTGCCTGGGTCTCTGGGTCTCAGGGTCTCTGGGTCTCTGTGTCTCTGGGTCTCAGTGTCTCAGTGTCTCTGGGTACCTGGGTCTCAGATTCTCAGTGTACCTGGGTCTCTGTGTCTCAGTGTCTCAGTGACTCTGGGTCTCTGGGTCCCAGGGTCTCTGGGTCTCAGTTTCCCAGGGTCTCAGGGTCTCAGGGTTTCAGGGTCTCAGGGTTTCAGTGTTTCTGGGTCTCTGTGTCTCTGTGTCTCTGGGTGACTGTGTCTCAGAGTCTCATTGTCTCTTGGTCTCTGGGTCTCAGTGTCTCAGGGTCTCTGGGTCTTAGTGTCTTGGTGCCTCGGTACCTCAGTGTCTCAGGTTCTCAGTGTCGCTGTGTATCAGTGTCTCATGCTCTCAGTGTCTCAGGGTCTCATGGTCACTGGGTGTGTGGGTCTCAGGGTCTCTGTGTCTCAGTGTCACAGTTTCTCAGGGTCTCAGTATCTCAGGGTCTGTGGGTCTCAGTGTCTCAGAGTCTCTGGCTCTCAGGGTCCCTGAGTCTCAGTGTCTCAGGGTCTCAGGGCCTCTGGGTCTCTGGGTTTCTAGGTCTCTGGGCCTCTCGGTCTCTGGGTCTCAGTGTCTCAGTCTCTCAGGGTGTCTGGGTCTCTGGGAGTCAGTGTCTCTGGTTCTCAGGGTCTCAGTGTCCAGGGTCTCAGTGTCTCAGTCTCTCAGTGTCACAGTCTCTCAGTGTCTCAGGGTCTCATTGTCTCAGTGTCTCAGGGTCTCTGGTCTCTGGGTCTCAGGGTGTCTGGGTCATTGGTTCTCAGTGTCTCAGGGTCTCATGGTCTCAGTGTCTCAGGGTGTCTGGTCTCTGTGTTTCAGGGTATCTGGGACATTGGTTCTCAGAGTCTCTGGGTCTCAGTGTCTCTGGGTCTCAGGGTTTCTGGGTCTCAGGGTCTCTGGTTCTCAGTCAATCAGTGTCTCAGTGTCTCTGGATCTCTGGGTCCCAGGGTCTCTGGGTCTCAGGATCTCTGGGTCTCTGTGTCTCTGGGTCTCAATGTCTCAGTGTCTCTGGGTATCTGGGTCTCAGATTCTCAGGGTCTCAGTGTCCCTGGGTCTCTGTGTCTCAGAGTCTCAGTGATTCAGTGGCTCTGGGTCTCTGGGTCTCAGTTTCACAGGGTCTCAGGGTCTCTGTGTCTCAGTGTCTCAGGGTCTCAGGTTCTCAGGGCCTCTGGGTCTCTGTGTTTCTGTGTCTCTGGGTCTCTGGGTCTCAGGGTCTCTGTGCCTCAGTGTCTCAGTGTCTCAGTGTCTCAGTGTCTCAGTGTCTCAGGGTCTCAGCTTCTCAGTGTCTCAGTGTTTCAGGGTCTCAGGGTCTCTGCATCTCTGGTACTCTAGGTCTCAGAGTCTCAGTGTCTCAGTTTCTCAGCTTCTCAGTGTCTCAGACTTGCAGTGTTTCAGGGTCTCAGTGTCTCAGTGGCTCAGTGTTTCAGTGTCTCAGAGTCTCAGTGTCACTGGGTGTCAGGGTCTCTGGATCTCTAGTTCTCAGGTTGCTGCGTCTCAGTGTCTCAGAGTCTCAGATTCTCAGGGTCTCAGTGTCTCAGGGTCTCAGTGTCTCAGTGTCTCATTTTCTCAGGGTCTCTGGGCCTCTGGGTCTCAGGGTGTCAGGGTCTCAGGGTTTCAGAGTTGCAGTGTCTCAGTTTCTCAGTGTCTCAGGGTCTCTGGTCTCAGTGTCTCTGGGTCTCAGGGTCTCAGTGTCACTGGGTCTCTGGGTCTCAGGGTCTGAGGGTTTCAGGGTTGCAGTGTCTCAATGTCTCAGTGTCTCAGGGTCTCAGAGCCTCAGTGTCTAAGGGTCTCTGGGTCTCTGTGTCTCTGTATCTCAGGGTCTCTTGGTCTGTGGGTCTCACTGTCTCTGTGTCTCAGGGTCTCAGGATCTCTGGGTCCCTGCGTGTCTGGGTCTCAGTGTTTCAGGGTCTCAGGGTCTCTCGATGTCTGGTTCTCTGGGTCTCTTGGTCTGTTGATCTCACTGTCTCTGTGTCTCAGAGCCTCTGTGTCGCTGGGTAACTGGTTCTCTGTGTCACAGTGTATCAGTGTCTCAGTGTCCCAGGGTCTCAGCGTCTCAGTGTCTCAGGGACTCAGAGTCTCTGGGTCTGTTGGTCACATTTTCTCAGGGCCTCAGGGTCTCTATGTCTCAGTCTCTCTGTGTCTCAGTGTCTCAGGGAACCGGGGTCTCAGAGTCTCAGCTCTCAGTTTCACAGGTTCTCAGTGTCTCACTGTCTCAGTGTCTCAGTGTTTCAGGGTCTCAGTGTCCCAGTGTCTCAGGGTCTCTGGGTCTCAGGTTCCCTGGGAATAAGTGTCTCAGTGTCTCAGGTTCTCTGGGTCCCATGGTCACAGGGTCTCTGCGTCTCTGGGTCTCTAGGTCTCTGAGTCTCAGTGTCTCAGGGTCTCCGGGTCTCAGTGTCTCAGGGTCTCAATGTCTCATTGTCTCAGGGTCTCAGAGTCTCAGTGTCTCACTGTCTCAGTGGCTGTCTGTCTCAGGGTCTCAGTGTCTCTGGGTCTCAGGGTCTCAGTGTCTCAGGGTCTCTGGGTGTCAGTGTCTCTGGGTCTCAGGGTCTCTGGGTCTCAGGGTCTCTGGGTCTCAGTGTCTCAGGATCTCAGGGATTCAGGTTTGCAGTGTCTCAGTGTCTCAGTGTCAGAGGGTCTCAGGGTCTCAGTGTCTCAGCCTCTCTGGGTCTCAGGGTCTCTGGGTCTCAGGGTCTCAGTGTCTCAGGGTCTCTGGGTATCAGTGTCGCAGTGTCTCAGTGCCTCAGTGTCTCAGGGTGTCAGGGTCTCAGGGTCTCAATGTCTCAGGGTCTCAGTGTCTCATGTCTCAGTATCTCAGGGTCTCAGTGCCTCAGTTTCTCAGGGTCTCAGGGTCTCTGGGTTTCGGTGTCTCTGTGTCTCAGTGTCTCAGGGTCACAGTGTCTCTGTGTCTCACTGTCTCAATGTCTAAGTGTCTCAGGGTCTCTGGTTCTCAGTGTCTCTGGGTTTCTGGGTCTCAGGGTCTCTGCGTCTCAATGTCTCAGGGTCTCAGGATCTCAGTGTCTCTGTATCTCTGGGTTTCTGGGTCTCTGGTTCTCTCTGTCTCTGGGTCTCAGTGTCTCTGGGTCTCTGTGAATCAGTGTCTCAGTGTTCAGGGTCTCTGGGTCTCAGTGTCATAGGCTCTCAGGGTCTCAGTGACTCAGGGTCTCAGGGTCTCAGTGACTCAGGGTCTCAGTGTCTCAGCGTCTCTGGGTCTCTCGGTCTCAGTGTCTCAGAGTCAGATGGCCTCAGTGTCTCAGGGTCTCAGTGTCTCAGTGTCTCAGGGTCTCAGTGTCTCAGTGTCACAGGGTCTCTGGGTGCCTAGGCCTCAGAATCTCTGGGTCTCTGGATCTCTGGGTCTCTGTGTCTCAGTGTCTCAGTCTCTCAGTGTCTCTGGGTCTCAGTGCCTCAGGGGTTCTGGGTCTCTGGTCTCTGGGTCTCAGGGTGTCGGGGTCATTGGGTCTCAGTGTCTCTGGGTCTCAGGGTCTCAGTGTCTCTGGGTCTCAGGGTTTCTGGGTCTCAGGGTCTCTGGGCCTCTGGGTCTCAGTGTCTCTGGGTATCTGGGTCTCAGTTTCTCAGGTTCTCAGTGTCCCTGGGTCTCTTTGTCTTAGTGTCTCAGTGACTCAGGGTCTCTGGGTCTCTGGGCCTCAGCATCTCAGGGTCTCAGGGTCTCTGGGTCTCAGTCTCTCAGTTTCTCAGGGTCTCAGGGCCTCTGGGTCTCAGTGTCTCAGTGACTCAGGGTGTCTGGGTCTCAGTGCCTCGGTGTCTCGGTGTCTCAGTGTCTCAGGTTCTCAGGGTCTCTGTGCATCAGTGCCTCATGGTCTCAGTGTCTCAGGGTCTCAGGGTCACTGGGTTTCTGGGTCTCAGGGTCCCTGTGTCTCAGTGTCACAGTGTCTCAGGGTCTCAGTGTCTCAGTATCTCGGGGTCTCTGGGTCTCAGTGTCTCTGGGTCTCTGGGTTTCTAGGTCTCTGGGTCTCTCGGTCTCTGGGTCTCAGTGTCTCAGTTTCTCAGGGTCTCTGGGTCTCTGGGAGTCAGTGTCTCTGGTTCTCAAGCTCTCAGTGTCTCCGGGTCTCAGGGTCTCTGTTTCTCTGGCTCTCAGTGCCTCAGTGTCCATGGTATCAGTGTCTCAGTCTCTCAGTGTTTCAGGGCCTCATGGTCTCGGTGTCTCAGGGTCTCAGGTCTCTGGGTCTCAGGGTGTCTGGGTCATTGGTTCTCAGTGTCTCTGGGTCTCAGGGTCTCAGTTTCTCAGCGTCTCAGGGTCTCTGAGTCTCAGTGTCTCAATGTCTCAGTGTCTCAGGGTCTCAGTGCCTAAGTGTCTCAGGGTCTCTGGGTCTCAGGGCGTCTGGGTCTCTGTGTCTTTGGCTCTCAGTGTCTCAGTTTCTCAGTGTCTCAGGGTCTCTGGGAATCTTGTTCTCTGGGTTTCAGGGTCTCTGGGTCTCAGTGTCTCAGCGTCTCAGTTTCTCAGGGTCTCAGGGTTCCTGGTCTCTGTGTCTCATTGTATCGGTGTCTCAGGGTCATAGCCCCTCAGGGTGTCAGGGTCTCTGGTCTCAGGGTCTCTGGGTCTCAGTTTTTCATTGTCTCAGGGTCTCAGTGTCTCACGGTTTCTTGGTCTCTGGGCCTTTACATCACTGGGTCTCTGTGTCATACTGTCTCAGTGTGTCACTGTGTCAGGGTCTCTGGGTCCCGTCGTCTCTGGGTCTCTGGGACTCTGGGCCACTGGGTCTCAGTGTCTCAGGCTCTCAGGGTCTCAGTGTCTCAGCGTCTCAGTTTCTCAGGGTCTCTGTGTCTCAGTGTCTCTGTGTCTCATAGTATCAGTGTCTCAGGGTCATAGCGTCTCGGGGTCTCAGGGTCTCTGTGTCTCATTGTATCAGTGTCTCAGGGTCATAGTGATGGTATACATCTGAACCAGAGGGGAACAAATATCCTGGGGGGTAAATTTGTGAAGGCTATGCGGAGTGGTTTAAACTGATTCAGAGGGGGGGTGGGATCCTGGGTAGAGGGGGTGAAAGTGAGGGGGGCATAGAAGGGGACGGCATTGCACGGCATTGTGGGGGTGGGACGGAGCGAGGTTTGAAATGTATATACTTTAACGCGAGGAGTATTCGCAATAAAGTGGATGAACTTGCAGCGTGGACCAGTACCTGGGACTTTGATGTTGTGGCCATTTCAGAGACGTGGATAGAGCAGGGTCAGGAATGGATGTTGCAGGTCCCGGGGTTCAAATGCTTTAGTCGGAGTAGAGAAGGAGGTAGAAGGTGGGGTGGAGTAGCATTATTGGTCAAGGACTGTATCACAGTGTCAGAGAGGAAGTTTAATGAGGACTTGTCTGTTGAGGTAGTATGGGCAGAAATTAGAAATAGGAGAAGAGAGGTCACCCTGTTGGGAGTCTTTTATAGACCTCCAAAAAGTTCTAGAGAGGTTGAGGAAAGGATTGCAGAGACGATCCTGGTTAGGAGTGAAAGTAATAGGGTAATTGTTATGGGGGACTTTAACTTTACTAATATTGATTGGAATTGTTATAGCTCTAGCTCGTTAGAGGGGTCAGTTTTTGTTCAGAGTGTGCAGGAAGGTTTTTTGACTCAATATGTAGATAGGCCAACTAGAGGTGAGGCTATATTGGACTTGGTGCTGGGAAATGAGCCAGACCAGGTGCTAGACTTGGAAGTTGGTGTGCTTTTGGGTGATAGTGACCACAATTCGGTTACGTTCACCTTAGTGATGGAAAGGGATAGGCATGAACCTCGGGTCAGTAGTTTTAGCTGGGGGAAGGGTAATTATGAGGCCATTAGGAGAGAATTAGGAAGCATTGATTGGACTAGGAGATTACAGGGACTAGGAACGTCTGAAATGTGGAGTTTTTTCAAGGAGCAGCTACTGTGGGTCTGTGATAGGTATGTCCCTGTCAGGCAAGGAGGAATTGGTAGGGCTAGGGAACCGTGGTGGACTAAAAAAGTTGATTTGTTGGTTAGGAAGAAGAAGGAGGCTTATGTTCGCATGAGGCTTGAGGGCTCAGGTAGTGCAGTAGAAAGCTTTAGATTGGCTAGGAGGGAGTTGAAGAGGGAGTTAAGAAGGGCTAGAAGAGGGCATGAGATGACTTTGGCTGATAGGATTAAGGAGAATCCTAAGGCGTTCTATAGGTATGTCAAGAACAGAAGGTTGGTTAGGGCAAGGTTAGGGCCAGTTACAGACAGTAAGGGGAAGTTGTGTGTGGAACCGGAAGAGATTGGAGAGGCATTGAACCATTATTTCTCTTCGGTGTTCACGCAGGACGATATGAATGTAGCTGAGGAGGTCACTGGGGTGAAGGGGTGTAAAATAGAAAGTATTGTAGTTGATACAGAGGATGTGTTGGATATTCTAGATGGGTTGAAAATAGATAAGTCCCCTGGTCCGGACGAGATTTACCCTAGGATTCTATGGGAGGCAAGAGAGGTGATTGCAGAGCCACTGGCTCTGATCTTCAGGTCGTCGTTGGTCTCTGGTATAGTACCGGAAGATTGGAGGACAGCAAATGTTGTCCCATTGTTTAAGAAGGGGAGCAGAGACTTCCCTGGGAATTACAGACCAGTGAGTCTTACTTCTGTAGTGGGCAAGGTTTTAGAAAGAATTATTAGGGATAGGGTTTATAGTTATTTGGAGAGTAATGAATTGATTAGAGATAGTCAGCATGGTTTTGTAGCGGGAAGGTCGTGCCTTACTAACCTTATTGAGTTTTTTGAGAAGGTGACCAAAGAGGTGGATAGGGGTAAGGCAGTAGATGTGGTATATATGGATTTTAGTAAGGCGTTTGATAAGGTTCACCATGGTATGCTTCTGCAGAAAATGCAGATGTATGGGATTGGGGGTAATTTAGGTACTTGGATCAGGAATTGGTTAGCAGATAGGAGACAGAGGGTGGTGGTTCATGGTAATTATTCATCATGGAGTTCGGTTACGAGTGGTGTGCCTCAGGGATCTGTTTTGGGGCCACTGCTGTTTGTAATCTTTATTAATGATCTGGATGAGGGTATAGTTGGGTGGATTAGTAAGTTTGCTGATGACACCAAAGTCGGAGGTGTGGTAGATTGTGAGGAAGGGTGTCGAAGTTTGCAGGGTGACTTGGACAGGTTGCAGAGCTGGGCCGCGAGGTGGCGGATGGAGTTTAATGTGGAGAAGTGTGAGGTAATCCATTTCGGTAGGAATAACAGATGTGTTGAGTATAGGGCTAACGGGAGGACTTTGAATAGAGTGGAGGAGCAGAGGGATCTAGGTGTATGTGTACATAGATCCCTGAAAGTTGGGAATCAAGTAGATAAGGTTGTTAAGAAGGCGTACGGTGTCTTGGCGTTTATTGGTAGGGGGATTGAATTTAGGAGTCGCAGCGTCATGTTGCAACTGTACACAACTCTGGTGCGGCCGCACTTGGAGTATTGTGTGCAGTTCTGGTCCCCACATTACAGGAAGGATGTGGAGGCTTTGGAGAGGGTGCAGAGGAGGTTTACCAGGATGTTGCCTGGTATGCAGGGGAGGTCCTATGAGGAGAGACTGAGGGATTTGGGGTTGTTTTCACTGGAAAGAAGGCGGCTAAGAGGGGATCTTATAGAAACATATAAGATGATTAGAGATTTAGATAGGGTGGATGGTGATAGCCTGTTTCCTCGGATGGAGAAATCTAGCACGAGGGGGCATGGCTTTAAATTAAGGGGGGGTAGTTATAGGACGGATGTCAGGGGCAGGTTCTTTACCCAGATGGTGGTGAGGGACTGGAATGCCCTGCCTGCTGCAGTTGTAAATGCGCCTAGTTTGGGGGCGTTTAAGAGATTGGTGGATAGGTTTATGGACGAAAAGGGATTGGTTTAGATTAGTGGGTCAATGTTTTTTTTAAAAAAATAAGACTGGTCGGCGCAACATTGTGGGCCGAAGGGCCTGTTCCGCGCTGTAATGTTCTATGTTCTATGTTCTATGTTCTATAGCGCCTCGGGGTCTCAGGGTCTCTGGATCTCTGGGTCTCAGTTTTTCATTGTCTCAGGGTCTCAGTGTCTCACGGTTTCTGGGTCTCTGGGCCTTTGCATCACTGGGTCTCTGTGTCACACTGTCTCAGTGTGTCACTGTGTCAGGGTCTCTGGGTCTCTGGGACTCTGGGCCACTGGATCTCACTGTCGCAGGCTCTCAGAGTCTCAGTGTCTCAGCGTCTCAGGGTCTCTGGGTCTCAGTGTCTCAGTGTCTCAGGGTCTGAGTTTCTCAGGGTGTCTGGGCCTCTGGTTCTCAGTGTCTCATTGTCTCTGGGTCTCTGGGTCTCTGGGTTTCTGGGTCTCAGTGTCTCCAGGTCTCAGGGTCTCAGTGTCTCAGGGTCTCTGTGTCTCTGGGTCTCAATGTCTCAGTGTCTCAGGGTGTCTGGGCCTCTGGTTCTCAGTGTCTCACTGCCTCTGGGTCTCTGGGTAGCAGGGCCTCTGGGACTCTGGGTCTCAGTTTCTCATGGTCTCTATGTCTCTGGGTCTCTGGTTCTCAGGGTCTCTTGGTCTCAGTTCTCAATGTCTCAGTGTCTCAGGGTCTCAGTGTCTCTGGGTCTCTGGGTCTCAGTGTCTTAGGGTTTTAGGGTCTTTGGGTCTCAGGTCTCAGTGTCTCAGTTTCTCAGTATCTCAGGCTCTCAGGGTCTCTGTGTCTCCACGTCTCCGGGTCTCAGTGCCTCTGTGTCTCAGGGTCTCAGTGTCTCAGTGCCTCAGGGTCTCAGTGTCTCAGTGGCTCAGGGTCTCTGGGTGTCTGGGTCTCTGGATCTCAGTGTCTCAGAGTCTCAGGCTCTCAGGGTCTCAGTTTCTCAGGGTCTAAGTGTCTCTGGGTCACTGTGTCTCATTGTATCAGTCCCTCAGGGTCTCAGCGTCTTGGGGTCTCTGGGTCTCAGGGTCTCTGTATCTCAATGTCTCAGGGTCTCTGTATCTCTGGTCCCAGTTTTTAATTGTCTCAGGGTCTCAGGGTTTCTGGGTCTCTGGGCGTCTGCGTCACTGGGACTCTGGGTCTCCGTGTCTCACTGTCTCAGTGTGTCACTGTGTCAGGGTCACCTGGTCCCCTGGTCTCTGTGTTTCTGGGACTCTGGGTCACTGGGTCTCAGTGTCTCAGGGTCTCCGGGTCTCAGGGGTCTCAGGGACTCTGGGTCTCTGGGTTACTAGGTCTCTGGGTCTCTGGATGTCAGGGTCTGAGGGTCTCTGGGTCTCAGGGTCTCAGGGTCTCAGGCTCTCAGTGTCTCAGGGACTCTGGGTCTCTGTGACTCAGTGTCTCAGTGTCTCTGGGTCTCTGGGTTACTAGGTCTCTGGGTCTCTGTGTCTCTGGATGTCAGTGTCTCAGGGTCTCTGGGTCGGTGTGTGCCTGGGTCTCTGTGTCTCAGTTTCTCAGGGACTGAGTGTCTCTGAGTTTCTGGGTCTCAGTGTCTCCGTGTCTCAGGGTCTCAGTTTCTCAGGGTCTAAGTGTCCCTGGGTCTCTGTGTCTCAGTGTCTTAGTGACTCAGTGTCTCAGGGTCTCATGGTCGCATTGTCTCAGTTTTTCAGGGTCTCAGGGCCTCTGGGTCTCAATGTCTCAGTATCTCAGTGTCTCAAGGTCTCTGGGTTTCTGGTTCTCAGTGTCTCAGTTTCTCAGGGTCTCTGTGTCTCAGCGTCTCAGGGTCACAGGGTCTCTGGGTCTCTGGGTGTCTGTGTCTCTGGGTGTCTGTGTCTCAGGGTTTCAGTGTCTCTTGGTCTCTGGGTCGCAGTGTCTCAGTGTCTCAGGGTCTCGGTGTCTCAGGTTCACAGGGTCTCTGTGTATCAGTGTCTCTGGGTCTCAGTGTCTCAGGGTCTCAGTGTCTCGGTGTCGCGGTATCTCAGTGTCTCAGGTTCACAGGGTCTCTGGGTCTCAGTGTCTCAGGGTCACTGGGTGTCAGGGTCTCAGGGTCTCAGTAGCACAGTGTCTCAGGGTCTCAGTGTCTCAGGGTCTCATGTTCTCAGTGTCTCAGGGTCTCTGGTCTCTCGGTCTCAGGGTGTCTGGGTCATTTGTCCTCAGTGTCTCTGGGTCTCAGGGTCTCAGTATCTCAGGGTCTCTGTGTCTCTGGGTCTCAGTGTCTCAGTTTATCAGGGTCTCTTTGTTTCTTGGTCTCAGTGTCTCAGTGTCTCTGGGTATCTGGGTCGCAGTTTCTCAGGGCCTCAGTGTCCCTGAATCTCTGCGTCTCAGTGTCTCAGTGTCTCAGTGACTCAGGGCCTCAGGGTCTCATGGTCTCAGTGTCTCAGGGTCTCATGGCCTCAGTGTCTCAGGGTCTCTGGTCTCTGGGTCACAGGGTGTCAGGGTTATTGGTTCTCAGTGTCTCTGGGTCTCTGGGTCTCTGGGTTTCTGGGTCTCAGGGTCCCTGGGTCTCTGGATCTCAGGGTCTCTGGTTCTCAGTGTCTCAGTAACTCAGTGTCTCAGAGTCTCTGGATCTCTGGGTCCCAGCGTCTCTGGGTCTCTGGGTCCCTGTGTTTCTGGGTCTCAGTGTCTCAGTTTCTCAGGGTCTCTTTGTCTCTGGGTCTCAGTGTACCTGGGTATCTGGGTCTCCGTTTCTCAGGGTCTCAGAGTCCCTGGGTTTCAGTGTCTCAGTGACTCAGAGCCTCTGGGTCTCAGGGTCTCAGGGTCTCAGGGTCGCTGGGTCTCTTGGTCTCAGTGCCTCAGAGTCTCATGGCCTCAGTGTCTCAGGGTCGCAGTGTCTCTGCGTCTCAGTGTCTCAGTGCCTCAGGGTTTCTGGGTCTCAGGGTATCGGGGTCACTGGGTCTCAGAGTGTCGGGGTCATTGGGTCTCAGTGACCCTGGGTCTCAGGGTCACAGTTTCTCTGGGTCTCTGGGCTTATGTCTCTCAGGGTCTCAGGGTCTCTGGCTCCAAGTATCTCAGAGTCTCTGTGTCCCAGGGTTTCTGGGTCTCTGTTTCTCAGGGTCTCTGGGCCTCTGTGTATTTGGGTCTCAGTGTCTCAGTTTCTCAGGGTCTCTTTGTGTCTGGGTCTCAGTGTCTCTGGGTATCTGGGTCTCAGTTTCTCAGGGTCTCAGTGTCCCTGGGTCTCTGTGTCTCAGTGAGTCAGGGTCTCAGTGTCTCAGGGTCTATGGTCTCTGTGTCTCAGGGTGTCTGGGTCATTGGTTCTCAGTGTCTCTGGGTCTCAGGCTCTCAGTGTCTCTGGGTCATTGTTTCTAGGTGTCTCAGGGTCTCAGGGTCTCAGTGTCTCTGGGTCTCAGGGTTTCTGGGTCTCATGGTCTCTGGGTCTCTTGGTCTCAGGTTCTCTGGGTCTCTGGTTCTCAGTCACTCAGTGTCTCAGAGTCTCTGGATCTCTGGGTCCCAGGGTCTCAGGGTCTCTGGGTCTCTGTGTCTCTGGGTCTCAGTATCTCAGTGTCTCTGGGTATCTGGGTCTCAGATTCTGAGGGTCTCTGTGTCCCTGGGTCTCTGTGTCTCAGTGTCTCAATGACTCAGGGGCTCAGGGTCTCTGGGTCTCTGTGTCTCAGGGTCTCTGGGTCTCAGTGTCTCAGTGTCTCAGTTTCTCAGGGTCACAGGGCCTATGGGTCTCAGTGTCTCAGTGTCTCAGTTTCTCAGGGTCTCTGGGTCTCTGTGTCTCAGTGGCTCAGGGTCGCAGGGTCACAGGGTCTCTAGGTCTCTGTGTCTCTAGGTGTCTGTGTCTCAGGGTCTCGGGGTCTTAGTGTCTCGGTGTCTCAGAGTCTCAGGTTCTCAGGGTTGCTGTGTATCAGTGTCTCATGCTCTCAGTGTCTCAGTGTATCAGGGTCTCTGGCTCTCAGTGTCTCAGGGTCTCTGTGACACAGTGTCTCAGCCTCTCTGGGTCTCAGGGTCTCTGTGTCTCAGGGTCTCAGGGTCTCTGGGTCTCTGGGTCTCAGTGTCTCAGGTTCTCTGTGACTCAGTGTCTCAGCCTCTCTGGGTCTCTGTGTCGCAGGGTCTCAGTGTCTCAGGCTGTCAGGGTGTCAGGGTCTCAATGTCTCAGGGTCTCAGTGTCTCAGTGTCTCATGTCTCAGTATCTCAGTTTCTCAGTGTCTCAGTTTCTCAGTGTCTCAGGGTGTCTGGGTCTCCGTGTCTCCGTGTCTCAGGGTCTCCGGGTCTCCGGGTCTCTGGGTCTCAGGGTCTCAATGTCTCAGGGTCTCAGGATCTCAGTGTCTCTGTATCTCTGGGTTTCTGGTTCTCTCGGTCTCAGGGTCTCAGTGACTCAGCGTCTCAGTGTCTCAGGGTCTCTGGGTCTCTCGGTCTCAGTGTCTCGGATTATCATGGCCTCAGTGTGTCAGGGTCTCAGTGTCACAAGGTCTCTGGGTGCCTGGGTCTCAGAGTCTCTGGGTCTCTGGATCTCTGGGTCTCTGCGTCTCAGTGTCTCAGTCTCTCATTATCTCAGGGTCTCATGGTCTGAGTGCCTCAGGGTTTCTGGGTCTCTGGACTCTGGGTCTCAGGGTGTCGGGGTCATTGGGCCTCAGTGTCTCTGGCTCTCAGGGTCTCAGTGTCTCTAGGTCTCAGGGTTTTTGCGTCTCAGGGTCTCTGGGTCTCAGGGTCTCTGGTTTTCAGTGTCCCAGTGTCTCAGAGTCTCTGGGTCCCAGCATCTCTGGGTCTCTGTTTCTCAGGGTCTCTGGGTCTTCGTGTCTCAGTTTCTCAGGGTCTCTTTGTCTCTGGGTCTCATTGTCCCTGGGAATCTGGGTCTCAGTTTCTCAGGGTCTCAGTGTCCCTGGGACTCTGTGTCTCAGTGTCTCAGTGTCTCAGTGACTCAGTGTCTCAGGGTCTCTGGCTCTCTGGGCCTCAGGTACTCAGTGTCTCTGGGTCTCAGTCTCTCAGTCTCTCAGTCTCTCAGTTTCTCAGGGTCTCTTTGTCTCTGGGTCTCAGTGTCTCAGGGTCTCTGGGTCTCAGTGCCTCAGTGTCTCGGTGTCTCAGTGTCTCGGTGTCTCAGTGTCTCAGGTTCTCAGGGTCTCTGTGTATCAGTGTGTCATGGTCTCAGTGTCTCAGGGTCTCAGCGTCACTGGGTGTCTGGGTCTTAGGGTCTCAGGGTCCTGTGTCTCAGGGTCTCAGTGTCTCAGTACCTCAGGGCCTCTGGGTCTCAGTGTCTCAGTGTCTCAGGGTCTCAGGGTCTCTGGGTTTCTAGGTCTCTGGGACTCTCGGCCTCTGGGTCTCAGTGTCTCAGGGTCTCAGGGTCTCTGGGTTTCTCGGTCTCTGGGACTCTCGGCCTCTGGGTCTCAGTGTCTCAGGGCCTCAGGGTCTTTGGGTCTCAGTGCTTAGTGTTTCAGGGTCTCAGTGTCTCAGGGTGTCAGTGTCTCAGTGCCTCAGGGTCTCAGTGTCTCAGTGTCTCAGGGTCTCAGTGACTCAGTGTCTTAGGGTCTCAGGGTCTCTGGGTCTCTGGGTTTAGGTGTCTCAGCGTATCAGTGCCTCAGGGGCTCAGGGTCTCAGTGTCTCAGCGTATCAGTGCCTCAGGGGCTCAGGGTCTCAGTGTCTCAGCGTATCAGTGCCTCAGGGGCTCAGGGGCTCAGTGTCTCAGTGTCTCGTTGTCTTAGGGTCTCAGTTTCTCAGGGTCTCTGGGAAACTGGGTCTCCTGGTCTCTGAGTCTCAGGGTCTCAGGGTCTCTTGGTTTCTGGGTTTCTGGGTGTCTGGGTCTCAGTGTCTCCGCGTTTCAGTGTCTCAGGTTCTCAGAGCCTCTGGGTCTCAGTGCTTCGTGTCCCAGGGTCTCAGGGTCTCAGTGCCTCAGGTTCTCAGTCTCTCAGTGTTTCAAGGTTTCAATGTCTCAGGCTCTCAGTGTCTCAATGTCTCAAAGTCCCAGTGTCGCAGGGACTCAGCGTCTCGGGTTCTCAGGGTCTCAGCTTCTCAGTGTCTCAGGGTCTCTGGGTCTCTTGGTTACAGGGTCTCTGGTTCTCTGGGACTCTGGATTTCCGGGTCTCAGTGTCTCTGAGTCTTTGGGTCTCACTGTCTCAGCGTCTCAGGTTGTCAGTGTCTCAGTGTCTCAGCATCCGAGCATCTCAGTGTCTCTGTGTCACAGTATCTCAGGGTCTCAGTATCTCAGCCTCTCAGTGTCTCAGGATCTCCGTGTCTCAGCTTCTCAGTGTCTCATTGTCTCAGTGTCTCAGGGTCTCAGGGTCTCAGTGTCTCAGCCTCTCAGTGTCTCAGGATATCAGTGTCTCAGTGTCTCCGGGTCTCTGGGTCTCTGGGTATCTGATTCTCGGGGTCTCAGTGTCTCCATATCTCAGGGGCTCAGGGTCTCAGTGTCAAAGAATCTCAGTGTCTCAGGGTCTCTGGGTCTCTGGTTCTCACTGTCTCATGGTCTCAGTGTCTCTGTATCTCAGGGTCTCAGTGTCTCCGTGTCTCAGGGGCTCAGGGTCTCAGTGTCCAAGAGTCTCAGTGTTTCAGGGTCTCAGGGTCTCAGTGTCTCTGGGTCTCAGGGTCTCTGGGTCTGAGGGCCTCTTAGTCTCAGGGTCTCAGTGCCTCAGGGTCTCAGGGTCCATGGGTAGCTGGGTGTCTGTGTCTCAGTGTCCCATGTCTCAATGTCTCAGGGTCTCAGGGACTCAATGTCTCAAGGTCTCAGTGTCTCAGCGCCTCAGGGTCTCAGTCTCTCAGGGTCTCAGTGTCTCAATGTCTCAGCGTCTGCGGGTCTCAGTGTCTCAGGGTCTCAGTGTCTCCATGCCTCAGGGGCTCAGGGTCTCAGTGTCCAAGAGTCTCAGTGTCTCAGGGTCTCTGGGTCTCACTGTCTCATGGTCTCAGTGTCTCTGTATCTCAGGGTTTCAGTGTCTCCGTGTCTCAGGGGCTCAGGGTCTCAGTGTCCAAGAGTCTCAGTGTTTCAGGGTCTCAGGGTCTCAGTGTCTCTGGGTCTCAGGGTCTCTGGGTCTGAGGGCCTCTAAGTCTCAGGGTCTCAGTGCCTCAGGGTCTCAGGGTCCATGGGTAGCTGGGTGTCTGTGTCTCAGTGTCCCATGTCTCAGTGTCTCAGGGTCTCAGGGACTCAATGTCTCAGGGACTCAATGTCTCAGGGTCTCAGTGTCTCAGCGCCTCAGGGTCTCAGTGTCTCAGGGTCTCAGTGTCTCAGTGCCTCAGGGTCTAGTGTCGCAGGGCCTCAGGGGCTCTGGGTCTCAGTGTCGCAGTGTCTCAGGGTCTCAATGTCTCTGGTTCTGAGGGACTCAGGGTCTCAGTGTCTCTGTGTTACAGCGTCTCAGCGTATCAGTGCCTCAGGGGCTCAAGGGTCTCAGTGTCTCAGTGTCCCAGTGTCCCGGTGTCTTATGGTCTCAGTTTCTCAGGGTCTCTGGGAAATTGGGTCTCCGTGTCTCTGAGTCTCAGGGTCTCAGTGCCTCAGGGTCTCAGGGCCTCTGGGTCTCAGTGCTTAGTGTCTCAGGGTCTCAGGGACTCAGTGTCTCAGGGTTTCAATGTCTCAGGGTCTCAGTGTCTCAATGTCTCAATGTCTCAGTGTCTCAGGGACTCAGTGTCTCGGTGTCTCAGGGTCTCAGGGTCTCAGTGTCTCTGTGTTTCTGGATCTCAGGGTCTCAGGGTCTCAGGGCCTCAGTATCTCAATGTCTCAGTGTCTCAGGGTCTCAGCGTCTCAGGGTCTCAGTCACTCAGCGTCTCAGTGTCTCAATGTCTCAGGGTCTCAGTGTCTCAATGTCTCAGTGTCTCAGGGCCTCAGTGTCTCGGGGTCTCAGGGTCTCAGGGTCTCATGTCGCTGTGTTCCTGGGTCTCAGGGTCTCAGTGTCGCTGTGTTTCTGGATCTCAGGGTCTCAGTGTCTCAGGGTCTCAGGGTCTCAGCGTCTCTGTGTTTCTGGGTCTCAGGTTCTCAGTGTCTCAGGGTCTCAGTGTCTCAGCGTCTCAGTGTCTCAGTGTCTCAGTGTCTCAGTCTCTCAGGGTCACAGCGTCTCAGTCTCTCAGGGGCTCAGTGTCTCAGTGTTTGAGGGTCTCAGTTTCTTAGGGTCTTTGGGTGTCCAGGTCTCTGGATCTCAGTGCCGCAGGGTTTCAGGGTCTCTGGGACTCAGTGTCTCAGGGTCTCTGCGTCTCAGTGTCTCAGGCTCTGAGGGTCTCAATGTATCAGTATCTCAGTGTCTCAGTGTCTCAGGGTCTCAGGGTCTTTGGGTCTCTGGGTCTCAGTGTCTCAGTGTCTGAGAGCCTCTGGGTCTCTGTGTCTCTGTGTATCAGGGTCTCAGTGTCTCAGTGGCTGAGGGTCTCTGGGTATCTGTGTCTCTGTGTATCAGGGTCTCAGTGTCTCAGTGGCTGAGGGTCTCTGTGTCTCTGTGTCTCAGAGTCTCAGAGTTTCAGTGTCTCAGAGTCTCAGAGCTGTCTCTCAGAGACTCGGTGTGTCTGTGTCTCAGTGTCTCAGAATGTCAGTGTCTCAGTGTCTCTGTCTCTCTGTGTCTCAGAGTCTCAGAGTTTCAGTGTCTCAGTGTCTCAGAGTCTCAGTGTCTCTGTGTCTCACTGTCTCTGTATCTCTGTGTCTCAGAGTCTTAGTGTCTCACTGTTTCAGTGTCTCAGAGTCTCAGAATCTCAGCGCCTCAGATTCTCTGTTTCTCAGTGTCTCAGTCTCTCTGTGTCTCTGGGTCTCTGTGTCTCAGAGTCTCAGAGTCTCAGTGTCTCTGTATTTCAGTATCTCCGAGTGTCAGTGTCTCAGTGTCTCAGTGTCTATGTGTCTCAGTTTCTCTTTGTTTCAGTTTCTCAGAGTCTCAGTGTCTCAGTGTTTCAGAGTCTCATTATCTCTGTGTCTCAGAGTCTCAGAGTCTCAGTATCTCCGTGTCTCAGTGGCTCAGTGTCTCACTGTCTCTGTGTCTCAGTGTCTCAGTTTCTTAGTGTCTCACAGTTTCACTGTCTCAGTGTCTCAGCATCTCAGCGTCTCAGATTCTCTGTTTCTCTGTGTCTCTGTGTCTCAGAGTCTCAGTGTCTCTGTATTTCAGTGTCTCCAAGTGTCAGTGTTTCAGTGTCTCAGTGCCTCAGTGTCTCAGTTTCTCTGTGTCTCAGCTTCTCCGTGTTTCAGTTTCTCAGAGTCTCAGTGTCTCAGTGTCTCAGTGTCTCAGTGCCTCAGTGTCTCAGTGTCTCAGTGTCTCAGTGTCTCACTGTCTCTGTGTCTCTGTGTCTCAGAGTCTTAGTGTCTCACTGTTTCATTGCCTCAGTGTCTCAGAATCTCAGCATCTCAGCGTCTCAGAGTCTCAGTGTTTCAGTGTCTCAGTGTCTCTGTGACTCAGTGTCTCAGTGTCTCAGAGTCTCAGTGCGTCAGTGTCACTCTGTCTCAGTGGCTCAGTGTCTCAGTGTCTCACTGTCTCTGTGTCTCAGAGTCTTAGTGTCTCACTGTTTCATTGCCTCAGTGTCTCAGAGTCTCAGCATCTGAGCGTCTCAGAGTCTCAGTGTTTCAGTGTCTCAGTGTCTCTGTGACTCAGTGTCTCAGTGTCTCAGTGTCTCAGAGTCTCAGTGCGTCAGTGTCACTCTGTCTCAGTGGCTCAGTGGCTCAGTGTCTCAGTGTCTCACTGTCTCTGTGTCTCAGAGTCTTAGTGTCTCACTGTTTCATTGCCTCAGTGTCTCAGAGTCTCAGCATCTGAGCGTCTCAGAGTCTCAGTGTTTCAGTGTCTCAGTGTCTCTGTGACTCAGTGTCTCAGTGTCTCAGAGTCTCAGCATCTCAGCGTCTCAGAGTCTCAGTGTTTCATGTCTCAGTGTCTCAGTGTCTCTGTGACTCAGTGTCTCAGTGTCTCAGAGTCTCAGTGTCTCAATGTTTATGTGTCTCAGTGTCTCAGGGTCTCAGTGTCTCTGTGTCTCAGGGTCCCAGAATCGCAGAGTGTCAGTGTCTCAGATTCTCAGTGTCTCCGTATCTCTGTGTCTCTTTGTCTCTGTACCTCTGCTCCTCAGTGTCTCAGAGTCTTAGTGTCTCAGTGTCTCAGAGTCTCAGTGTCTCAGAGTCTCAGTGTCTCAGAGTCTCAGTGTCTCAGTGTCTCAATGTTTCTGTGTCTCAGAGTCTCAG
Organism: Carcharhinus amblyrhynchos; assembly: GCF_965287045.1. Lineage (NCBI taxonomy): Eukaryota > Metazoa > Chordata > Chondrichthyes > Carcharhiniformes > Carcharhinidae > Carcharhinus > Carcharhinus amblyrhynchos. The sequence continues at coordinate 285,303 of NW_027649864.1, forward strand.
TGTCTCAGAGTCTCAGTGTCTCAATGTTTATGTGTCTCAGTGTCTCAGGGTCTCAGTGTCTCTGTGTCTCAGAGTCTCAATGTTTCTGTGTCTCTGTGTCTCAGTGTCTCAGTGCCTCAGGGCCTCAGAGTCTCAGAGTCTCAGTGTCTCAGTGTCTCAGGGTCTCAAGGGCCCAGGGTCTCTTTGTCTCAGGGCCTCAGAGTCTCAGAGTCTCAGAGTCTCAGTGTCGCAGGGTCTCAGTATCTCAGCGTCTCTGGGTCTCTAGATCTCTGGGTCTCAGGGTGTCAGCGTCTCAGGGTTTCAGTTTCTCAGTGTGTCAGTCTCTCAGTGTCTCAGTGTCTCAGGGTCTCAGCTTCTCAGTGTCTCTGCCTCTCTGGGTCACAGTGTCTCAGGGTTTCAGTTTCTCAGTGTGTTTGTCTCTCAGTGACTCATTGTCTCCATGTCTCAGGTTCTCAGCTTCTCAGTGCCTCAGTGTCTCAGGGTTTCAGGGTCTCTGGGTCTCAGGGTCTCTGAGACTGAGGGTCTCTGGGTCTCAGCATCTCAGTTCCTCAGGGTCTCTGGGTCTCTGGGTTTAAGGGTTTCTGGGTGTCTGGGTCTCAGGGCCTTTGGGTTTCCTGGGTCTCTGTGTCTCAGGGTCTCAGTTTCTCTCGGTCGCAGTGCTTCATGTCTCTGGGTCTCAGTGTCTCAGGGTCTCTGGGTCTCAGTTTCTCAGGGTCTCTGGGTCCCTGTGTCTCAGTGTCTCAGTGTCTCAGTGGCTCAGGGTCTCAGGGTCTCAGTGTCTCAGTGTCACAGGTCTCTGGGTCTCTGGGTCTCTGCGTATCTGGGTCTCAGTGTCTCAGGTTCTCTGGGTCCCAGTGTCTCAATGCCTCATGGTCTCAGGGTCTCTGGGTCTCAATGTCTCAGGGTCTCAGGGGATCAGGCGATCTGGGTCTTTGGGTCTCACAGTCTCTGGGTCTCAGTGACTCTGTAACTGAGATTCTCAGTTGTTAGGGTCTCAGGGTCTCTGGTTCTCTTGGGCTCTGTGTCTCTGTGCCTCTGGTGTCAGGATCCCTGGTCTCTGGGTCTCTGAGTCTCTGGGTCACAGTGTCTCAGGGTCACAGGGTCTCGGTGCCTTAGTGTCTCAGATTCGAGTGTCTCAGCGTCTCAGTATCTCAGTGTCTCTGGGTCTCAGTGTCTCAGTGTCCCAGTGTCTCAGTGTCTCAGGGTCTAAGTGTCTCAGATTCTCAGCTTCTCATTGTCTCAGTGTCTCACGGTCTCAGCGTCTCTGTGTCTCTGGATCTCTGGGTTTCAGGGTGTCAGCGTCTCAGGGTTTCAGTTTCTCAGTGTGTCAATCTCTCAGTGTCTCAGCACCTCAGGGTTTCAGTGTCTCAGTGTGTCAGTCTCTCAGTGACTCAGTGTCTCAGATTATCAGCTTCTCAGTGTCTCAGTGTCTCAGGGTCACAGTGTCTCAGGGTTTCAGTGTCTCAGTGCCTCAGTGTCTCAGGGTTTCAGGGTCTCTGGGTCTCAGGATTTAAGGGCTTTTGGGTCTCAGGGTGTCAGGGTCTCTGGGTTTCCTGGGTCTCTGGGTCTCTGGGTCTCAGTGTCTCAGTGTCTCAGGGTCTCTGGGTCTCAGGGTCTCAGTGTCTCAGAGTCTCTGGATCTCTGGGTCCCAGCATCTCGGGGTCTCTGTGTCCCAGGGTCTCTGGGTCCCAGGGTCTCTGGGTCTCTGGTTCTCAGGGTCTCTTTGTCTCTGGGTCTCAGTGTCTCTGGGTATCTGGGTCTCAGTTTCTCAGGGTCTCAGTGTCCCTGGGTCTCTGTGTCTCAGTGTCTCAGTGACTCAGGGCCTCCGGGTCTCTGGGTCACAGCATCTCAGGGTCTAGGGTCTCTGGGTCTCTTGGTCTCAGAGTTTCTGAGTGTCATGGCTTCAGTGAAAGTGAGGGGGGCATAGAAGGGGACGGCATTGTACGGCATTGTGGGGGTGGGGCGGAGCGAGGTTTGAAATGTATATACTTTAACGCGAGGAGTATTCGCAATAAAGTGGATGAACTTGCAGCGTGGACCAGTACCTGGGACTTTGATGTTGTGGCCATTTCAGAGACATGGATAGAGCAGGGTCAGGAATGGATGTTGCAGGTGCCGGGGTACAAGTGCTTTAGTCGGAGTAGAGAAGGAGGTAGAAGGGGGGGTGGGGTAGCATTATTGGTCAAGGACTGTATCACAGTGTCAGAGAGGAAGTTTAATGAGGACTTGTCTGTTGAGGTAGTATGGGCAGAAATTAGAAATAGGAGAGGAGAGGTCACCCTGTTGGGAGTCTTTTATAGACCTCCAAAAAGTTCTAGAGAGGTTGAGGAAAGGATTGCAGAGACGATCCTGGTTAGGAGTGAAAGTAATAGGGTAATTGTTATGGGGGACTTTAACTTTACTAACATTGATTGGAATTGCTATAGCTCTAGCTCGTTAGAGGGGTCAGTTTTTGTTCAGAGTGTGCAGGAAGGTTTTTTGACTCAATATGTAGATAGGCCAACTAGAGGTGAGGCTATGTTGGACTTGGTGCTGGGAAATGAGCCAGACCAGGTGCTAGACTTGGAAGTTGGTGTGCTTTTTGGTGATAGTGACCACAGGGTAGATTGTGAGGAAGGGTGTCGAAGTTTGCAGGGTGACTTGGACAGGTTGCAGAGCTGGGCCGCGAGGTGGCGGATGGAGTTTAATGCGGAGAAGTGTGAGGTAATCCATTTCGGTAGGAATAACAGATGTGTTGAGTATAGGGCTAACGGGAGGACTTTGAATAGAGTGGAGGAGCAGAGGGATCTAGGTGTATGTGTACATAAATCCCTGAAAGTTGGGAATCAAGTAGATAAGGTTGTTAAGAAGGCGTACGGTGTCTTGGCGTTTATTGGTAGGGGGATTGAATTTAGGAGTCGCAGCGTCATGTTGCAACTGTACACAACTCTGGTGCGGCCGCACTTGGAGTACTGTGTGCACTTCTGGTCCCCACATTACAGGAAGGATGTGGAGGCTTTGGAGAGGGTGCAGAGGAGGTTTACCAGGATGTTGCCTGGTATGGAGGGGAGGTCCTATGAGGAGAGACTGAGGGATTTGGGGTTGTTTTCACTGGAAAGAAGGCGGCTAAGAGGGGATCTTATAGAAACATATAAGATGATTAGAGGTTTAGATAGGGTGGATGGTGATAGCCTTTTTCCTCGGATGGATAAAGCTAGCACGAGGGGGCATGGCTTTAAATTAAGGGGGGGTAGTTATAGGACGGATGTCAGGGGCAGGTTCTTTACCCAGAGGGTGGTGAGGGACTGGAATGCCCTGCCTGCTGCAGTTGTAAATGCGCCTAATTTGGGGGCGTTTAAGAGATTGGTGGATAGGTTTATGGACGAAAAGGGATTGGTTTAGATTAGTGGGTCAATGTTTTTTTTTAGAAATAAGACTGGTCGGCGCAACATTGTGGGCCAAAGGGCCTGTTCCGCGCTGTAATGTTCTATGTTCTATGTTCTATGTTCTATGTTTCTCAGGGTCACAGTGTCTCAGGGCCTCTGTGTCTCCGTGTCACAGGGTCTCTGGGTGCCTGGGTCTCAGAGTCTCTGGGTCTCTGGATCTCTAGGTCTCTGCGTCTCAGTGTCTCAGTGTCTCATGGTCTCAGTGCCCCAGGGTTTCTGGGTCTCTGGTCTCTGGGTCTCAGGGTGTCGGGGTCATTGGCTCTCAGTGTCTCTTGGTCTCAGGGTCACTGTGTCTCTGGGTCTCAGGGTTTTTGGGTCTCAGGGTCTCAGGGTCTCTGGGACTCAGACTCTCTGGTTCTCAGTGTCTCAGTGTCTCAGAGTCTCTGGGTCTCTGGGTCCCAGGGTCTCTGGGTCTCTGTTCTCAGGGTCACTGGGTCTCTGTGTCTCTGGGTCTTGGTGTCTCAGTTTCTCAGGGTCTCTTTGTTTCTGGGTCTCAGTGTCTCAGTGTCTCTGGGTATCTGGGTCTCAGTTTCTCAGGGTCTCAGTGTCCCTGGGTCTCAGTGTCTCAGTGTCTCATTGTCTCAGTGTCTCAGGGTCTCATGGTCTCAGTGTCTCAGAGTCTCTGGTCTCTGTGTCTCAGGGTGTCTGGGTCATTGGTCCTCAGTGTCTCAGGGTCATAGTGCCTCGGGGTCTCCGGGTGTCTGGTCTTTGTGTCTCAATGTCTCAGTGTCTCAGGGTCTCCGGGTCTATGGGCCTTTGCATCACTGGGTCTCTGGGTCTCACTGCCTCAGTGTGCCACTGTGTCAGGGTCACTGGGTCCCGTGGTCTCTGGGATTCTGGGTCACTGGGTCTCAGTGTCTCAGGGTCCCAGGGTCTCAATGTCTCAGTGTCTCAGGGTCTCAGTTTCTCAGGGTGTCTGAGTCTCTGGTTCTCAGTGTCTCATTGTCTCTGGGTCTCTGGGTTTCTGGCTCTCAGTGTCTCAGGGTCTCTGGGTCTCAGTGTCTCTGTGTCTCTGGGTATCAGGGCCTCTGGGACTCTGGGTCTCAGTTTCTCAGTGTCTCTAGGTCTCTGAGTCTCTGGTTCTCAGGGTCGCTGGGTCTCAGTGTCTCTATGTCTCTGGGTCTCTGGTCTCAGTGTCTCAGGGTTTCAGGGTCTTTGGGTCTCTGGTCTCAGTGTTACAGTTTCTCTGTATCTCAGTGTCTCAGTGTCTCAGGGTCTCAGTGTCTCAGTGTCTCAGGGTCTCTGGCTGTCTGGGTCTCAGTGTCTTAGTGTCTCAGAGTCTCAGGGTCTCAGCATCTCAGTTTCTCAAGGTCTCAGTGTCTGTGGGTCGCTGTGTCTCATTGTATCAGTCCCTCAGGGTCTCAGAGTCTTGGGGTCTCTGGGTCTCAGGGTCTCTGTGTCTCAATGTCTCAGGTCTCTGTACCTCTGGTCTCAGTTTTTAATTGTCTCAGCGTCTCAGGGTCTCTGGGTCTCTGGGCCTCTGCGTCACTGGGTCTCTGGGTCTCCGTGCCTCACTATCTCAGTGTGTCACTGTGTCAGGGTCACCGGGTCCCCTGGTCTCTGTGTTTCTGGGACTCTGGGTCACTGGGTCACTGGGTCTCAGTGTCTCAGAATCTCTGGGTCTCAGTGTCTCAGGGTCTCAGTTTCTCAGGGATTCTGGGTCTCTGTGACTCAGTGTCTCAGTGTCTCAGTGTCTCTGGGTTACTAGGTCTCTGGGTCACTGGTTCTCTGGATGTCAGTGTCTCAGGGTCTCTGGGTCTGTGTGTGCCTGGGTCTCTGTGTCTCAGTTTCTCAGGGACTGAGGGTCTCTGAGTCTCTGGGTCTCAGTGTCTCTGGGTCTCTGTGTCTCTGTGTCTGATTTTCTCAGGGTCTCAGTGACCCTGGGTCTCTGTGTCTCAGTGTCTCAGTGACTCAGGGTCTCAGGGTCACTGTGTGTCTGAGTCTCTGGGTTTCAGGTTCTCAGGGTCTCTGTCTCTCTGGGTCTCTGAGTCTCTGGGTCTCAGTGTCTCATTGTCTCTGAGTAACTGGGTCTCTGTGTCTCAGTGTCTCTTTGTCTCAATGCCTCAGTGTCTCAGGGTCTCTAGGTCTCAGGATCCCTGGGTCTCAGTGTCTCTGGGTCTCAGGTTCTCAGGGTCTCATGGTCACAGGTCTCTGCGTCTCTGGGTCTCTGTGTCTCAGTTTCTCAGGGTCTTCGGGTCTCAGTGTCTCAGGATCTCATTGTCTCAGGGCCTCAGTGTCTCAGTGTCTCAGGGGCTCAGGACCTCAGTGGCTCAGTTTCTCAAGGTCTCAGGGTCCCAGTGTCTCAGGTCTCACTGTCTCTGGGTCTCTGGGTCTCAGTGACTCACGGTGTCCGGGTCTCAGGGTCTCCGGGTCTCAGTGTCTCAGTGTCTTAGGGTCTCAGTGTCTCATTGTCTCAGGGTCTCAGAGACTCAGTGTCTCAGGGGCTCAAGACCTCAGTGTCTCAGTTTCTCAAGATCTCAGGGTCCCAATGTCTCAGTGTCTCATCGTCTCAGTGTCTCATCGTCTCAGTGTCTCAGTGCCTCAAGGTCTCTGGGTCTCTGGGTCGCAGGGTCTCTGGGTCTCAGGGTTTCAGGGTTTCAGGGTTGCAGTGTCTCAGTGCCTCAGGTTCTCAGTGTCTCAGTGTCCCAGTCTCACAGGGTCTCAGTGTCTCAATGTTTCAGGGTCTCTGGTTCTCAGGGTCTCAGGGTCTCATGTCTCAGGGTCTCAGTGTCTCAAGGTCTCTGGGTCTCTGGGTATCAGGGTCTCTGGTTCTCAGGGTCTCTAGGCCTCTGGGTCTCAGTGTCTCAGGGTCTCAGTGTCTCAAGTTCTCTGGGTCTCTGGGTCTCAGTGTCTCAGTTTCTCAGGGTCTCTGGTTCTCTGTGTCTCTGGTTCTCAGGGTCTCAGTGTCCCTGGGTCTCCAGGTCTCAGGGTCTCTGTTTCTCTGGTCTCAGTGTCTCAGTGTCCAGGGTCTCAGTGTCTCAGTCTCTCAGTGTCTCAGGGTCTCTGGTCTCTGGGTCTCAGGGTGTCTGGGTCATTGGTTCTCAGTGTCTCTGGGTCTCAGTGTCTCTGGGTCTCAGGGTTTCTGGGTCTCAGGGTCTCTGGGTCTCTGGGTCTCAGGGTCCCAGGGTCTCTGGGTCTCTTTGTCTCTGGGTCTCAGTGTCTCTGTGTCTCAGTTTCTCAGGGTCTCAGTGTCCCTGGGTCTCTGTGTCTCAGTGACTCAGGGTCTCAGGGTCACTGTGTGCCTGAGTCTCTGGGTTTCAGGGTCTCAGGGTCTCTGTCTCTCTGTCTCTCTGGTTCTCTGTGTCTCTGGGTCTCTGGGTCTCAGTGTCTCTTTGTCACAGTGCCTCAGTGTCTCAGGGTCTCAGGGCCTCTGCGTCACTGGGTCTCTGGGTCTCCGTGTCTCACTGTCTCAGTGTGTCACTGTTTCAGGGTCACAGGGTCCCTGGTCTCTGTGTTTCTGGGACTCTGGGTCACTGGATCTCAGTGTCTCAGGATCTCTGGGTCTCAGGGTCTCAGTGTCTCTGGGTCTCCGGGTCTCAGTGTCTCAGGGTGTCAGGGTCTTAGTCTCTCAGTGTCTCAGAGTCTCAGGGTCTCAGTGTTTCAGGGTCTCTTGGTCTCTGTGACTCAGTGACTCAGTGTGACTGGGTCTCTGGATCTCAGTGTCTCAGAATCTCAGGGACTTAGTGTTTCTGGGTCTCTGGGTTACTAGGTCTCTGGGTCTCTGGATGTCAGTGTGTCAGGTTCTCTGGGTCTGTGTATGCCTCGGTCTCTGGGTTTCAGTTTCTCAGGGACTGAGGGTCTCAGTGTCTCTGGGTCTCAGTGTCTCCATGTCACAGGGACTCAGGGTCTCAGGGTCTATGTGTCTCAGGGTCTATGTGTCTAAGGGTCTGTGTGTCTCAGGGTCTCAGTGTCTCTGGGTCTCTGTGCCTCAGGGTCTCTGGGTCTATGGTTCACTGGGTCACTGGGACTCTGGGTCTCAGTGTCTCAGGGCCTCTGGGTCTTTGGGTCTCTGGTTCTCTGGTTCTCTGGGTCTCTAGTCTCAATGTCTCAGTGTCTAAGGGTCTCCAGGTCTCTGGCTCTCTGGGTCTCTGTGCCTCAGTGTCTCAGTGTCTCAAGGTCTCAGGGTCTCAGTGTCTCAGGGTCTCTGGGTTTCTGAGTCTCAATGTCTCACTGTCTCAGGGTCTCCGGGTCTCTGGGTCTCTGTGTCTCTGTGTCTCAGTGCCTCAGTGTCTCAGGATCGCAGGGTCGCAGGGTCTCTGAGTCTCTGAGTCTCAGGGTCTCAGGGCCTCTGGGTCTCTTTGTCTCTGTGCCTCAGGGTCTCAGGGTCTCAGTGCCTCAGTGTTTGAGGGTCTTGGGGTCTCAGGGTCTTTGTGTCTCAGTGTCTCAGGGTCTCAGTGTCTCAGGGTCTCAGTGTCTCAGTGTCTCAGGGTCTCAGTGTCTCACAGTCTCAGTGTCTCAGTCTCTCAGTGTCTCAGGGTCTTATGGTCTCAGGGTTTCTGGGTTTCTGGTCTCGGGGTCTCAGGGTGTCTGGGTGATTGGGTCTCACTGTCTCTGGGTCTCAGGGTCTCAGAGTCTCAGGGTCTCTGGCCTCTGTGTCTCAGGGTCTCTGTGTCATTGGTTCTCAGTGTCTCTGGGTCTCAGGGTCTCAGTGTCTCCGAGCCTCTGTGTCTCTGGGTCTCAGTGTCTCTGGGATTCAGGGTCTCAGTGTCTCAGAGCCTCTGTGTCTCTGGGTCTCAGTGTCTCTGGGACTCAGGGTCTCAGTGTCTCTGGGTCTCAGGGTCTCTGGGTCTATGGGTCTCAGTGTCTCAGAGCCTCTGTGTCTCTGGGTCTCAGTGTCTCTGGGTATCTGGGTCTTAGTTTCTCAGGGTCTCAGTGTCCCTGGGTCAGTGTGTCTCAGTATCTCAGTGACTCAAGCTCTCTGGGTCTCAGGGCCTTAGAGTATCAGTGTCTCAGCGTCTCTGGGTCTCTGGTTCTCAGTGTCTCAGTGTCTCAGAGCCTCTGGGTCTTTGGGTCTCAGTGTCTTGGGTATCTGGGTCTCAGTTTCTCAGGGTCTCAGTGTCCCTGGGTCAGTGTATCTCAGTGACTCAAGCTCTCTGGGTCTCAGGGTGTCAGGGTATCAGTGTCTCAGTGTCTCTGGGTTTAAGTGTCTCAGTTTTTCAGGGTCTCAGTGTCACAGGGTCTCATTGTCTCAAGGTCTCTGGGTCTTTGGGTCTCAGTGTCTCAGGGTCTCAGGGTGACCGGGTCTCTGGGTCTCATGGTCTCATTGTCTCTTGGTCTCTGGGTCTCGGTGTCTCAGAGTCTCAGTTTCTCAGGGTGTCAGTGTATCAGTGTCTCATGGTCTCAATGTCTCAGTGTCTCAGGGTCTCAGGGTCACTGGGAGTCTGGGCCTCAGGGTCTCTGGGTCTCAGGGTCTCTGGGACTGTGGGCCTCAGTGTCTCAGGATCTCAGTGTCTCAGTGACTCAGTGTCTCAGGTTCTCAGTCTCTCAGTGCCTCAGGGTCTCAGTGTCTCAGTGTCTCAGGGTCTCAGTGTTTCAGGGTCTCAGTGTCTCAGGTTGTCAGGGTCTCTGTGTCTCAGGGTCTCAGGGTCTCAGTGTCTCACTGTCTCAGGGTCTCAGTCTCTCAGGGTCTCAGTGTCTCTGCGATCTCAGTGTCTCACGGTCTCCGGATCTCTGGTTCTCTGGGTCTCTTGGTCTGTGGGTCTCACTGTCTCTGTTTCTCAGGGTCTCTGTTTCTCTGGGTCTCAGTTTCTCAGTGTCTCTGGGTCTCTGTGTCTCTGGGTTTCAGTGTCTCAGAGTCTCAGGTTCCCAGGGTCTCAGGATCTCTGGGTCCCTCTGTGTCTGGGTCTCAGTGTCTCAGGGTCTCATGGTCTCTGGATGTCTGGTTCTCTGGGTCTCGTGGTCTGTTGATCTCACTGTCTCTGTGTCTCAGACTCTCTGAGTCTCTGGGTAACTGGGTCTCAGTGTCACAGTGTCTCAGTGTCTCAGGGTCACTGTGTCTCAGTTTCTCAGTGTCCCAGGGTCTCAGGGTCTCAGTGTCTCAGCGTCTCAGGTTCTGAGGGTCTCTGGGTCACATTTTCTCAGGGTCTTAGGGTCTCTGTGTATCAGTGTCTCAGGGTCTCAGTGTCCAAGGGAATCAGGGTCTCAGAGTCTCAGCTCTCAGTGTCTCAGGGAATCAGTGTCTCACTGTCTCAGTGTCTCAGTGTTTCAGGGTCTCAGTGTCTCAGGGTCTCAGTGTCTCAGGGTCTCTGGGTCTCCGGGTCTCCGGGTCCCTGGGAATCAGTGTCTCAGTGTCTCAGGGTCTCTGGGTCTCATGGTCCCTGGGAATCAGTGTCTTAGTGTCTCAGGGTCTCTGGGTCTCAGGGTCCCTGGGAATCAGTGTCTCAGGTTCTCTGGGTCCCATGGTCACAGGGTCTCTGCGTCTCTGGGTCTTAGTGTCTCAGGGTCTCAGAGTCTCAGTGTCTCAGGGTCTCAGGGTCTCAGAGTCTCAGTGTCTCAGGAGGTCTGGATCTCAGTGTCTCAGTTTCTCAAGGTCTCACGGTCTCAGAGTCTCAGTGTCTCACTGTCTCAGGGTCTCACTGTCTCAGGGTCTCAGTGTCTCTTGGTCTCTGGGTCTCAGTGCCTCAGGGTCTCAGGGTTTCAGGTTTGCAGTATCTCAGTGTCGCAGGGTCTCAGTGTCTCAGTGTCTCAGCCTCTCTGGGTCTCAGGGTCTCTGGGTCTCAGTGTCTCAGTGTCAGAGTGTCACAGTGTCTCAGGGTGTCAGGGTCTCAGAGTCTCAATGTCTCAGGGTCTCAGTGTCTCATGTCTCAGTATCTCAGGGTCTCAGGGTCTCAGTTTCTGAGTGTCTCCGTGTCTCTGGGTCACAGTTTCACAGGGTCTCAGGGTCTAAGGGTCTCAGGGTCACAGTGCCTCAGTGTCGCAGTGTCTCAGTGTCTGAATGTTTCAGGGTCTCAGTGTCTCAGTGGCTCAGGGTTTCAGGGTCGCAGTGTCTCGGTGTCTCTGGGTCTCTGTGTCACAGGGACTCAGGGTCTCAGTTTCTCAGGGTCTCAAGGTCTTGAGGCCTCTGGGTGTTTGTGTCTCAGGGTCTCTGGGTCTATGGTTCACTGGGTCTCTGGGTCTCAGTGCCTCAGGGCCTCTGCATCTCTGGGTCTCTGGTTCTCTCCGTCTCTGGGTCTCAATGTCTCAGTGTCTCAGGGTCTCCGGGTCTTTGGGTCTCGGTGCTTCAGGGTATCAGGGCCTCAGGGTCTCAGGGTCTATGTGTCTCAGGGTATCTGTGTCTCAGAGTCTCAGGGTCTCAGTGTCTCAGTTTCTCAGGGTCTCTGTGTCGCTGGGTCTCTGGGTCTCAGGGTCTCTGGGTCTATGGTTCACTGGGTCTCTGTGTCTCAGGGCCTCTGGGTCTTTGGGTCTCTGGTTCTCTAGGTCTCTGAGTCTCAATGTCTCAGTGTCTAAGGGTCTCCGGGTCTCTGGCTCTCTGGGTCTCTGTGCCTCAGTGTCTCAGTGTCTCAGGGTCTCAGTGTCTCAGTGTCTCAGGGTCTCAGGGCCTCTGGGTCTCTGTGTCTCTGTGTCTCAGTGCCTCAGTTTCTCAGGGTCTCAGTGCCTCAGTGTCTGCGGATCTTGGGGTCTCAGAGTCTTGGTGTCTCAGTGTCTCAGTGTCTCAAGGTCTTAGTGACTCAGTGTCACAGCTTCTCTGGGTTCTTAGGTCTCACAGTCTCTGGGTCCCTGGGTCTCTGGGTCTCAGTGTCTCAGTCTCTCAGTCTCTCAGTTTCTCAGTGTCTCAGGGTCTCATGGTCTCAGTGTCTCAGGGTTTCTGGGTCTCTGGTCTCAGGGTCTCATGGTCTCAGTGTCTCAGGGTTTCTGGGTCTCTGGTCTCTGGGTCTCATGGTCTCTGGGTCATTGGGTCTCAGTGTCTCTGGGCCTCAGGGTCTCTGGTCTCTGGTTCTCAGTGTCTTAGTGTCTCAGAGACTCTGTGTCTCAGAGCCTCTGTGTGTCTGGGTCTTTAGTCTCAGTGTCTCAGTTTCCCAGGGTCTCTTTGTCTCTGGGTCTCAGTGTCTCTGGGTATCTGGGTCTCAGTTTCTCAGGGTCTCAGTGTCCCTGGGTCACTGTGTCTCAGTATCTCAGTGACTCAAGCTCTTTGGTCTCTGGGTCTCAGGGTCTCAGGGTATCAGTGTCTCAGTGTCACTGGGTCTCTGGGTCTTAGTGTCTCAGTTTTTCAGGGTCTCAGTGTCTCAGTGACTCTGGGCCTCAGTGTGTCAGTGTCTCAGGGTCTCAGGGTCACCGGGTCTCTGGGTCTCAGGGTCTCATTGTCTCTTCGTCTCTGTGTCTCTGGATCTCAGTGTCTCAGGGTCTCTGGATGTCTGGTTCTCTGGGTCTCTTGGTCTGTTGATCTCACTGTCTCTGAGTCTCAGAGTCTCTGTGCCTCTGGGTAACTGGGTCTCAGTGTCACAGTGTCTCAGTGTCACAGTGTCTCAGTGTCTCAGGGTCTCAGTGTCTCAGGGTCTCAGTGCCTCAGTGTCCCAGAGTCACAGGGCCTCAGTGTCCCAGTGTCTCAGGGTCTCAGGGTCTCTGGGTCACATTTTCTCAGGTTCTCAGTGTCTCTGTGTCTCAGTGTCTCAGGGTCTCAGTGTCTCAGGGTCTCAGTGTCTCAGGGTCTCAGTCTCTCAGTGTCTCAGTGTCTCAGGGTCTCAGTGTCTCAGGGTCTCAGAGTCTCAGCTCTCAGTGTCTCAGGGTCTCAGTGTCTCAGTTTCTCAGGGTCTCAGTCTCTCAGTGTCTGAGGGTCTCTGTGTCTCTGTGTCTCAGGGTCTCTATGTCTCAGGGTCTCATTCTCTCAGTTTCTCAGGGTCTCAGTCTCTCAGTGTCTGAGGGTCTCTGTGTCTCAGGTCTCTAGGTCTCAGGGTCTCAGTGTCTCAGGGTCTGAGGGTCTCCGTGTCTCAGTGTCACATTGTCTCAGTGTCTCAGGATCTCAGTGTCTCAGTGTCTCAGGGTCTCAGGGTCTCAGTGTCTCAGGGTCTCAGGGTCTCAGTGTCTCTGGATCTCAGTGTCTCAGTTTCTCAGGGTCTCAGTCTCTCAGTGTCTCAGGGTCTCTGTGTCTCTGTGTCTCAGGGTCTCTATGTCTCAGGGTCTCATTCTCTCAGTTTCTCAGGGTCTCAGTCTCTCAGTGTCTGAGGGTCTCTGTGTCTCAGGTCTCTAGGTCTCAGGGTCTCAGTGTCTCAGGGTCTGAGGGTCTCCGTGTCTCAGTGTCACATTGTCTCAGTGTCTCAGGATCTCAGTGTCTCAGTGTCTCAGGGTCACAGTGTCTCAGGGTCTCAGGGTCTCAGTGTCTCAGTGTCTCTGGATCTCTGTGTCTCAGGGTCTCTGGATGCCTGGTCATCTGGCTCTCTTGCTCTGTTGACCTCACTGTCTCTGTGTCTCAGACACTCTGTGTCTCTGGGTAACTGGGTCTCAGTCTCTCAGCTCTCAGTGTCTCAGGGTCTGAGTGTCTCAGTGTCTCAGTGTCTCAGTGTCTGAGGGTCTCTGTGTCTCTGTGTCTCTGTGTCTCAGGGTCTCTGGGTCTCTGGGTCTCAGTGTCTCAATGTCCCAGGGTCTTAGTGTCTCAGTGTCTCAGTGTCCCAGGGTCTCTGGATGTCTGGTTCTCTGGCTCTCTTGGTCTGTTGACCTCACTGTCTCTGTGTCTCAGACACTCTGTGTCTCTGGGTAATTGGGTCTCAGTGTCACAGTTTCTCAGGGTCTCAGGGTCTCAGTGTATTTGGGTCTTAGGGTTTCAGGGTTGCAGTGTCTCAATGTCTCAGGATCTCAGTGTCACAGTGTCGCAGGGTCTCAGTGTCACAGGGTCTCATTGTTTCTGGGCCTCAGGGTCTCTGCTTCTCAGGGTCTCTGGGTCTCAGTTTCTCAGGGTCTCAGGCACTCTGTCTCAGTGTCACAGGGCCTCAGGTTCTCAGGGTCTCTGGGTCACTGCGTGTCTGGGTCTCTGTGTCTCAGGGTCTCAGGTTCTCTGGATCTCTGGTTCTCAGTGTCTCTTGGTCTGTGGGTCTCACTGTCTCTGTGTCTCAGTGTCTCTGTGTCTCTGGGTCTCAGTTTCTCAGGGTCTCAGGGTTACTGTGCCTCAGTGTCTCAGTGCCTCAGCGTCTCAGTGCCTCAGTGTCTCAGGGACTCAGTGTATGAGTGTCACAGTGTCTCAGTCGCTCAGGGCCTCAGGGTCTCAGTGTCTCAGTGTTTCAGGCTCTCAGTGTCTCAGTGCCTCCGTGTCTCAAGGTCTTAATGTCTCAGTGTCCCAGGGTCTCAGGGTTTCAGTGTCTCCAGGTCTCAGTGTCTCAGGGTCTCAGGGTCTCATGGTCTCTGGGTCACATTTTCTCAGGGTCTCAGTGTCTCAGTGTCTCAGGGTCTCCGTCTCTCAGTGTCTCAGTGTCTCAGGGAATCAGGGTCTCAGAGTCTCACCTCTCAGTGTCTCAGGGTCTCAGTGTCTCAGGGTTTCAGTGCCTCTATGTCTCATTGTCTCAGGGTCTCAGGGTCTCAGTGCTGAGGGTCTCTGTGCCTCTGTGTCTCAGTGTCGCATTGTCTCAGTGTCTCAGGATCTCAGTGTCTCAGTGTCTTAGGGTCTCAGGGCCTCAGGGTCTTAGTGTCTCAGGGTCTCAGTGTCTCAGGGTCTCAGGGTCTCAGGGTCTCAGCATCTCTGGGTCTCTGGGTCTCAGGGTCTCTGGATCTCTGGTTCTCTTGGTCTGTGGGTCTCACTGTCTCTGTGTCTCAGGGTCTCTGTTAACCAGGTTCTCTGAGTCTCAGTTTCTCTGGGTCTCTGTGTCTCATTGTCTCAGAGACTCAGGGTCTCAGGATCTCTGGGTCCCTGTGTGTCTGGGTCTTAGTGTCTCAGGGTCTCTGGAAGTCTGGTTCTCTGAGTCTCTTGGTCTGTTGATCTCACTGTCTCTCTGTCTCTGAGCCTCTGTGTCTCTGGGTAACTGGGTCTCAGTGTCACAGTGTCTCAGGGTCTCAGTGTCTCAGTGTACCAGGGTCTCACGCTCTCAGTGTCTCAGTGTCTCGGGGCCTTAGGGTCTCTCGGTCTCTGGGTCACACTTTCTCAGGGTCTCTGTGTCTCAGTGTCTCAGGGAATCAGGGTCTCAGAGTCTCAGCTCTCAGTTTCTCAGGGTCTCAGTGTCTCACTGTCTCAGTATCTCAGTGTCTCAGGGTCTCAGGGTCTCAGTGTCTCAGGGTCTCAGGGTCCCTGGGTCTCAGTGTCTCAGGGTCTCTGTGTCTCTGGGTCTCAGGGTCCCTGGGAATCAGTGTCTCAGGTTCTCTGGGTCGCATGGTCACAGGGTCTCTGCATCTCTGGGTCCCTGGGTCTCAATGCCTCAGGGCCTCCGGGTCTCAGTGTCTCAGGGGCTCAGGGTCTCGGTGTTTCACTTTCTCAAGGTCTCACGGTCTCAGAGTCTCAGTGTCTCACTGTCTCCGTGACTCTCTGTCTCAGGGTCTCAGTTTCTCTGGGTCTCAGTGTCTCAGTGTCTCAGGGTTTCAGGTTTGCAGTGTCTCAGTGTCTCAGTGTCGGAGGGTCTCAGTGTCTCAGTGTCTCAGTGTTTCAGCCTCTCTGGGTCTCAGGGTCTCAGGGTCTCAGTGTCTCACGGTCTCTGGGTCTCAGTGTCGCAGTGTCTCAGTGTCTCACGGTGTCAGGGTCTCAGTGTCTCATGTCTCAGTATCTCAGGGTCTCAGTGTCTCAGTTTCTCAGGGTCTCAGGGTCCCTGGGTCTCTGGGTCTGAGTGTCTTTGGGTCTCAGTGTCTCAGGGTCTCAGGGTCTCAGTGTCTCATTGTCACTGGGCCTCAGTGTCTCAGTGTCTCCGGGTCTCTGGGTCTCTGTGTCTTTGGGTCTCAGTGTCTCAGGGTCTCAGGGTCTCAGTGTCTCATTGTCACTGGGCCTCAGTGTCTCAGTGTCTCTGGGTCTCTGGGTGTCTGGTTCTCTGGGTTTCAGGGTCTCTGAGTCTCTGGGCCTCAGTGTCTCAGAGTCTCAGTGTCAGAGGGTACCTGTATAACTGGGTCTCAGAGCCTCTGGGTCTCTGGATCTCTGCGTCTCAGTGTCTCAGTGTCTCTGGGTCTCAGGGTCTCGGTGTCTCTGGGTTTCAGGGTTTCAGGCTCTCAGGGTCTCTGTGTCCCAGTGTCTCTGGGTCTCTGGGTCTCATTGTCTCTGGGTCTCAGTGTTTCAGTTTCTCAGGGTCTCTTTGTCCCTGGGTCTCAGTGACTCTGTGTCTCTGAGTATCTGGGTCTCAGTTTCTCAGGGTCTTTTTGACTCTGGGTCTCAGTGTCTCAGTGTCCCTGGGTCTCTGTGTCTCTGTGTCTCTGTGTCTCTGTGTCTCAGTGTCTCTGTGTCTCTGTGTCTCTGTGTCTCAGTGTCTCAGTGTCTCAGTGACTCTGGGTCTCTGGGTCTCAGTGTCTCGGGGTCTCAGGGTTTCAGTTTCTCAGCGTCTCAGGGTCTCTGGGTCTCAATGTCTCAGGGTGTCTGGGTCTTTGGTTCTCAGTGTCTCATTGTCTCTGGGTCTCAGGGTCTCAGTGTCTCATTGTCTCTGGGTCTCTGCTTCTCAGGGTCTCTGGGTCTCAGTGTCTCAGGGTCTCAGTGTCTCTGGGTCTCAGTGTCTCAGGGTTTCAGGGTCTTTGTGTCTCTGGTCTCATAGAACATAGAACATAGAACATAGAACACTACAGCACAAACAGGCCCTTCGGCCCACGAGTTGCACCGATCACATCACCTACCAACCTACAGACCTATCTATAACCCTCAATCTCATTAAACCCCATATACTCATCCAGAAGTCTTTTAAAAGACCCCAGCGAGTTCGCCTCCACCACCACTGACGGCAGCCGATTCCATTCACTCACCACCCTCTGAGTGAAAAACTTACCCCTAACATCACTTCTGAACCTCCCTCCCCGCACCTTAAATCTGTGTCCTCTCATAGCGACCATTTCAGACCGGGGAAATAGCCTCTGAGAGTCCACCCTATCTATTCCTCTCAACATTTTGTAAACTTCTATCAGGTCGCCTCTCAACCTTCGTCTCTCCAGGGAAAAGAGTCCCAGCTCCCTCAACCTAACTTCATAAGGCATGCCTCCCAGTCCAGGCAACATCCTTGTAAATCTCCTCTGCACCCTCTCAATAGCTTCTACATCTTTCCTATAGTGAGGCGACCAGAACTGCGCACAATACTCCAAATGAGGCCTGACAAGGGTCTTATAAAGTTCCAGCATTACCTCCCGACTCCTAAACTCAATCCCTCGATTAATGAAGGCCAGTACACCATACGCCTTCTTGACCACCTCCTCCACCTGCGAGGCCGATTTAAGAGTCCTGTGGACCCGGACCCCAAGATCCTTCTGCTCCTCAACACTACTCAGACTTCTGCCCTTGATAGTGTACTCGTTCATCCCGTTGGTTCTGCCAAAATGGACGACTACACATTTATCCGCGTTGAAGTCCATCTGCCACTTCTCCGCCCAGTCCTGCATCCTATCTATGTCCTGCTGCAACTTTTGCCATCCTTCCAGATCATCCACAACACCACCGACCTTCGTGTCATCAGCGAACTTACTTACCCATCCCTCCACTTCCTCATCCAGGTCATTTATGAAAATGACAAACAACAAGGGTCCCAGAACATTGTCTCAGTTTCTCAGTATCTCAGAGTCTCAGGGTCTCAGTGTCTCAGTTTCTCAGGGTCTCTGGGTCCCTGGGTCTCAGGGTCCCTGGGTCTCAGAGTCTCAGGGTCTCAGGGTCTCAGGGTCTCAGTGCCTCTGGGTCACTGTGTCTCATTGTATCAGTCCCTCAGGGTCTCAGTGTCTCGTGATCTCTGGGTCTCAATGTCTCAGAGTCTCTGTACATCTGGTATCATTTTTTAATTGTCTCAGTGTCTCAGTGTCTCAGAGTCTCTGGGCCTCTGCATCACTGGGTCTCTGGGTCTCACTGTCTCAGTGTGTCACTGTGTCAGGGTCGCCGGATCCCCTCGTCTCTGTGTTTCTGGGACTCTGGGTCACTGGGTCTCAGTGTCTCAGGGTCTCTGGGTCTCAGGGTCTCAGGGTCTCTGGGTCTCCGGGTCTCAGTGTCTCAGGGTGTCAGGGTATCCGTCTCTCAGTGTCTCAGTGTCTCAGGGTCTCTGGGTCTCTGGGTCTCTGTGTCTCAGGATCTCAGTGTCTCAGGTTCTCAGTGTCTCTGGGTCTCCGGGTGTCAGTATCTCAGGGTGTCAGGGTCTCCGTCTCTCAGTGTCTCAGGGTCTCAGGGTCTCTGGATCTCAGTGACCCAGTATCTCAGGGTCTTAGTGGCTCTGGGTCTCTGGGTTACTAAGTCTCTGGGTTTCTGGGTCTCTGGATGTCAGTGTCTCAGGGTCTCTGGCTCTGTGTGTGCCTCCGTCTCTGGGTCTCAGTTTCTCAGAGACTGAGGGTCTCTGAGTCTCTGGGTCTCAGTGTCTCTGTGTCACAGGGACACAGGGTCTCAGGGTCTCAGTTTCTCAGGGTGTAGGTCTCGAGGCCTCTCGGTCTCTGTGTCTCAGGGTCTCTGGGTCTATGGTTCACTGGGTTTCTGGGTCTCAGTGCCTCAGGGCCTCTGGGTCTATGGGTCTCTGATTCTCTTCATCTCTGGGTCTCGATGTCTCAGTGTCTCAGGTTCTCAGTGTCTCATTGCCTCAGTGTCTCATGGTCTCAATGACTCAGTGTCTCAGGGTGACTGGGTGTCTGGGCCTCAGGGTCTCAGGGTCTCAGTGTTTAGGGACTCAGGGTCTCTGTGTCTCAGTGTCTCATGGTCTCTAGGTCTCAAGGTCTCAATGTCTCAGTATCTCAGGGTCTCATGGTCCCTGGGTCTCTGTGTCTCAGTGTATCAGGGTCTGAGTGTCTCAGTGTCTCACTGTCTCAGGGTCTCTGGGTCTCAGTGTCTCAGTGTCTCAGGGTCTCAGTGTCTCAGTGTCTCAGGATCGCAAGATCTCACTGTCTCAGGGTCTCTGTGTCTCAGTGTCTCAGGGTCTCTGGCTCTCTGAGTCTCAGTGTCTCAGGGTCTCAGTGTCTCAGTGTATCTGAGTCTCTGGGTCTCAGTAACTCAGGGTCTCTGTGTCTCTGGGTCATTGGATCTCTGGGTCTCTGGGTCTTTAGGTTTCAGTGTCTCAGGGCCTCTGGGTCTCTGAGTCTCAGTGTCTCAGGGTCTCTGTGTCTCAGTGTCTCAGGGTCTCTGGGCCTCTGAGTCTCAGTGTCTCAGGGTCTCTGAGCCTCTGGGTCTCAGTAACTCAGGGTCTCTATGTCTCTGGGTCATTGGATCTCTGGGTCTCTGGGTCTTTAGGTCTCAGTGTCTCAGGGCCTCTGGGTGTCCAGTTCTCTCGTTCTCTTGGTCTCTGGGTCTCAAAGTCTCAGTGTCTCAGTGCCTCAGGGTCGCAGCTTCTCAGTTTTTCAGTGTTTCATGGTCTCAATGTCTCAGTGGCTCAGAGTCTCAGGGTCTCTGGGTCTCTGGATCTCCAGTTCTCAGGTCTCTGGGTCTCAGTGTCCCAGAGTCTCAGTGTCTCAGCGTCTCAGTGTCTCAGGGTCTCAGTGTCACAGTGTCTCATTTTCTCAGGGTCTCAGTATCCCAGAGTCTCAGTTTCTCAGTGTCTCAGTGTCCCAGGGTCTCATGGTCACACTGTCTCAGTGTCTCAGGCTCTCAGTGTCTCAGGGACTCAGGGTCTCAGTGTCTCAGCTCTCAGTGTCTAGTGGGTTCAGTGTCTCCCTGTCTCAGTGTCTCAGGGCCTCAGTCTCTCAGTGTCTCAGGGTCTCAGTGTCTCAGGGTCTCAGTGTCTCAGGGTCTCAGTGTCTCAGGGTCTCTGGGTCTCTGGGAATCAGCGTCTCTGGGTCTCGGGTTCTCAGGGTCTCATGGTCACCGGGTCTCTGTGTCTCTGGGTCTGTGCGTCTCAGTGACTCCGGGTCTCCGGGTCTCCGGGTATCAGTGTCTCCATGTCTGAGGATCTCAGTGTCTCATTGTCTCAGGGCCTCAGACCCTCAGTGTCTCTGTGCCTCAGGGACTGAGGACCTCAGTGTCTCATTGTCTCAGGGTCTCAGGGTCTCAGTGTCTCTGGTTCTGTGGGTCTCAGCGTCTCTGGGTCTCTGGCTCTCAGTGTCTCAGGGTCTTAGGGTCCCAGGGTTTCAGGGTCTCAGTGTCTCTGTGTCTCAGGGTCTCGGTGTCTCAGTGTCTCATGGTCTCAGGGTCTCAGTGTCTCAGGGTCTCAGGCTCTCTGGGTCTCAGTGTCTCAGGGTCTCAGGCATTCAGCGTCGCAGTGTCTCAGTGTCTCAGGGTCTCTGAGTCTCAGTATCTCAGGGTCTCAGGCTCAATGAGTCTCTGTGTCTCTGGGTCTCAGTGTCTCTGGGTGTCTGGGCCTCTGAGTCTCCGGGCCTCTGGGTATCTCTGCCTTAGTGTTTCAGGGTCTCAGGGCCTCTGCGTCTCTGGGTCACAGGGTCTCAGTGTCTCAGGGTCTCAGGGTCTCTGGATCTCTCGTTCTCAGGGTTTCTGGGTCTCAGTGTATCAGTGACTCAGTCTCTCAGGGTCTCAGTGTCACTGGGTCTCAGAGTCTCATGGTCACAGTCTCTCAGTGTCTCAGTGTCTCAGGTTCTCCGTGTCTCATTTTCTCAGGGTCTCAGTGTCTCAGGGTTTCATGGTCACAGTGTCTCAGTGTCTCAGTGTCTCAGATTCTCAGTGTCTCAGAGTCTCAGGGACTCAGAGTCTCAGTGTCTCAGTGTCTCAGGGTCCCAGTGTCTCAGTGTCTGAGGGTCTCTGGGTCTCTGTGTCTCTGTGTCTCAGGGTCTCAGTGTCTCAGTGGCTGAGGGTCTCTGGGTCTCAAGGTCTCAAGGTCTCAGGGTCTCAGGGTGTCAGTGTCTCAGTGTCTCAGGGTCTCAGTGTCTCTGGGTCACATTTTCTCAGGGTCTCTGGGTCACATTTTCTCAGGGTCTCAGGTTCTCTGTCTCTCATTTTCTCAGGGTCTCAGTGTCTCTGAGTCTCAGTGTCTCAGGGAATCAGGGTTTCAGAGTCTCAGCTCTCAGTGTCTCTGGGTCTCAGTGTCTCACTGTCTCAGTGTCTCAGGGTCTCAGTGTCTCAGGGTCTCAGTGTCTCAGGGTCTCAGGGTCTCAGTGTCGCATTGTCTCATGTCTCAGGATCTCAGTGTCTCAGTGTCTCCGTGCCTCAGGGCCTCAGGGTCTCTGTGTCTCACTGTCTCAGGGTCTCAGAGTTTCTGTTTCTCTGGGTCTCAGGGTCTCAGTGTCACAGTGTCTCAAGGTCTCAGTGTCTCAGTGTCTCAGTGTCCCAGGGAATCAGGGTTTCAGAGTCTCAGCTCTCAGTGTCTCTGGGTTTCAGTGTTTCAGTGTCTCAGTGTCTCAGGGTCTCTTTGTCTCTGTGCTTCAGGGTCTCTGGGTCTCAGGGTCTCAGTGTCTCAGGGTCTCAGTGTGTCAGTGTCTCAGGGTCTCAATGTTTCAGGGTCTCAGTGTCTCAGGTTCTCAGGATCTCAGTGTCTCAGTGTCGCATTGACTCATGTCTCAGAATCTCAGTGTCTCAGTGTCTCAGTGTCTCAGTGTCTCAGTGTCTCCGTGCCTCAGGGTCTCAGGGTCTCAGGGTCTCTGTGTCTCACTGTCTCAGGGTCTCAGGGTTTCTGTTTCTCTGGGTCTCAGGGTCTCAGTGTCTCAGTGTCTCAGGTTCTGCAGGTCTCTGGGTCTCTGGGTCACATTTTCTCAGGGTCTCTGTGTATCAGTGTCTCAGTGTCTATGGGAATCAGGGTCTCAGAGTCTCAGGGTCTCAGGGTTTCACTGTCTCAGTGTCTCAGGGTCTCAGTATCTCAGGGTCTCTGGGTCTCAGGGTCCCTGGAAATCATTGCCTCAGGGTCTCAGGGTCCCTGGGAATCAGTGTCTCAGGGTCTCAGGTTCTCTGGGTCCCATGGTCACAGAGTCTCTGCGTCTCTGGGTCTCAGTGTCTCAGGGTCTCCAGTTCTCAGTGTATCAGTGTCTCAGGGTCTCAGTGCCTCATTGTCTCAGGGTATCAGAGTCTCAGTGTCTCAGTGTCTCAGGAGGTCAGGATCTCAGTGTCTCAGTTTCTCAAGGTCTCACGGTCTCAGAGTCTCAGTGTCTCACCGTCTCAGGGTCTCACTGTCTCAGGGTCTCTGGGTCTCAGTGTCTCAGTTTCTCAGGGATTCAGGTTTGCAGTTCTCAGTGTCTCAGTGTCGGAGGGTCTCAGTGTCTGAGTATCACAGCCTCTCTGGGCCTCAGGGTCTCTGGGTCTCAGTGTCTCAGGGTCTCAGTGTCGCAGTCTCTCATGTCTCAGTATCTCAGGGTCTCAGTTTCTCAGTGTCTTCGTGTCTCTGGGTCACAGTTTCACAGGGTCTCAGTGTCGCAGTGTCGCAGTGTCTCAGTGTCTAAGTGTCTCAGGGTCTCTGGGTCTCAGTGCCCCCGTGTCACAGGGTCTCCGGGTGTCTGGGTCTCTGTGTCTTTGGGTCTCAGTGTCTCAGTTTCTCAGTGTCTCAGGGACTCAGGGTCTCCGTGACTCAGTGTCTGAGTGTCTCAGGGTCTCAGTGTCTCAGTGTCTCAGGGTATCAGGTTCTCAGTGTCTGAGTGTCTCAGGATCTCAGTGCCTCAGGGTCTCAGGGTCTCAGTGTCTCAGTGGCTCAGGGACTCAGGGTCTCAGTGTCTCGGTGTCTCTGGGTCTCTTGGTCTGTGGGTCTCACTGTCTCTATGTCTCAGGGTCTCTTTTTCTCTAGGTCACTGGGTCTCAGTTTCTCAGGGTCTATGGGTCTCTGTGTCTCTGGGTCTCAGTGTCTCAGGGTCTCAGGGTCTCAGGATCTCTGGGTCCCTGCGTGTTTGGGTCTCAGTGTCTCAGTGCCTCAGGGTCTCTGGATGTCTGGTTCTCTGGGTCTCTTGGTCTGTTGAATTCACTGTCTCTGTGTCTCAGACTCTCTGTGTCTCTGGGTAATTGGGTCTCAGTGTCACGTTGTCTCAGTGCATCAGGGTCTCAGTGTCTCAGGGTCTCAGTGTCTCAGTGTCCCAGTGTCCCAGTGTCCCAGGGTCTCAGCGTCTCAGTGTCTCAGTGTCTCAGTGTCTCAGGGTCTGAGGGTCTCAGGTCTCTGGATCTCTGGGTCACATTTTC
Organism: Carcharhinus amblyrhynchos; assembly: GCF_965287045.1. NCBI lineage: Eukaryota > Metazoa > Chordata > Chondrichthyes > Carcharhiniformes > Carcharhinidae > Carcharhinus > Carcharhinus amblyrhynchos. Next base: position 307,824 of record NW_027649864.1, read on the forward strand.
TCAGGGTCTCAGGATCTCTGTGTCTCAGTGTCTCAGTGTCTCTGTGTCTCAGTGTCTCTGTGTCTCAGTGTCTCAGTGTCTCAGTGTCTCAGGGTCTCAGTGTCTCAGGGTCTCTGGGTCTCAGGGTCCCTGGGATCAGTGTCTCAGTGTGTCAGGGTCTCTGGGTCTCAGGGTCCCTGGGAATCAGTGTCTCAGGTTCTCTGGGTCCCATGGTCACAGGGTCTCTACCTCTCTGGGTCTCAGTGCCTCAGGGTCTCCGGGTCTCAGTGTCTCAATGTCTCAGTGTCTCAGGGTTTCAGTCTCTCAGTGTCTCAGTGTCTCAGTGTTTCAGTGTCTCAGTGTCTCAATGTCTCAGTGTCTCAAGGTCTCAGTGTCTCAGGGTTTCAGTCTCTCAGTGTCTCAGTGTCTCAGTGTCTCAGTGTCTCAGTGTCTCAGTGTCTCAGGGTCCCTGGGTCTCTGGGTCTCTGGATCTCAGGTTCTCAGTGCCTCGGGGTCTCTGGGTCTCAGTGTCTCAGGGTCTCCGGGTCTCTGGGTCTCTGTGTCTTTTGGTCTCAGTGTCTCAGGGTCTCAGAGTCTCAGTGTCTCAGTGTGTCATTGTCACTGGGTCTCAGTGTCTCAGGGTCTCTGGGTGTCTGGTTCTCTGGGTTTCAGGGTCTCTGAGTCTCTGGGCCTCAGTGCCTCAGAGTCTCAGTGTCAGAGGGTATCTGTATAATTGGGTCTCAGAGTCTCTGGGTCTCTGGATCTCTGTGTCTCAGTGTCTCAGTGTCTCTGGGTCTCAGGGTCACGGTGTCTCTGGGTTTCAGGGTTTCTGGGTCTCAGGGTCTCTGTGTCCCAGGGTCTCTGGGTCTCTGGGTCTCATTGTCTCTGGGTCTCAGTGTTTCAGTTTCTCAGGGTCTCTTTGTCCCTGGGTCTCAGTGTCTTAGTGTCTCTGGGTAACTGGGTCTCAGTTTCTCAGGGTCTCTTTGTCTCTGGGTCTCAGTGTCTCAGTGTCTCTGGGTATCTGGGTCTCAGTTTCTCTGGGTCTCAGTGTCCCTGGGTCTCTGTGTCTCAGTGTCTCAATGTCTCAGTGTCTCAGGGTCTCAGTGTCTCAGGGTGTCTGGGTCTTTGGTTCTCAGTGTCTCATTGTCTCTGGGTCTCTGGGTCTCAGTGTCTCTGTGTCTCTGGGTCTCAGTGTCTCATTGTCTCAGTGTCTCAGGGTCTCAGTGTCTCAGGGTCTCAGGGTCTCAGTTTCTCAGCGCCTCAGGGTCTCTGGGTCTCTGGGTCTCAATGCCTCAGTGTCTCAGGGTGTCTGGGTCTCTGGTTCTCAGTGTCTCATTATCTCTGGGTTTCTGGGTCTCAGTGTCTCTGTGTCTCTGGGTCTCAGTGTCTCATTGTCTCTGGGTCTCTGGTTCTCAGTGTCTCAGGGTCTCAGTGTCTCAGGGTCTCATTGTCTCAGTTTCTCGGTATCTGAGTGTCTCAGGGTCTCAGGGTCTCAGTGTCTCAGTTTCTCAGGGTCTCAGGGTCCCTGGGTCTCAGAGTCTCAGGATCTCAGGGTCTCAGTGTCTCTGGGTCACTGTGTCTCATTGTATCAGTCCCTCAGGGTCTCAGTGTCTCGTGATCTCTGGGTCTCAGGGTCTCTGTGTCTCAATGTCTCAGGGTCTCTGTACATCTGGTATCATTTTTTAATTGTCTCAGGGTCTCAGTGTCTCAGGGTCTCTGGGCCTCTGCGTCACTGGGTCTCTGGGTCTCCGTGTCTCACTGTCTCAGTGTATCACTGTGTCAGGGTCGCCGGGTCCCCTGGTCTCTGTGTTTCTGGGACTCTGGGTCACTGGGTCTCAGTGTCTCAGGGTCTCTGGGTCTCAGGGTCTCAGTGTCTCTGGGTCTCCGGGTCTCAGTGTCTCAGGGTCTCAGGGTCTCAGTGTCTCTGGGTCTCCGGGTCTCAGTGTCTCAGGGTCTCAGTGTCTCTGGGTCTCCGGGTCTCAGTGTCTCAGGGTCTCTGGGTCTCTGGGTCTCTGGGTCTCCGGGTCTCAGTGTCTCAGTGTCTCAGGGTCTCTGGGTCTCAGGGTCTCAGTGTCTCTGGGTCTCCGGGTCTCAGTGTCTCAGGGTCTCAGGGTCTCAGTGTCTCTGGGTCTCCGGGTCTCAGTGTCTCAGGGTCTCAGTGTCTCTGGGTCTCCGGGTCTCAGTGTCTCAGGGTCTCAGGGTCTCAGTGTCTCTGGGTCTCCGGGTCTCAGTGTCTCAGGGTCTCTGGGTCTCTGGGTCTCTGGGTCTCAGGGTCTCTGGGTCTCTGGGTCTCCGGGTCTCAGTGTCTCAGGGTCTCAGGGTCTCTGGATCTCAGTGACCCAGTATCTCAGGGTCTTCGTGTCTCTGGGTCTCTGGGTTTCTAAGTCTCTTGGTTTCTGGGTCTCTGGATGTCAGTGTCTCAGGGTCTCTGACTCTGTGTTTGCCTCGGTCTCTGGGTCTCAGTTTCTCAGAGACTGAGGGTCTCTGAGTCTCTGGGTCTCAGTGTCTCTGTGTCACAGGGACACAGAGTCTCAGGGTCTCAGTTTTGCAGGGTGTAGGTCTCAAGGCCTCTCGGTCTCTGTGTCTCAGGGTCTATGGTTCACTGGGTCTCTGGGTCTCAGTGCCTCAGGGCCTCTGGGTCTATGGGTCTCTGATTCTCTTCATCTCTGGGTCTCAATGTCTCAGTGTCTCAGGTTCTCAGTGTCTCATTGCCTCAGTGTCTCATGGTCTCAATGTCTCAGTGTCTCAGTGTCTCAGGGTCACTGGGTGTCTGAGCCTCAGGGTCTCTGGGTCTCAGTGTCTCAGGGTCTCAGTGTCTCAGGGTCTCAGTGTCACAGTGTCTCATTTTCTCAGGGAATCTGAGTCTCAGGGTCCCAGGGTCTCATGGTCACACTGTCTCAGTGTCTCAGGCTCTCAGTGTCTCAGGGACTCAAGGTCTCTGTGTCTCAGCTCTCAGTGTCTAGTGGGTTCAGTGTCTCCCTGTCTCAGTGTCTCAGGGCCTCAGTCTCTCAGTGTTTCAGGGCCTCAGGGTCTCTGGGAATCAGTGTCTCTGGGTCTCGGGTTCTCAGGGTCTCATGGTCACCGGGTCTCTGTGTCTCTGGGTCTGTGCGTCTCACTGACTCCGGGTCTCTGGGTATCAGTGTCTCCGTCTCTCAGGGTCTCAGTGTCTCATTGTCTCAGGGCCTCAGACCCTCAGTGTCTCAGTGCCTTAGGGGCTGAGGACCTCAATGTCTCATTGTCTCAGGTCTCAGGGTCTCAGTGTCTCAGTGTCTCCTGTCTGAGTGTCTCAGGTTCTCAGAGTCTCAGTGTCTCTGGTTCTGTGGGTCTCAGCGTCTCTGGGTCTCTGGGTCTCAGTGTCTCAGGGTCTTAGGGTCTCAGGGTCTCAGGGTCTCAGTGCCTCTGTGTCTCAGGGTCTCGGTGTCTCAGTGTCTCAGTGTCTCATGGTCTCAGGGTCTCAGGGTCTCAGGGTCTCAGGGTCTCTGTCTCAGCGTCTCAGGGTCTCTGGGTCTCTGGGTCTCTGGGTCTCAGTGTCTCAGGGTCTCAGGCATTCAGCGTCGCAGTGTCTCAGTGTCTCAGGGTCTCTGAGTCTCAGTGTCTCAGGGTCTCAGGATCAATGAGTCTCTGTGTCTCTGGGTCTCAGTGTCTCCGGGTCTCTGGGCCTCTGGGTCTCTGGGCCTCAGGGTATCTCTGCCTCAGTGTTTCAGGGTCCCAGGGTCTCAGCTTCTCAATGCCTCAGTGTTTCAGGGTCTCAGGGCCTCTGCGCCTCTGGGTCTCAGTGTCTCTGTGCCTCAGTGTCTCAGTGTCTCAGGGTCACAGGGTCTCAGTGTCTCAGGGTCTCAGGGTATGTGGATCTCTCGTTGTCAGGGTTTCTGGGTCTCAGTGTATCAGTGACTCAGTCTCTCAGGGTCTCAGTGTCTCTGGGTCTCAGAGTCTCATGGTCACAGTCTCTCAGTGTCTCAGTGTCTCAGGTTCTCAGTGTCTCATTTTCTCAGGGTCTCAGTGTCTCAGTGTCTCATTTTCTCAGGGTCTCAGTGTCTCAGAGTTTCATGGTCACATTGTCTCAGTGTCTCAGGGTCTCAGTGTCTCAGAGTCTCAGTTTCTCAGGGTCTCAGTGTCTCAGTGGCTGAGGATCTCTGGGTCTCTGTGTCTCAGGTTCTCTGGGTATCAAGGTCTCAGGGTGTCAGTGTCTCAGGGTCTCAGGGTCTCTGTCTCTCATTTTCTCAGGGTCTCCGTGTCTCATGTTCTCAGTATCTCTGAGTCTCAGTGTCTCAGGGAATCAGGGTTTCAGAGTCTCAGCTCTCAGTGTCTCTGGGTCTCAGTGTCTCACTGTCTCAGTGTCTCAGTGTCTCAGGGACTCTTTGTCTCTGTGCTTCAGGGTCTCTGTGTCTCAGGGTCTCAGGGTTTCAGGGTCTCACTGTCTCAGTGTCTCAGGGTCTCAGAGTCTCAGTGTGTCAGTGTCTCAGTGTCTCAGGGTCTCAGGGTCTCAGTGTCGCAATGTCTCATGTCTCAGGATCTCAGTGTCTCAGTGTCTCTGTGCCTCAGGGTCTCAGGGTCTCTGTGTCTCACTGTCTCACGGTCTCAGGTTCTGCGGGTCTCTGGGTCTCTGGGTCACATTTTCTCAGGGTCTCAGGGTATCTGTGTATCAGTGTCTCAGTGTCTAAGGGAATCAGGGTCTCAGAGTCTCAGGGTCTCAGTGTTTCACTGTCTCAGTGTCTCAGTGTCTCAGTGTTTCAGGGTCTCAGTGTCTCAGGGTCTCAGTATCTCAGGGTCTCTGGGTCTCTGGGTCTCTGGGTCTCAGGGTCCCTGGGAATCAGTGTCTCAGGGTCTCAGGTTCTCTGGGTCCCATGGTCACAGAGTCTCTGCGTCTCTGGGTCTCAGTGTCTCAGGGTCTCCGGTTCTCAGTGTATCAGTGTCTTAGGGTCTCAGTGCCTCATTGTCTCAGGGTATCAGTGTCTCAGTGTCTCAGGAGGTCAGGATCTCAGTGTCTCAGTTTCTCAAGGTCTCACGGTCTCAGAGTCTCAGTGTCTCACCGCCTCAGGGTCTCACTGTCTCAGGGTCTCAGTGTCTCAGTGTCTCAGTTTCTCAGGGTTTCAGGTTTGCAGTTCTCAGTGTCGGAGGGTCTCAGTGTCTGAGTATCTCAGCCTCTCAGGGCCTCAGGGTCTCTGGGTCTCAGTGTCTCAGGGTCTCAGTGTCGCAGTCTCTCATGTCTCAGTATCTCAGGGTCTCAGTTTCTCAGTGTCTTTGTGTCTCTGGGTCACAGTTTCACAGTGTCTCAGTGTCGCAGTGTCGCAGCGTCTCAGTGTCTCAGTGTGTAAGTGTCTCAGGGTCTCAGTGCCTCCGTGTCACAGGGTCTCCGGGTGTCTGGGTCTCTGTGTCTTTGGGTCTCAGTGTCTCAGTTTCTCAGTGTCTCAGGGACTCAGGGTCTCCGTGACTCAGTGTCTCAGGGTTTCAGGTTCCCAGTGTCTGAGTGCCTCAGGGCCTCAGTGCCTCAGGGTCTCAGGGTCTCAGTGTCTCAGTAGCTGAGGGACTCAGGGTCCCAGTGTCTCAGTGTCCCAGGGTCTCAGCGTCTCAGTGTCTCAGGGTCTCAGGGTCTCAGGTCTCTGGGTCTCTGGGTCACATTTTCTCAGGGTCTCAGGATCTCTGTGTATCAGTGTCTCAGGGTTTCAGTCTCTCAGTGTCTCAGGGTCTCAGTGTCTCAGTGTCTCTGGGTATCTGGGTCTCAGTTTCTCAGGGTCTCAGTGTCCCTGGGACTCAGTGTCTCAGTGTCTCTGTGCCTCAGTGTCTCAGTGACTCAGGGTCTCTGGGTCTCTGGGTCTCAGTGTCTCAGGGTCTCAGGGTCTCAGTTTCTCAGCGTCTCAGGGTCTCTGGGTCTCAATGTCTCAGTGTCTCAGGGTCTCAGGGTCTCAGTGTCTCAGGGTGTCTTGGTCTCTGGTTCTCAGTGTCTCATTATCTCTGGGTCTCTGGGTCTCAGTGTCTCTGTGTCTCAGGGTCTCAGTGTCTCTGGGTCTCTGGTTCTCAGTGTCTCAGGGTCTCAGTGTCTCAGGGTCTCAGTGTCTCATTGTCTCTGGGTCTCTGCTTCTCAGGGTCTTTGGGTCTCAGTGTCTCAGGGTCTCAGTGTCTCTGGGTCTCAGTGTCTCAGAGTTTCAGGGTCTTTGGGTCTCTGGTCTCATTGTCTCAGTTTCTCAGTATCTCAGTGTCTCAGGGTCTCAGTGTCTCAGTTTCTCAGGGTCTCTGGGTGTCTGTGTCTAAGGGTCCCTGGGTCTCAGAGTCTCAGGGTCTCAGGATCTCAGTGTCTCTGGGTCACTGTGTCTCATTGTATCAGTCCCTCAGGGACTCAGTGTCTCGTGATCTCTGGGTCTCAGGGTCTCTGTGTCTCAATGTCTCAGGGTCTCTGTACATCTGGTATCATTTTTTAATTGTCTCAGGGTCTCAGTGCCTCAGGGTCTCTGGGCCTCTGCGTCACTGGGTCTCTGGGTCTCCGTATCTCACTGTCTCAGTGTCCCATGGTCTCAGGGTCTCAGTGTCTCAGGTTCTGCGGGTCTCTGGGTCACTGGGTCACATTTTCTCAGGGTCTCAGGGTCTCTGTGTATCAGTGTCTCAGTTTCTCAGTCTCTAAGGGAATTAGGGTCTCAGAGTCTCAGTGTCTCAGTGTTTCAGGGTCTCAGTTTCTCAGGGTCTCAGTATCTCAGGGTCTCTGGGTCTCAGGGTCCCTGGAAATCATTGTCTCAGGGTGTCAGGGTCTCTGGGTCTCAGGGTCCCTGGGAATCAGTGTCTCAGGGTCTCAGGTTCTCTGGGTCCCATGGTCACAGAGTCTCTGCATCTCTGGGTCTCTGGGTCTCAGTGTCTCAGGGTCTCCGGTTCTCAGTGTATCAGTGTCTCAGGGTCTCAGTGCCTCATTGTCTCAGGGTATCAGAGTCTCAGTGTCTCAGGAGGTCAGGATCTCAGTGTCTCAGATTCTCAAGGTCTCACGGTCTCAGAGTCTCAGTGTCTCAGTGTCTCAGGGTCTCACTGTCTCAGGGTCTCTGGGTCTCAGTGTCTCAGTTTCTCAGGGTTTCAGGTTTGCAGTTCTCAGTGTCTCAGTGTCGGAGGGTCTCAGTGTCTGAGTATCTCAGCCTCTCTGGGCCTCAGGGTCTCTGGGTCTCAGTGTCTCAGGGTCTCAGGGTCTCAGTGTCGCAGTATCTCATGTCTCAGTATCTCAGGGTCTCAGTTTCTCAGTGTCTTCGTGTCTCTGGGTCACAGTTTCACAGGGTCTCAGTGTCGCAGTGTCGCAGTGTCTCAGTGTCTAAGTATCTCAGGGTCTCTGTGTCTCAGGGTCTCTGGGTCTCAGTGCCTCAGTGTCACAGGGTCTCCGGGTGTCTGGGTCTCTGTGTCTTTGGGTCTCAGTGTCTCAGTTTCTCAGTGTCTCAGGGACTCAGGGTCTCCGTGTCTCAGTGTCTCAGTGCTACAATGTCTCAGTGTCTCAGGGTCTCAGTGTCTCAGTGTCTCAGGGTTTCAAGTTCTCAGCGTCTGAGTGTCTCAGGGTCTCAGTGCCTCAGGGTCTCAGGGTCTCGGTGTCTCAGTGGCTCAGGGACTCAGGGTCTCAGTGTCTCGGTGTCTCTGGGTCTCTGTGTCTCAGGGTCTCTGGATCTCTGGTTCTCTGGGTCTCTGGGTCTCTTGGTCTGTGGGTCTCACTGTCTCTATGTCTCAGGGTCTCTTTTTCTCTAGGTCTCTGGGTCTCAGTTTCTCAGGGTCTATGGGTCTCAGGATCTCTGGGTCCCTGCGTGTTTGGGTCTCAGGGTCTCAGGGTCTCTGGATGTCTGGTTCTCTGGGTCTCTTGGTCTGTTGATCTCCCTGTCTCTGTGTCTCAGACTCTCTGTGTCTCTGGGTAATTGGGTCTCAGGGTCTCAGTGTCTCAGAGTCTCAGTGTCTCAGGGTCTCAGTGTCTCAGTGTCTCAATGTCTCAGTGTCTCAGTGTCTCAGGGTCTCAGGTCTCTGGGTCTCTGGGTCACATTTTCTCTGGTTCTCAGTATCTCTGTGTATCAGTGTCTCAGGGTTTCAGTGTCTCAGTGTCTCAGGGTCTCAGTGTCTCAGTGTCTCAGTGTTTCAGGGTCTCAGTGTCTCAGGGTCTCTGGGTCTCTGGGTCCCTGGGATCAGTGCCTCAGTGTGTCAGGGTCTCTGGGTCTCAGGGTCCCTGGGAATCAGTGTCTCAGGTTCTCTGGGTCCTATGGTCACAGGGTCTCTACCTCTCTGGGTCTCAGTGCCTCAGGGTCTCCGGGTCTCAGCGTCTCAATGTCTCAAGGTCTCACGGTCTCAGAGTCTCACTGTCTCAGGGTCTCAGTGTCTCTGGGTCTCTTTGTCTCCGGGTCTCAGTGTTTCAGTGTCTCGGGGCTCAGGATCTCAGTGTCTCAGTTTCTCAAGGTCTCACGTTCTCAGAGTCTCAGTGTCTCACTGTCTCAGTTCCTCTGGGTCTCAGAGTCTCAGGGTCTCTGGGTCTCAGGGTCTCAGTGTCTCAGGGTCTCAGGGTTTCAGGTTTGCAGTGTCTCAGTGTCGGAGGGTCTCAGTGTCTCAGGGTCTCAGGGTTTCAGGTTTGCAGTGTCTCAGTGTCGGAGGGTCTCAATGTCTCAGCCTCTCTGGGTCTCAGGGTCTCTGGGACTCAGGGTCTCAGTGTCTCAGGGTCTCAGTGCCTCAGGGCCTCAGGGTCTCAGTGTCGCAGTGTCTCAGGGTTTCAATGTCTCAGGGTCTAAGTGTCTCATGTCTCAGTATATCAGGGTCTCAGGTTCTCTGATTCTCATTGTCTCTGGTTCTCTGGGACTCTGGGTTACAGTTTCACAGGGTCTCAGTGTCTAAGGGTCTCAGGGTCGCAGTGTCTCAGTGTCTCACATTCTCAGTGTCTCAGGGTCGCAGTGTCTCAGTGTCTCACATTCTGAGTGTCTCAGTGTCTCAGTGTCTCAGGGTCTCAGTGTCTCAGGGTCTCTGGGTCTCATTGTCTCAGGGTCTCAGTGTCTCAGTGTCACAGGGTCTCAGTCTCTCAGTGTCTCAGGGTCTCTGTGTGTCTGGTTGTCTGGGTTTCAGGGTCTCTGAGTCTCTGGGTCTCAGTGTCTCAGGATCTCAGGGTCTCAGTCTCTCAGTGTCTCAGGGTCTCAGTTTGTCAGGGTCTCATGGTCTCTGGTCTCAGTTTTTCATTGTCTCAGGGTTTCAGTGTCTCGGGGTCTCGGGGTCTCTGGGTCTCAGTGTCTCAAGGTCTCTGGGTCTCAGTGTCTCAGTGTCTCGGTGTCTCAGTGTCTCAGTTTCTCAGGGTCTCAGTGTATTAGTGTCTCAGGGTCTCAAGGTCACTGGGTGTCTGGGTCTCAGTGTCTCAGTGTCTCTGGGTCTCAGGGAGTCTAAGTCTCAATGTCTCAGGGTCTCTGGGTTTCTAGGTCTCTGGGTCTCTCGGTCTTTGGGTCTCAGTGTCTCAGGATCTCTGGGTCTCCGGGTCTCAGGGTCTCTGTTTCTCTGGGTCTCAGTGTCTTCGTGTCCAGTGTCTCAGTCTCTCAGTGTCTCAGGGTCTCTGGGTCTCTGGGTCTCAGGGTGTCTGGGTCATTGGTTCTCAGTGTCTCTGGTTCTCAGGGTCTCTGGGTCTCTGGGAGTCAGTGTCTCTGGTTCTCAGGGTCTCAGGGTCTCAGTGTCTCAGGGTCTCTGGGTCTCTGGGTCTCAGGGTCTCAGGGTCTCAGGGTCTCAGGGTCTCAGGGTCTCCGGGTTTCCGGGTCTCAGGGTCTCTGTTTCTCTGGGTCTCAGTCTCTCAGTGTCTCAGGGTCTCATAGAACATAGAACATTACAGCACAGAACAGGCCCTTCGGCCCACGATGTTGCGCCGACCAATTAAAAAACACTGACCCTCTAACCTAAACCAATCCCTTTCCAACCATAAACCTATCCACGGATCTCTTAAACGTCCCCAAACTAGGCGCATTTACAACTGCAGCAGGCAGGGCATTCCAATCCCTCACCACCCTCTGGGTAAAGAACCTACCCCTGACATCCGTCCTATAACTACCACCCCTTAATTTAAAGCCATGCCCCCTCGTGCTAGCTTTCTCCATCTGAGGAAAAAGGCTATCACTATCCACCCTATCTAAACCTCTAATCATCTTATATGTTTCAATAAGATCCCCTCTTAGCCGCCTTCTTTCCAGCGAAAACAACCCCAAATCCCTCAGTCTCTCCTCATAGGACCTCCCCTCCATACCAGGCAACATCCTGGTAAACCTCCTCTGCACCCTCTCCAAAGCCTCCACATCCTTCCTATAATGTGGGGACCAGAACTGCACACAGTACTCCAAGTGCGGCCGCACCAGAGTTGTGTACAGTTGCAACATGACGCTGCGGCTCCTAAATTCAATCCCCCTACCAATAAACGCCAAGACACCGTATGCCTTCTTAACAACCTTATCTACTTGATTCCCAACTTTCAGGGATCTATGTACACATACACCTAGATCCCTCTGTTCATCCACACTATTCAAAGTCCTCCCGTTAGCCCTATACTCGACACATCTGTTATTCCTACCAAAGTGAATTACCTCACACTTCTCCGCATTCAACTCCATCCGCCACCTCGCGGCCCAGCTCTGCAACCTGTCTAAGTCTCCCTGCAAACTATGACACCCTTCCTCACAATCTACCACACCTCTAACTTTGGTGTCATCAGCAAATTTACTAATCCACCCAACTATACCCTCATTCAGATCATTAATAAAAATTACAAACAACAGTGGCCCCAAAACAGATCCCTGAGGCACACCACTCTTAACCAAACTCCATGACGAATCAACCACCACCCTCTGTCTCCTATCTGCTAGCCAATTCCTAATCCAATTACCTAGATCACCCCCAATCCCATACATCTGCATTTTCTGCAGAAGCCCACCATGGTGAACCTTATCAAACGCCTTACTAAAATCCATATATACCACGTCAACTGCCTTACCCCTATCCACCTCTTTGGTCACTTTCTCAAAAAACTCAATAAGGTTAGTAAGGCACGACCTACCCGCCACAAAACCATGCTGACTATCTCCAATCAATTCATTACTCTCCAAATAACTATAAATCCTATCCCTAATAATTTTTTCTAAAACCTTGCCCACAACAGAAGTAAGACTCACCGATCTATAATTCCCGGGGAAGTCTCTGTTCCCCTTCTTAAACAATGGGACAACATTCGCTATCCTCCAATCTTCTGGCACTATACCTGTGACCAACGACGACCTGAAGATCAGAGCCAGAGGCTCTGCAATCGCCTCTCTTGCCTCCCAGAGAATCCTAGGGTAAATCCCGTCCGGCCCAGGGGACTTATCTATTTTCAAACCCTCCAGCACATCCTCCTTATCAACTGCAATACTGCCCAGTTTACAACCCTGTAACCCAGTGTTCTCCTCAGCTATATTCATGTCCCCCTGCGTGAACACCGAAGAGAAATATTGGTTCAATGCCTCTCCAATCTCTTCCGGCTCCACACATAAATTCCCCCTACTGTCTGTAACTGGCCCTAACCTTGCCCTAACCAACCTTCTGTTCTTAACATACCTATAGAACGCCTTAGGATTCTCCTTAATCCTATCAGCCAAAGTCTTCTCATGTCCTCTTTTAGCCCTTCTTAACTCACTCTTTAACTCCCTCCTAGCCAATCTAAAGCTTTCTAGTGCACTACCTGAGCCCTCAAGCCTCATCCTGACATAAGCCTCCTTTTTCTTTTTAACCAGCGAATCAACTTTCCTAGTGCACCACTGTTCCCTAGCTCGACCAATTCCTCCTTGCCTGACAGGGACATACATATCAAGGACTCGCAGTTGCTGCTCCTTGAAAAAACTCCACATTTCGGACGTTCCCAGTCCCTGTAATCTCCTAGTCCAACCTATGCTTCCTAATTCTCTCCTGATAGCCTCATAATTACCCTTCCCCCAGCTAAAACTACTGACCCGAGGTTCATGCCTATCCCTTTCCATCACTAAGGTGAACGTAACCGAATTGTGGTCACTATCACCAAAATGCACACCAACTTCCAAGTCTAGCACCTGGTCTGGCTCATTTCCCAGCACCAAATCCAATATAGCCTCACCTCCAGTTGGCCTATCTACATACTGAGTCAAAAAACCTTCCTGCACACTTTGTACAAAAACTGACCCCTCTAATGAGCTAAAGCTACAGCTATTTCAATCAGTATTAGTAAAGAGTCCCTGAGAACTTGAGACCCTGAGACACTGAGACACAGAGACCCTGAGACCCTGAGAAACTGAGACCCAGAGGCCCTGAGAAGCAGAGACCCTGAGACCAAGACAACCTGAGACCCTGAGACACTGAGACCCTGTGACACTGAGACCCTGAGACACTGAGACCCTGCGACACTGAGATCCTGAGACATTGAGACACTGCAACCCTGAAACGCTGAGACCCTGACACCCTGAGTCACTGAGACCCAGTGACCCTGAGAAAATGAGACACTGAGACCCTGAGACCCTGAGAAACTGAGACTCTGAGACACTGCGACACTGAGACCCTGAGAACTAGAGATCCTGAGACCCAGGGACACTTGACACCCTGAGACACTGAGACCCTGAGACCCTGAAACACTGAGCCTCTGAGACGCTGAGACACTGAAACACTGAGATACTGAGAAGCTGAGACACTGAGACACTGAGGCACAGAGACCCTGAGACCCAGACTACCAGAGATGCAGAGAACCTGAGACCCTGAGACACTGAAACACTGAGACACTGAGAAGCTGAGACCCTGAGACACGGAGACACTGAGGCACAGAGACCCTGAGACACTGAGGCCCTGAGACCCCGAGACCCAGAGACACAGAGACCCAGACAAGCAGTGACCCAGAGACTCTGAGAACCTGAGACCCTGAGACACTGAGACACTGTGACAAAGAGACCCTGAGAAACTGAGACCCAGAGATCCAGAGACCCTGAGAAGCAGAGACCCTGAGACCAAGACAACCTGAGACCCTGAGACACTGTGACCCTGCGACACTGAGACACTAAGACACTGAGACCCTGAGACATTGAGACACTGCAACCCTGAAACGCTGAGACCCTGAGACACAGAGAAAATGAGACAATGAGAAACTGAGACCCTGAGAAATTGAGAGTCTGAGACTCTGAGACACAGAGACCCAGAGACCCTGAGAAACTGAGACTCTGAGACACTGAGACCCTGAGACACTGACTCACAGAGACCCTGAGAACCAAAGACACTGAGACACCGAGACACTGAGACACACAGACCATTAGTCAATGAGACACAGAGACCCTGAGAACCTGAGACACTGAGACCCAGAGACCTTGAGACACTGAGACCCAGAGGCCCTGAGAGCCTGAGAAACTGAGACACTGAGACCCAGAGACCCAGAGCCCCAGAGACCCTGAGACCCTGAGACCCTGAGTCACTGAGACACTGTGACACTGTGACACTGTGACACTGTGACACAGAGACACAGAGACCCAGGGACACTGAGACCCTGAGAAACTGAGACCCAGAAACCCTGAGACTCAGAGACCCAGAGACACCGAGACCTTGGGACCCAGAGACACTGAGACACTGAGACGCAGAGACCCAGAGACCCAGAAACTCAGAAACCTAGTTATCCAGAGACCCTCTGACACTGAGACCCAGAGATCCTGAGACCCTGAGACACTGAGACCCAGAGACTCAGGGACCCTGAAACCCAAAGAACCAGACACCCAGAGACCCTGAGACACTGAGACCCTGTGACACTGAGAAACTGAGACCCTGAGACACTGAGAAACTGAGAAACTGAGACCCATTGACACAGAGACACTGAGACCCTGAGACACTGAGACCGAGAGACACTGAGACACTGAGACCCTGAGACACTTAGACATTCAGACAGTGAGACACAGAGACACTGTGATCCTGAGACACTGAGACCCAGAGACCCAGAGTCCCTGAGAAACTGAGACACTGAGACCCTGAGATACTGAGACATGAGACACTGAGACCCTAAGACATTGAGACCCTGACGCCCTGACATCCTGAGACACTGAGACACTGCGACACTGATACCCAGAGACCCTGAGACACTGAGACCCTGAGACCCAGACAGGCTGAAACACTGAGACACTGAGACCCTCCGACACTGAGACACTGAGACACTGCAAACCTGAAACCCTGAGACACTGAGACACTGAGACCCAGAGACCCTGAGACACTGAGACAGTGAGACACTGAGACTCTGAGACCGTGAGACCTTGAGAAAGTGAAGCACTGAGATCCTGAGCCCCTGAGACACCGAGACACTGAGAATCTGAGACCCTGAGACAATGAGAAATTGAGACCCTGAGACACTGAGACTCGGAGATACTGAGACATTGAGACCCAGAGACCCAGAGACCCTGTGACCATGGGACCCAGAGAACCTGAGACACTGAGACACTGATTCCCAGGGACCCTGAGACCCAGAGACCCTGAGACACTGAGACCCTGAAACACTGAGACCCTGAGACATTGAGACACTGCAACCCTGAAACGCTAAGACCCTGAGACACAGAGAAAATGAGACAGTGAGAAACTAAGACCCTGAGAAACTGAGACACTGAGACACTGAGACCCAGAGACCCTGAGACACTGACTCACAGAGACCCAGAGACCCTGAGAAACTGAGACCCAGAGACCCAGAGTACTGAGACACTGAGATGCAGAGACCCAGGGGCCCAGAGACTCTAAGACCCATGTATCCGGAGACCGTCAGACACTGAGACCCTGAGACCCTGAGACCCTGAGACCCAGAGAACCAGACACCCAGAGACCCTGAGACACTGAGGCCCTGTGACACTGAGACACTGAGACCCTGAGACCCTGAGACAGTGAGAAACTGAGACACTGAGACCCAAAGACACAGGGACCCAGAGACCCGGAGACCCGGAGACCCTGAGGCACTGAGACCCAGAGACCCAGAGACACTGAGACCCGGAGACACAGAAACACTGAGACCCAGAGACCCTGAGATACTGAGACATGAGACACTGAGACCCTGAGACATTGAGACCCTGAGACCCTGACATCCTGAGTCACTGAGACACTGCGACACTAATACTCAGAGACCCTGAGACACTGAGACCCTGAGACCCAGAGACCCTGAGACCCAGAGAGGCTGAAACACTGAGACACTGAGACCCTCCGACACTGAGACACTGAGACACTGCAAACCTGAAACCCTGAGACACTGAGACCCAGAGACCCTGAGACCCTGAGACCCTGAGACAGGGAGCCAGTGAGACAGTGAGACCCAGAGACCCTGAGATCCTGAGCCCCTGGGACACCGAGACACTGAGACTCTGAGAACCTGAGACAATGAGACACTGAGACCCTGAGAGACTGAGACGCTGAGACCCGGAGACCCTGAGACATTGAGACCCAAGGACTCTGTGACCATGGGACCCAGAGAACCTGAGACACTGAGACACTGGTTCCCAGGGACCCTGAGACCCAGAGACCCTGAGACACTGAGACCCTGAAACACTGAGACACTGAGACAGTGAGACACTGACACCCTGAGAAACTGACAGCAGAGACTCTGAGAACCTGATTCCCTGAGACACTGAGAGACTGAGACCCTAGGACACTGAGACCCTGAGACACTGATACACAGAGACCCTGAGACCCTGGGACACTGAGACACTGAGACCGTAAGACACTGAGACCCTGAGACCGAGAGACCCTGAGACACTGAGAGCTGAGACTCTGAGACTCTGAGACTGTGATTCTGTGAGACACTGAGACACAGAGACCCTGAGACACTGAGACCCTGAGACCCCAAGACCCAGAGATACAGAGACCCAGATATGCAGTGACCCAGGGACTCTGAGAACCTGAGACCCTGAGACACTGAGACAAAGAGACCCCGAGAAACTCAGGCCCAGAGATCCAGAGACCCTGAGAAGCAGAGACCCTGAGACCAAGACAACCTGAGACCCTGAGACACTGTGACCCTGCGACACTGAGACATTGAGACATTGAGACACTGCAACCCTGAAACGCTGAGCCCCTGACACACAGAGACCCAGAGACCCAGAGACCCTGAGACACTGAGACCCAGAGACCCAGAGACCCAGTGACCCTGAGACACTGAGACCGAGAGACCCTGAGACACTGAGAGCTGAGACTCTGAGACCCTGAGACCCCGAGACCCAGAGACACAGAGACCCAGATATGCAGTGACCCAGAGACTCTGAGAACCTGAGACCCTGAGACACTGAGACAAAGAGACCCCGAGAAACTGAGGCCCAGAGATCCAGAGACCCTGAGAAGCAGAGACCCTGAGACCAAGACAACCTGAGACCCTGAGACACTGTGACCTTGCGACACTGAGACACTGAGACATTGAGACACTGCAACCCTGAAACGCTGAGCCCCTGACACACAGAAACCCAGAGACCCTGACACACTGAGAACCAGAGACCCAGAGACCCAGTGACCCTGAGACACTGAGACACTGAGACCGAGAGACCCTGAGACACTGAGAGCTGAGACTCTGAGACTGTGATTCTCTGAGACACTGAGACACAGAGACCCTGAGACACTGAGACACTGAGACCCTGAGACCCCGAGACCCCGAGACCCAGAGACACAGAGACCCAGATATGCAGTGACCCAGAGACTCTGAGAACCTGAGACCCTGAGACACTGAGACAAAGAGACCCCGAGAAACTGAGGCCCAGAGATCCAGAGACCCAGTGACCCTGAGACACTGAGTCACTGAGACCCAGAGACCCTGAGACCCAGAGACCCTGTTACTCTGAGACACTGAGACCCTGAGACCCCGAGGCACTGAACCACTGAGACACTGAGACCCTGAAACACTGAAACACTGAGACACTGAGAATGTGAGGCCCTGAGACACTGAGACACTGAGGCACAGGGTCCCTGAGACCCAGAGTAACAGAGATGCAGAGACCCTGAGACCCTGAAACTGAGAAGCTGACACCCTGAGGCACAGAAAAGCTGAGGCACAGTGACCCTGAGACCCAGAGACGCAGAGACCCAGAGACCCAGAGACCCTGAGACCCAAAGAGCCTGAGGCCCTGAGACACTGAGACACTGAGACCCTGAGACCATGAGACACTGAGACCATGAGACACTGAGACCATGAGACACTGAGACACCGAGACGCTGAGGCACAGAGACGTTGCGACTCTGAAACCCTGAGACCCTGAGACACTGAGACGCAGAGACCCAGAGTACCTGAGAGGCATAGACCCTGAGGCACTGAGACCAAGAGACCCTGAGACACCCAGACACTGAGACCCTGAGACATTGAGATACAGAGACCCTGAAACCCTATGAAACTGAGACCCAGAGACCCAGAAACCCTGAGAAGCAGAGACCCTGAGACCAAGAGAATCTGAGACCCTGAGACACTGAGACCCTGTGACACTGAGACCCTGTGACACTGAGACCCTGTGACACTGAGACACCGAGACCCTGAGACATTGAGACACTGCAACCCTGAAACACTCAGACCCTGACACACTGAGACCCAGAGACCCAGTGACCCTGACACCCTGAGACACTGAGACACTTAGACCCTGAGACCCTGAGTCCCTGAGTCCCTGAGACACTGAGACACTGAGACACTGAGACCCTGAAACACTGAGACACTGAGACCCTGAGACACTGAGTGCTGAGACTCTGGGACCCTGATTCCCTGAGACACAGAGAGACTGAGACCCTGAGACACTGAGACCCTGAGACACAGAGCCACAGAGACCCAGAGACCCTCAGGCACTGAGACACTGAGACCCTGAGACACTGAGACACAGAGATACTGAGCCCTGAGACACAGAGGCACTGAGCCCTGAGACACAGAGACACTGAGCCCTGAGACACAGAGACACTGAGACACAGAGGCACTGAGCCCTGACACACAGAGGCACTGAGCCCTGAGACACAGAGACACTGAGACCTGAGACACAGAGGCACTGAGGCCCTGAGCCCCTGAGACACTGAAACTCTGAGTCCCTGAGACTCTGAGACACTGAGAAACTGAGACCCTGAGGCACTGAGACCCTGAGACACTGAGAATCTGAGACCCTGAGACCAAGAGACCCTGAGACACAGAGACACAGAGACCCAGAGACCCTCAGACACTGAGACCCTGGGACCCAGGGAACCAGAGACACAGAGACACTTAGACCCTGAGACACTTAGACACTGAGAGACTGTGACACTGTGACACTGTGACACTGAGACCCAGTTACCCAGAGACACAGAGACTCTGAGACACAGAGACAGTGAGTTCAACAGACCAAGCGACCCAGAGAACCAGACATCCAGAGACCATGACACCCTGAGACACTGAGACCCAGGCATGCAGTGACCCAGAGGTCCTGAGACCCTGAGACTCTGAGACACTGAGACCCAGAGACCCAGAGAAACCGAGACCCTGAGTCACTGAGACCCAGAGACCAAGAGACCCAGAGAACCAGAGATCCAGAGACACCGAGACACAGACACACTGAGACCCTGAGACACTGAGACCCTGAGACAGTGAGACACTGAGGCCCTGAGGCCCTGAGACACGGAGACACTGAGGCCCTGAGACACTGAGACACTGAGACACTGAGACCCAGAGACCCTCAGACACTGAGACACTGAGTCCCTGAGACACTGAGAGCTGAGACTCTGAGACCCTGATACCTTGAGAGACTGAGGCACTGAGAGACTGAGACCATGAGACACTGAGACCCTGAGACACTGAGACACTGAGAAAATGTGACCCTGAGACCCTGAGACCCTGAGACCCTGAGGCACTGAGACCCTGAGACCCTGGGACAGTGAGACACTGAGACACTGAGACCCTGAGACAATGAGGCACTGAGACACAGAGAACCTGAGACACTGAGAAAATGTGACCCTGAGACCCTGAGATCCTGAGGCACTGAGACCCCGAGACCCTGGAACAGTGAGACACTGAGACACTGAGGCCCTAAGACACTGAGACACTGAGACACAGAGACACTGAGACACAGAGACACAGTTACCCAGAGGCACAGAGGCTGTGAGATACAGAGACAGTGAGATCAACAGTCCAAGAGACCCAGAGAACCAGACATCCAGAGACCCTGAGACACTGAGACGCAAACACGCAGTAACCCAGAGACCCTGAGACACTGCGACAGTGAGATCCTGAGACAATGAGACATTGAGACCCTGATACACTGAGAAGCTGAAACACTGAGACAGTGAGAGACTGAGACCCTGAGACACTGAGAGCTGAGACACTGAGACCATGAGTCCCTGAGATGCTGAGACCCTGAGACACTGAGACCTGAGACCCTGAGACACTGAGACACTCAGACCCTGAGACACTGAGACACTGAGAGCTGAGACTCTGAGACGCTGATTCCCTGAGACACTGAGACCCTGAGACACAGAGACACTGAGACCCTGAGAAACTGACCCAGAGACCAAGAGACCCAGAGACCCTAAGACACTGAGACCCGGAGGCACTGAAACCCTGAGACCCTGGGACACTGAGACACTCAGACCTTGAGACAGTGAGGCCCTGAGACCCTGAGACACTGAGAGCAGGAAACACTGAGACCCTGAGGCCCTGAGGCCCTGAGGGACTGAGACACTGAGACAGTCATACACTGAGTCCCTGAGACACTGAGACTCTGAGACCCTGAGACACTGAGGCACAGTGACGCTGAGACCCTGAGAAACTGAGACCCAGAGACACAGAGACCCTGAGACACAGAGAAAGTGAGACCCACAGACCAAGCGACCCAGGGAACCAGAGACCCAGAGTCCCTGAGAGCCATAGACCCAGAGACCCTGAGGCCCTGAGACACAGAGACAATGAGACCCAGGCACGCAGTGACCCAGACACCCTGAGAACCTGAGACCCTGAGAAACTGGGACAAAAAGACCCTGAGACCCTGGGAAACTGGGACCCAGTGACCCTGAGAACCTGTGACACTGAGACCCTGCGACACTGAGACACT
Organism: Carcharhinus amblyrhynchos; assembly: GCF_965287045.1. NCBI lineage: Eukaryota > Metazoa > Chordata > Chondrichthyes > Carcharhiniformes > Carcharhinidae > Carcharhinus > Carcharhinus amblyrhynchos. The sequence continues at coordinate 327,794 of NW_027649864.1, forward strand.
TCGATCCTGAGACATTGAGACACTGCAACCCTGAAAACCTGAGACCCTGAGACACAGAAAACAGACACCCTGAGACCCTGAGAAACTGAGTGACTGAGACACTGAGACACAGAGACCCTGAGGCCCTGAGACAAGGAGACCCTGAAACACTGAGACACCGAGACCCTGAGACACTGAGAGCTGAGACTCTGACAAGCTGATTCCCTGAGACACTGAGACTGTGACACACTGATACACAGAGACCCTGAGACCCTGAGAAAATGTGACCCAGAGACCCAGAGCCCCTGAGACACTGGGATATTGAGACAGTGAGACACGGAGACACTGAGACCCTGAGACACTGGGACAATGTGACACTGAGACACTGGGAACCTCAGACCCTGAGACCCTGAGACCCTGAGACACTGAGATCCTGAGACCCAGAGACCCTGAGACACAGAGACACAAGACCCAGAGACCCGGAGACACTGAGACAGTGAGACACTGAGACCCTGAGACACTGAGAGCTGAGAGTCTGAGACCCTGATTCCCTGAGACACTGAGGCACTGAGAGACTGAGACCCTGAGACACTGAGACGCCAAAACCTTGAGACCCTGAGAAAATGTGACCTAGAGACCCTGAGACCCTGAGACCCTGAGACACTGAGACCCTGAGACACTGAGACACAGAGACACTGAGACATTGAGACCCTGAGACACTGAGACACAGAGACACAGAGAAACACAACCCAGAGACACAGAGACCCATTGACCATGAGAACCGGAGACACAGAGACCCAGAGACCGTGAAATCCAGAGACCCAGAGACAATGAGACACTGAGACACAAAGACCTTGAGACCCTGAGACCCTGAGACCCTGAGACATTGAGACATTGAGACATTGAGACACTGAGACCCAGAGACCCTAAGGCACTGAGACACTGAGACCCTGAGACCCTGAGGCACTGAGACCCAGTGACCCAGAGTCCCCGATACCCAGAGACCACGGGACCCAGAGACCCTGACACAGTGACACACTGAGACAATGTGACACAGAGACCCAGAGACCCAGTGACGCAAAGGCCCAGAGACCCAGAGACCCTGAGACAATGAAAAACTGAGACCCAGAGACCCTGAGACCCTGAGGAACTGAGACTCTGAGATCCTGAGACCTTGAGAGACTGAAACCCAGAGACCCTGAGACGCTGAGACACTGAGACCCAGAGACTCAGAGACCCTGAAACCCAGAGAACCAGACGCCCAGAGACCCTGAGACACTGAGACACTGAGACCCTGTGACACCGAGACACTGAGACACGGAGACACGGAGACACTGAGACACTGAGACCGAGGCCCTGAGACACTGAGACCCTGAGACCCAGAGGCCCTGAGACCCAGAGCGGCTGAGACACTGAGACACTGAGACCCTCCGACACTGAGACACTGAGACCCAGAGACCCTGAGATGCTGAGTCACTGAGACCCTGAGACACTGAGACACTAAGACACTGCGACACTGAGGCACTGAGAGCCTGAGACACTGAGAGCCAGAAACACTGAGACACTGAGGCCCAGAGGCCCTGAGACACTGCCACACTGAGACCCTGATACACTGAGACACTGAGGCCCAGAGACCCTGAGATACTGAGTCACTGAGACCCTGAGACACTGAGACACCGAGACCCAGAGACCCAGACACCCTGAGACCCAATGACCCAGAGACCCTGAGACACTGAGAACCTGAGACCCTGAGACACTGAGTCCCAGAGACCCAGAGACCCAGAAACCCTGAGACACTGAGACCCTGAGACCCTGAGACACAGAGACCCTGAGACACTGAGACCCAGAGACCCTGAGACGCTGAGACACTGAGAAACAGAGACACTGAGACGCTGAGAACTGAGAGCTGAGACTCTGAGACCCTGATCCCCTGAGACACTGAGACACTGAGACCGAGACCCTGAGACACTGAGACCCTGAGACCCAGAGACCCTGAGACCCAGAGCAGCTGACACACTGAGACACTGAGACCCTCCGACACTGAGACACTGCAAACCTGAAACCCTGAGAACCTGAGACACTGAGACCCAGAGACCATGAGACCCTGAGAAATTGAGACACTGAGACCCTGAAACACTGAGACATTGAGACAGTGAGACACTGAGACCCTGAGGCACTGAGAGCTGAGACTGTGAGACCCTGATCCCCTGAGACACTGAGAGACTGAGACCCTGAGACATTGAGACCCTGTGACACTGAGACCCAGAGACCCTGAGAACTGAGACACTGAGACGCTGAGACACTGAGATCCTGAGCCCCTGAGACACTAAGGCACTGATACAATGAGACACTGAGACGCTGAGACAATGAGACACTGAGACGCTGAGACAATGAGACACTGAGACGCTGAGACAGTGAGACGCTGAGACCCTGAGACACTGAGACCCAGAGACCCAGAGACGCAGAGACCCTGTGACCATGGGACCCAGAGAACCTGAGACACTGAGACACTGATTCCCAGGGACCCTGAGACGCAGAGACCTAGAGACCCTGAGACACTGAGACACTGAGATACTAAGGCACTGAGACAGTGAGACACTTAGACACTGAGACATGGGACACTGAGTGCTGAGACTCTGAGAACCTGATTCCCTGAGACACTGAGACACTGAGAGACTCAAACCCTGAGACACTGTGACCCTGAGACACTGATACGCAGAGTCCCTGAGACCCTGAGAAAATGTGACCCTGAGACCCTGAGACCCTGAGACACTGAGACACTGTGAAACTAAGATCAAGTTACACAGAGACACGGAGAGTCTGAGACACAGAGACAGTGGGATCAACTGACCAAGAGACCCAGAGAAACAGACATCCAGAGACCCTGAGACCCTGAGGCACTGAGACCCAGACACTCAGGGACCCAGAGATCCTGAGAACCTGAGACCCTGAGACTCTGAGAGCCTGAGACCCAGAGAAACAGAGACCCTGAGACACAGGGACAGTGAGACCCACAGACCAATAGACCCAGAGAACCAGGGATCCAGAGACCCTGAGACACAGAGATGAAGAGACACTGAGACACTGAGACCCTGAGACCCTGAGACCCGGAGACCCGGAGACACGGAGACACGGAGACCCTGAGACCCTGAGACACTGAGACAGTGAGACACTGAGACCCTGAGACCCTGAGACGCTGAGACACTGAGACACTGAGACAGTGAGACACTGAGACCCTGAGACACTGAGAGCTGAGAGTCTGGGACCCTGATTCCCTGAGACATTGAGACAGTGAGTCACTGAGAGACGGAGAACCTGAGGCACTGCGACCCTGAGACCCTGAGACACTGAGACACAGAGACCCTGAGACCCTGAGAAAATGTGACCCAAAGACCCAGAGACCCTGAGCCCCTGATACACGGAGACACTGAGACCCAGAGACCCAGAGACTCTAAGACCCTGAGACCCTGACACTCTGAGACCCTGAGGCCCTGAGAAACTGAGGGACTGAGACCCAGTGTCCCAGAGACCCTGAGACATTGAGACAGTGAGACCCTGAGACCATGAGACACTGAGACACTGAACCCTGAGACACTGAATTCTATCAAGGTAGATAAGTCGCCGGGACCAGATGGGATGTACCCCAGGATACTGTGGGAGGCGAGGGAAGAGATTGCAGAGCCCCTGGCGATGATCTTTGCGTCGTCAATGGAGACGGGAGAGGTTCCAGAGGATTGGAGGATTGCGGATGTAGTTCCTATTTTTAAGAAAGGGAACAGAGATAGCCCGGGAAATTACCGACCGGTGAGTCTGACCTCAGTGGTTGGTAAGCTGATGGAGAGGCTTCTGAGGGACAAGATTTACGAACATTTGGAGACGTTTGACATGATCAGGAATAGTCAGCATGGATTTGTCAAGGGCAGGTCGTGCCTTACAAGCCTAGTTGAGTTCTTCGATAATGTGACTGAACACATTGACGAAGGAAGTGCCGTGGACGTAGTGTACATGGACTTCAGCAAGGCGTTTGATAAGGTCCCCCATGCAAGACTTCTTGAGAAGGTGAGAGGGCATGGGATCCAAGGGCCTTTGGCCTTGTGGATCCAGAACTGGCTTGCCTGCAGAAGGCAGAGAGTGGTTGTGGATGGGGCTTTTTCTGAATGGAGGTCAGTCACCAGCGGAGTGCCTCAAGGATCTGTTCTGGGACCCTTGTTGTTTGTCATTTTCATAAATGACCTGGATGAGGAAGTGGAGGGATGGGTAAGTAAGTTCGCTGATGACACGAAGGTCGGTGGTGTTGTGGATGATCTGGAAGGATGGCAAAAGTTGCAGCAGGACATAGATAGGATGCAGGACTGGGCGGAGAAGTGGCAGATGGACTTCAACGCGGATAAATGTGTTGTCGTCCATTTTGGCAGAACCAACGGGATGAACGAGTACACTATTAAGGGCAGAAGTCTGAGTAGTGTTGAGGAGCAGAAGGATCTTGGGGTCCGGGTCCACAGGACTCTTAAATCGGCCTCGCAGGTGGAGGAGGTGGTCAAGAAGGCGTATGGTGTACTGGCCTTCATTAATCGAGGGATTGAGTTTAGGAGTCGGGAGGTAATGCTGGAACTTTATAAGACCCTTGTCAGGCCTCATTTGGAGTATTGTGCGCAGTTCTGGTCGCCTCACTATAGGAAAGATGTAGAAGCTATTGAAAGGGTGCAGAGGAGATTTACAAGGATGTTGCCTGGACTGGGAGGCATGCCTTATGAAGTTAGGTTGAGGGAGCTGGGACTCTTTTCCCTGGAGAGACGAAGGTTGAGAGGCGACCTGATAGAAGTTTACAAAATGTTGAGAGGAATAGATAGGGTGGACTCTCAGAGGCTATTTCCCCGGTTTGAAATGGTCGCTACGAGAGGACACAGATTTAAGGTGCGGGGAGGGAGGTTCAGAAGTGATGTTAGGGGTAAGTTTTTCACTCAGAGGGTGGTGAGTGAATGGAATCGGCTGCCGTCAGTGGTGGTGGAGGCGAACTCGCTGGGGTCTTTTAAAAGACTTCTGGATGAGTATATGGGGTTTAATGAGATTGAGGGTTATAGATAGGTCTGTAGGTTGGTAGGTGATGTGGTCGGCGCAACTTGTGGGCCGAAGGGCCTGTTTGTGCTGTAGTGTTCTATGTAAACCCAGAGACACTGAGACTCTGAGACACTGAGTCACTGAGACACTGAGAAACTGAGACCCTGAGACCCTGAGACACTGAGACTCTGAGACACTGAGACACTGAGACCCTGAGACACTGAGGCACTGAGACCCTGAAACAGTGAGACACTGAGAGACAGAGTCCCTGAGACACCGAGACACTGAGAAACTGAGACCCGGAGATACTGAGACACTGAGAACCTGAGGCCCAGAGACCAAAAGACCCAGAGACCCTGAGACCCAGAGATCGAGAGGCCCTGAAACCTTGAGACCGTTAGACATTGAGATACTGAGACAATGAGACACTGAGACACTGAGACCCTGAGACACGGATAGCCTGAGACACTGAGACGCTGAGAGCCTGAGACTCAGAAACCCAGAGACCCTGAGAGCTTGAGACACTGAGACACTGAGGACCTGAGACACTGAGACACTGAGACACTGAGACCCTGAGACACTGAGAGACTGAGACCCTGAGGCCCAGAGACCCTGAGAAACTGATTCCCAGAGACCCTGAGGCACTGAGACACTCAAACCCAGAGACCCAGAGACACTGAGAAACTGAGACCCAGAGACCCAAAGACACAAAGACACTGAGATACAGAGACCCAGAGACCCTGAGATGCAGAGACACATAGACCCAAAGACCCTGAGATCCTGAGACGCTGAGACACTGAGACCCTGAGACCCCGAGACCCAGAGACACTGAGACCCTGAGACCCAGAGGGCCAGAGACCCTGAGACACTGAGACACTGAGGCAATGAGTCACTGAGACATGGAGATACTCAGACCCTGAGACACTGAGACACTGAGACCCAGAGACGCAGAGACACAGAGGCCCTGAGACACTGAGACAGTGAGACACTGAGTCACTGAGGCACTGACATACTGAGACCCTGAGACATTGAGACCCAGAGAAACAGAGAGCCTGAGACCCAGGGACCCTGAGACACTGAGACCTTGAGAACCTGAGACTCTGAGACACTAACTCCCAGAGACCCAGAGAACCTGAGAATCTGAGACTCTGAGACCCAGAGACCGAGAGAACCAGAGACCCAGAAACCCTGAGACCCTGAGACATTGAGACCCATAGACCCGGAGACACTGAGACCCTGAGTCACTGAGACCCAGAGACCCAGAGACATTGAGACACTGAGACTCCGAGACACTGATCCACTGAGACACAGATACCCTGAGACACAGAGACCCGAAGACACTGGGACACTGAGAAACTGAGACCCTGAAACACTGAGAGAGTGAGACACTGAGACCCTGAGACACTGAGACACGGAGATAATGAGACCCTGAGACACTGAGACCCTGAGACACGGAGATAATGAGACCCTGAGACACTGAGACCCAGAGACCCAGAGACATTGAGACACTGAGACTCCGAGACACTGATCCACTGTGACAGTGATACCCTGAGACACTGAGACCCGAAGACACGGAGACACTGAGAAACTGAGACCCTGAAACACTGAGACAGTGAGACACTGAGACCCTGAGACACTGAAACCCTGAGATACAGAGACCCTGACACCCTGAGACACTGGGACACTGAGACCACGAGACCAGAGACCAAGAGACACTGATACCTGAGACACTGAGACACTGAGAGCCTGAGACTCAGAAACCCAGAGACCCTGAGACCCTGAGACACTGAGACATTGAGACACAGAGACCCAGAGACCCAGAGACCCTGAGACCCTGAGACACTGAGATACTGAGACACAGAGACACAGAGACCCAGAGACACTGAGACACTGAGACACTGAGATACTGAGATACTGAGACCCAGAGACACAGAGACCCTGAGACACTGAGACCCGGAGACACTGAAACCCCGAGACGCAGAGACCCGGAGACCCTGAGACCCAGAGACCCAGACACCTAGAGACAGAGATTCCCTGTGACGCTGAGACATTGAGACTCTGAGACACTGAGACCCTGAGACACTGAGAGACTGACATACTGAGACCCAGAGATCCAGAGACCCAGAGACCCTGAGACACTGAGAGATTGAGACATTGACTCCCCGAGACCCATGACCCTGAGACACTGAGACCCTGAGACCCAGAGATCCAGAGGGCCAGAGACACTGAGACACAGAGAGATTGTGACATTTAGTCCCCAAGACCCTGAGAGCCTGAGACACTGAGACGCTGAGACCCTGAGACGCTGAGACCTGAGACACTGAAACCCTGGGGCACTGAGATCCTTCACCAATGAGACCCTGAGATACTGAGACCCTGAGACACAGAGACAATGAGACACTGAGACACTGAGACGCTGAGACTCGGAGTCTCTGAGACCCAGAGATTCAGAGACCCAGAGACCCTGAGACATTGAGACACTGAGTCACTGAGAAGCTGAGAACCTGAGACACTGAGGCACTGAGAGACTGACACACTGAGACTCTGAGACCCTGAGACGCTGAGACCTGAGACACTGTGACCCTGAGACCCTGAGACACTGAGACCCTTAGATCCAGAGACCCAGAGACACTGAGACACTGAGACCCTGACACCCTGAGACCCAGAGATCCAGAGACCTGAGACACTGAGAGACTGAGACCCTGAGACCCTGAGACACTGAGACCCAGAGATCCAGAGGCCCGAGACACTGACACCTTGAAACACTGAGACCCTAAGGCACTGAGACACTGAGACCCATAGACCCTGAGACCCAGAGATCCAGAGACACAGAGACCCTGAGACACTGAGAAGCTGAGAACCTGAGACACTGAGATCCTGAGACCCTGAGACCCTGAGACACTGAGAGACTGACACTCTGACACACTGAGACACAGACACCCTGGGACGCTGAGACACTGAGACACTGAGAGACTGAGGCCCTGAGACCCTGAGGCACTGAGACACTGAGACACTGAGAAACTGAGACTCTGAAACATTGAGACCCTGACACCCTGAGACAATGAGACACTGACTCTGAGACACTGAGACTCTGAGACACTGAGACCCAGAGGCACTGAGACGCTGAGACCCAGAGACCCTGAGGCCCTGAGACCCAGACATCCGGAGACCCTGAGACCCTGAGACACTGAGACCCTGAGACACTGAGAAGCTGAGAACCTGAGACACTGAGACACTGAGAGACTGAGACCCTGAGGCAGTGAGAGATTGAGACATTGAGTCCCCGAGACCCAGTGACCCTGAGACACTGAGACTCTGAGACCCTGAGACACTGAGAGATTGAGACATTGCGTCCCCAAGGCCCTGAGATCCTGAGACACTGGGACTCTGAGAGACTGACACACTGAGACCCTGAGACACTGAGACCCAGAGACACTGAGACACAGACACCCTGAGGCCCAGAGATCCAGAGACCTCAGACACTGAGAGACTGAGACACTGAAACCCTGAGACACTGAGACCCTGGGACACTGAGACACTGAGACCCAGAGATCCAGAGGCCCGAGACACTGAGACCTTGAGACACTGAGACCCTAAGGCACTGAGACACTGAGACCCATAGACCCTGAGACCCAGAATCCAGAGAAACAGAGACCCTGAGACACTGAAACACTGAGAAGCTGAGATCCTGAGACGCTGACACCATGAGACCCTGAGACACTGAGACCCTGAGACCCTGAGACAATGAGACCCTGAGACACTGAGAGACTGACACTCTGACACACTGAGACACAGACACCCTGGGACGCTGAGACACTGAGACACTGAGGCCCTGAGACACAAGGCACTGAGACACTGAGGCACTGAGGCCCTGAGTCTTTGAGACCCTGACACCCTGAGACACTGAGACACCGTGACTCTGAGACACTGAGACCCTGAGGCCCTGAGACACTGGACCCAGAGGCACTGAGACGCTGAAACCCAGAGACCCTGAGGCACTGAGAGATTGAGACATTGAGTCCCCGAGACCCAGTGACCCTGAGACAATGAGACTCTGAGACCCTGAGACCCAGAGATCCAGAGACCCAGAGACACTGAGACACTGTGACCCTGAGACACTGAGACCCTGAGACCCTGAGACCCAGAGATCCAGAGACCCAGAGACACTGAGACACAGACCCTGAGACACTGAGAGATTGAGACATTGAGTCCCCAAGACCCTGAGAGCCTGAGACACTGAGACTCTGAGAGACTGACACACTGAGACGCTGAGACCCTGAGAAACTGAGACCTGAGACACTGAGACACTGAGATACTGAGACATTGAGATACTTAGACCCTGAGACACTGAGATCCTGAGACAATGAGACTCTGAGATACTGAGACCCTGAGACCCTGAGACACTGAGACTCAGAGACCCAGAGACACTGAGACACTGTGACCCTGAGACACTGAGACACTGAGACACTGAGACTCTGAGTCTCTGAGACAGTGAGACACTGAGAAGCTGAGAACCTGAGACACTGAGAGACTGACACACTGAGACTCTGAGACCCTGAGACGCTGAGATCTGAGACACTGAGACCCTGAGACACAGAGACACTGAGACCCTGTGACACTGAGACTCTGACAGAATGAGACCCTGAGACCAGAAACCCTGAGACAATGAGATACTGAGACCCTGAGACCCTTAGATCCAGAGACACTGAGACACTGAGACCCAGACACCCTGAGACCCAGACACCCTGAGACCCTGAGATCCAGAGACCTGAGACACTGAGACCCTAAGACACTGAGACCCTGAGACACTGAGACCCAGAGATCCAGAGGCCCGAGACACTGAGACCTTGAGACACTGAGACCCTAAGGCACTGAGACACTGAGACCCATAGACCCTGAGACCCAGAGATCCAGAGAAAAAGAGACCCTGAGACACTGAAACACTGAGAAGCTGAGATCCTGAGACGCTGACACCATGAGACCCTGAGACACTGAGACCCTGAGACCCTGAGACAATGAGACCCTGAGACACTGAGAGACTGACACTCTGACACACTGAGACACAGACACCCTGGGACGCTGAGACACTGAGACACTGAGGCCCTGAGACACAAGGCACTGAGACACTGAGGCACTGAGGCCCTGAGTCTTTGAGACCCTGACACCCTGAGACACTGAGACACCGTGACTCTGAGACACTGAGACCCTGAGGCCCTGAGACACTGGACCCAGAGGCACTGAGACGCTGAAACCCAGAGACCCTGAGGCACTGAGAGATTGAGACATTGAGTCCCCGAGACCCAGTGACCCTGAGACACTGAGACACTGAGACCCTGAGACACTGAGAGATTGAGACATTGAGTCCCCAAGACCCTGAGAGCCTGAGACACTGAGACTCAGAGACCCAGAGACACTGAGACACTGTGACCCTGAGACACTGAGACCCTGAGACCCAGAGATCCAGAGACACTGAGACACAGACCCTGAGACACTGAGAGATTGAGACATTGAGTCCCCAAGACCCTGAGAGCCTGAGACACTGAGACTCTGAGAGACTGACACACTGAGACGCTGAGACCCTGAGAAACTGAGACCTGAGACACTGAGACACTGGGATACTGAGACATTGAGACACTTAGACCCTGAGACACTGAGATCCTGAGACAATGAGACTCTGAGATACTGAGACCCTGAGACCCTGAGACACTGAGACTCAGAGACACTGAGACTCAGAGACCCAGAGATACTGAGACACTGTGACCCTGAGACACTGAGACACTGAGACTCTGAGTCTCTGAGACAGTGAGACACTGAGAAGCTGAGAACCTGAGACACTGAGAGACTGACACACTGAGACGCTGAGACCCTGAGACGCTGAGATCTGAGACACTGAGACCCTGAGACACAGAGACACTGAGACCCTGTGACACTGAGACTCTGACAGAATGAGACCCTGAGACCAGAAACCCTGAGACAATGAGATACTGAGACCCTGAGACCCTTAGATCCAGAGATCCAGAGACCCAGAGACACTGAGACACTGAGACCCAGAGATCCAGAGGCCCGAGACACTGAGACCTTGAGACACTGAGACCCTAAGGCACTGAGACACTGAGACCCATAGACCCTGAGACCCAGAGATCCAGAGACACCGAGACCCTGAGACACAGAGACACTGAGAAGCTGAGAACCTGAGACACTGAGACCCTGAGGTTCTGAGACACTGAGACCCAGAGACCCTGAGACCCAGACATCCAGAGACCAAGAGACCCTGAGACACTGAGAAGCTGAGAACCTGAGACACTGAGAGACTGACACACAATGACACTGAGAGGGTGAGACCCTCAGACACTGAGACCCTGAGACACTGAGACACTGAGACCCTGAGATCCTGAAACACTGAGACCCTGACACACTGAGACACAGAGACACTGAGACGCAGAGGCAATGAGACTCTGAAACCCAGAGACCCAGAGATTCAGGGACACTGAGACACTGAGACCAAGAGACCCAGAGAAACTGAGACCCTGAGTCCCTGAGACTCTGAGACACTGAGACAATACGGCCCTGAGTCCTTGAGACCCTGAGATCCTGAGACTCTGAGACCCTGATACACTGAGGCACTGTGGCCCTGTGCCCGTGAGACACTAAGACCCTAAGACACTGAGACATTGAAACACAGAGACACTGAGACCCTGACAGAGTGAGACCCTGAGACCAGAGACCCTGAGACAATGAGATACTGAAACCCTGAGACTTTTAGATCCAGTGACCCAGAGACCCAGAGACACTGAGACACTGAGACGCAGACAAACCCAGAGATCCAGAGACCCTGAGACGCTGAGAAACTGAGACCCTGGAACCCAGAGACACTGAGACCCTGAGACACTGAGACCCTGAAACCCAGAGATCCAGAGACCCGAGACCCTGAGACCCTGAGACACTGAGACCCTAAGGCACTGAGACACTGAGACCCATAGACCCTGAGACACAGAGATCCAGAGGCACAGAGACCCTGAGACACTGAGAAGCTGAGAACCTGAGACACTGAGGCCCTGAGACACTGAGGCACTGTGGCCCTGTGCCCCTGAGACATAAGACCCTGAGACACTGAGACATTGAGACACAGAGACACTGAGACCCTGAGACACTGAGACTCTGACAGACTGAGACCCTCAGACCAGAGACCCTGAGACAATGAGATACTGAGACCCTGAGACCTTTAGATCCAGAGACCCAGAGACACTGAGACACTGAGATGCAGACAACCTGAGATCCAGAGACCCTGAGACGCTGAGAGACTGGGACCCTGAAACCCTGAGACACTGAGACCCTGAAACCCAGAGATCCAGAGACCCAAGGCATTGAGATCCTGAGACACTGAGACCCTAAGGCACTGAGACATTGTGACCCATAGACCCTGAGACCCAGAGATCCAGAGGCCCAGAGACCCTGAGACACTGAGACACTGAGAAGCTGAGAACCTGAGACACTGAGACCCTGAGACACAATGACACTGAGACACTGAGAGACTGACAATCTGACACACTGAGACACAGACACCCTGAGATGCTGAGACACTGAGGCCCTGAGGCCCTGAGACGCAGACAGTGAGACACTGAGCCCCAGAGACACTGAGAGCTGAGACAATGAGACACTGAGTCCCTGAGATACTGAGACCCTGAGACCCTGAGCCCTCGAGACACTGAATCTCTGAGACACTGAGACACTGTGACCCTGAGATACGGAGACACTGGTAACCTGAGACACTGAGACATTGAGACCCAAAGATCCTGAGACCCAGAGAACCAGAAACACTGAGACACTGACACCCTGAGACACTGAGGCACTGAGACACAGAGACACTGAGAAACAGAGACACTGAGACACTGAGACCCTGAGACACTGAGACACTGAGACACTGAGACACAGGGACACAGGGACACAGAGAATCTGATACACTGAGACACTGAGACACAGAGACACTGAGAAACAGAGACACAGAGACATTGAGACTCTGAGGCACTGAGACACTGAGACACAGAGACACAGATAATCTGATATGCTGCGACACTGAGACACAGAAACACTGAGACTCTGAGACACTGTGACACAGAGACATTGAGACCCAGAGAACTGAGAAACTGAGACACTGAGACCCTGAGACACTGAGACACAGGGACACAGAGAATCTGATACACTGAGACACTGAGACACAGAGACACTGAGAAACAGAGACACAGAGACACTGAGACTCTGAGACACTGAGACACTTAGACACTGAGACACAGAGAAACAGAGACACTGAGACACAGAGACACTGTGACACAGAGACACTGAGTCACAGAGACACTGAGACACAGAGACATTGAGACGCTGGCACACTGAGGCACCGGAACACAGAGCCGCTGAGACTCTGAGACACTGAGTCACAGAGACCCTGGGACACAGACGCAGAGACTCTTAGATACTGAGACACATTGACACAGAGAATCAGAGACACAGAGACACTGAGACCCTGCGACACTGAGACACAGGCAATGAGACCCTGCGACACAGAGACACTGAGACACTGAGACAGTGAGTCACTAAGACCTTGAGACGCTGAGAGCCGAGACTCTGAGACCCTAATTCCCTGAGACACTGAGACACAGAGATACTGAGAACATGAGACACAGAGACCCAGAGACTCTCAGACACTGAGGCACTGAGACCCTGAGACACAGAGACACTGAGCCCTGATTCACAGAGTCACTGAACCCTGAGACAGAGAGAAACTGAGACACAGAGGCACTGAGGCCCTGAGGCCCTGAGACACTGAGTCTCTGAGTCCCTGAGACTCTGAGACACTGAGAAACAGAGACACTGAGACAATGTGACCACGAAACCCTGAGACCCGGAGACACTGAGACCCTGAGACACTGTGACGCTGAGACACTGAGAGACTGTGACCATGAGACTCTGAGACCCAGAGACACTGAGACCCTGAGAGCCTGAGACCCTGAGACACTGAGACACTGATACACTGAGACCCAGAAACCCTGAGAACGAGGGATCCAGAGACACTGAGGCACTGAGACCCTGTGACCCTGAGACACAGCGACCCTGTGACCCTTAGACACTGAGACACTGAGAAGCTGAGACACTGAGACACCGAGGCAGAGATACCCTGAGGCCCAGAGACCCAGAGGCCCAGAGACCCAGAGACATTGAGACCCATAATCACAGAGACTCATTGAGCCTGAGACCCTGAGACATTGAGACACTGAGACCCTGAGACAATGAGACACTGAGACACTGAGACCCTGAGACACTGAGACTCGGAGACCCTGAGACACAGAGACACTTCGAAGCTGAATGCCTGAGACCCTGAGACCCTGAGACACTGAGACACTGAGACCCAGCGACCCAGAGAGCCTGAGACACTGAGACAATGAGACACTGAGAAACGGAGACACTGAGAGCCGGAGACCCGGAGTCACTGAGACACACAGACCCAGAGACACAGAGACCCTGTGACCATGAGACCCTGAGAACCTGAGACCCCGAGACACTGATTCCCAGAGACCCTGAGACCCAGAGACCCTGAGACATTGTGACACTGAGACCCAGAGACCCTGAGACACAGAGACAATGCGACCCTGAAACCCTGGGACCCTAAGACTCTGAGACACAGAGACCCAGAGATGCTGAGACCCACAGAACCTGAGACACTGAGACACTGAGGACCTGAGACACTGAAACAGTGAGACACTGAGACCCTGAGGCCCTGAGACACTGAGACACTGAGACCCTGATACACTGAGACACTGAGGCCCTGAGACACTGAGACAGGGAGACACTGAACCACCTAGTCACTGAGAGCTGAGACACTGAGACCCTGAGTCCCTGAGACACTGAGACACTGAGACCATGAAACACTGAAACACTGAGACATTGAGAAGCTGAGACCCTGAGACACTGAGACACTGGGGCTTTGAGACCTAGAGACCAAGAGAACCAGAGGCACAGACACCCAGAGGCCCTGAGACACTGAGACCTAAAGTCCAGTGACCCAGAGATCCAGTGACCCAGAGACACAGAGACCCTGAGTCACTGAGACACAGAGACATGTTGACCCTGAGTCCCTGACACACTGAGACCCAGAGACTCAGATACACTGAGGCACTGAGACCCAGAGACACTGAGACTCAGAGACCCAGACACCCTGAGACAGTGAGACACTGAGTTCCTCAGACCCTGATACACTGAGACACAGAGACGCAGAGTCCATGAGACCCTGAGATACTGAGACATTGAGACCCAGAGACCCTGAGACCCAGTGACCAGAGACCTTGAGACACTGAGACCCAGAGACCCTGAGACCCTGAGACACAGAGACCCTGAGTCCCTAAGACAATGAGACACTGAGACGCAGAGACCCTGAGAGAACAGAGACACTGAGACCGTGAGACCCTGAGACACAGAAATCCTGAGACCCTGAGACACTGAGACCCAGAAACCCAGAGACCCTGAGACCCAGAGACCATGAGGCCCAGGCACCCAGTGACCCTGAGACACTGAGACATTGAGACATTGAGACCATGAGACACTGATACACTGACACCCTGAGAACCTGAGACACTGAGACACCGGGACACTGAGACACTGAGACCCAGACACCCTGAGACAATGAGACACTGAGATCCTGAGACTCTGAGACACTGAGACACTGAGACCCATAGACCAAGAGACACTGAGACCCTGAGACCCAAAGACCCAGAGACCTTGAGACAATGAGACACTGAGACACTGAGTAACTGAGACCCTGAGTCACTGAGACACTGTGACACTGAGACCCTGAGACCCAGAGAGCTTGAGTCACTGAGACGCTGAGACCCAGTGACCCAGGGACACAGAGACCCTGAGAAACTGAGACCCAGATACCCAGAGACACTGAGACCAAGAGACAAAGAGACCCTGAGAAACTGAGACACAGAGACCCAAAGACCCAGAGACCCTGAGATGCTGAGAAACTGAGTCCCTGAGACACTGAGTCACTGAGACACTGAGACACTGAGTTCCTGCGACTTTGAGACACTGATAATCTGAGACCCTGAGCCACTGAAACACTGAGCACTGTGACACTGAGACCCTGAGACCCTGAGACACTGAGACTCTGTGACATTGAGACCCTGAGACACTGAGACACTGGGGACTAAGACCCTGAGACACTGAGGCCCAGAGAACAAGAAACCCAGAGTCCCTGAGACCCTGAGAAACTGAAACCCAGAGACCCTGAGACACTGAGACCCTGAGACACTGTGACACTGTGGCCCTGAGACACTGAGACCCTGAGACACTGAGACACTGTGGCCCTGCGACACTGAGACACTGAGACCCAGTGACCCTGAGACACTGAGACCCTGAGACACTGTGACACTGTGGCCCTGAGACACTGAGACCCTGAGACACTGAGACACTGTGGCCCTGCGACACTGAGACACTGAGACCCAGAGAACCTGAGACACTGAGACCCAGAGACGCAGAGACCCAGAGACCTGTGACACTGAGACAGTGAGACACTGAGACCCAGAGACCCTGAGCCACTGGGACACAGAGACACAGAGACCTGTGACACTGAGACACTGAGACACTGAGACCCTGAGACCTTGAGGCACTGAGACCCTGAGGCACTGTGACACAGAGACACTGAGACCCTGAGACACTCAGACCCAGAGGCCCAGGGTCCCTGAGACCCTGTGACACTGAGACACTGAGACCCTGACACCCTGAGACCGTGAGAAACTGAGACCCAAAGACCCGGAGACCTGGAGACACTGAGACACTGAGAAACTGAAACCCAGAGATCCTGAGACACTGAGAAACTGAAACCCAGAGATCCTGAGACACTGAGAGAATGAGTCCCAGAGACACTGAGACACGGAGACACTGAGAGCCGGAGTCACTGAGACACACAGACCCAGAGACACAGAGACCCTGTGACCATGAGACCCTGAGAACCTGAGACCCCGAGACACTGATTCCCAGAGACCCTGAGACCCAGAGACCCTGAGACATTGTGACACTGAGACCCAGAGACCCTGAGACACAGAGACACTGCGACCCTGAAACCCTGGGACCCTAAGACCCTGAGACCCAGAGACGCTGAGACCCACAGAACCTGAGACACTGAGGCCCTGAGACACTGAAACAGTAAGACACTGAGACACTGAGACCATGAGACACTGAGACAGGGAGACACTGAACCACCTAGTCACTGAGAGCTGAGACACTGAGACCCTGAGTCCCTGAGACACTGAGACCATGAAACACTGAAACACTGAGGCATTGAGAAGCTGAGAACCTGAGACAATGAGTCCCAGATACACTGAGACAATGAGACCCTGGGACCCTGAGACCCTGGGACCTTGAGACCCTGAGACATTGAGACCCTGAGACATTGAGACAATGAGTCCCAGAGACACTGAGACAATGAGACCCTGAGACATTGAGACCCTGAGACATTGAGACCCTGAGACACTGTAGCCCTGCGCCCCTGAGACACTGAGACACTGAGTCCCTGCGACTTTGGGACACTGAGACTCTGAGACCCTGAGCCACTGAAACACTGAGACACTGTGACAATGAGACCCTGAGACCCTGAGACTCTGACACTGAGACCTGAGACCGAGAGTAGCTGAGACACTGAGACACTGAGAAGGTGAGAACCTGAGACATTGAGACACTGAGACCCTGAGACACTGAGACACTGGGGACTGAGACCCTGAGACACTGAGACACTGAGACACTGAGGCCCAGAGAACAAGAAACCCAGAGTCCCTGAGACGCTGAGAAACTGAAACCCAGAGACTCAGAGACCCTGAGACACTGAGACACTGAGACACTGCGACACTGTGGCCCTGAGACACTGAGACCCTGAGGCACTGAGACGCTGTGGCCCGGAGACACTGAGACACTGAGACCCTGAGGCACTCAGGCACTGAGACAATGAGACCCCGAGACCCAGAGACCCTGAGACCCTGAGACACTGAGACCCAGAGAACCTGAGACACTGAGACCCAGAGACGCAGAGACCCAGAGACCTGTGACACTGAGACACTGAGACCCAGAGACCCTGAGCCACTGGGACACAGAGACACAGAGACCCTGAGAAACTGAGGCACAGAGACCCTGAGACACTGAGAAGCTGAGAACCTGAGACATGGAGACACGGAGTCACTGAGAGACTCACACACTGAGACACTGAAACCCTGAGAAGCTGAGACCCTGAGACTCAGAGATCCTGAGACACTGAGGCACTGAGTTGCTGAGAACTTGAGACACTGAGACACTGAGTCACTGAGAGACTGACACACTGACACGCTGAAACCCTGAGACGCTGAGACACTGACAGACTGAGACACTGAGACCCTGAGGCACTGAAACACTGGGACACTGAGACCCTGAGGCACTGTGACACAGAGACACCGAGACCCTGAGACACTCAGACCCAGAGACCCAGAATCCCTGAGACCCTGTGACACTGAGACACTGTGACACTGAGACACTGAGACACTGAGGCACTGTGACACAGAGACACTGAGACCCTGAGACCCTGAGACACTCAGACCCAGAGGCCCAGAGTCCCCGTGACACTGAGGCACTGGGACCCTGACACCCTGAGACCGGGAGAAACTGAGACCCAGAGACCCGGAGACCTGGAGACACTGAGACACTGAGACCCAGAGAACCAGAAACCCAGAGACCCTGACACACTGAGACACTGAGTCCCAGAGACACTGAGTCCCAGAGACACTGAGACAATGAGACCCTTGGACCTTGAGACCCTGAGGCATTGAGACCCTGAGACACTGAGACACTGTGGCCCTGAGCCCCAAAGACACCTAGACTCTGAGACCCTGAGACACTGAGACAGTCAGACACTGAGACCCTGAGACACTGAGGCCCTGAGACACTTAGACACTGCGACAATGAGACCCTGAGAAACTGAGACACTGGGACCCTGAGATCCTGAGGCACTGAGACCCAGAGACGCAGAGACCCAGAGACCTGTGACAATGAGACACTGAGACCCAGAGACCCTGAGCCACTGAGATACTGAGACCCAGATACACAGAGACACAGAGACCCAGAGAACCTGAGACCCTGACACCCTGAGACTGTGAGAAATTGAGACCCAGAGACCCGGAGACCGTGAGGCACTGAGGCGCTGAGAAACTGAGACCCTGAGACACTGAGACACAGAGACCCTGAGACACTGAGGCTCTGAGACACTGAGAGACTGAGACCCAGAGACCCTGAGACAATGAGACATTGAGACACTGAGACCCTGAGAGACTGAGACGCTGAAACGCTGAGAAACTGAGACCCTGAGACACTGAGACCCAGAGACACTGAGACACGGGACACTGAGACACAGACACCCAGATACTCATGAACCCCGAGACCCTGAGACACTGAGACCCTGAGTCTCAGAGACCGTCAGACCCAGAGAGCCTGAGACCCACAGACCCAGAGACTCTGAGACACTCAAACCCAGAGACCCAGAAACCCTGAGACACTGAGACTCTGAGACTCAGATACCCTGAGACACAGACACTGAGGCACTGAGACCCTGAGAAACTGAGACACTGAGACACTGAGACCCAGAAACCAAGAGACCCTGAGACAATGAGATACTGATATACTGAGACCCTCACAGCTTGAGACACTGAGACACAGAGACCCTGAGACCCTGAGACACTGAGTCCCAGAGACCCTGAAACCCTGCGACACTGAGACCCAGAGACCCGGACACCCAGAGACCCGAAGAAACTGATACCCTCAGACACTGCGACTCTGACCCCTGAGAGACTGAAACACTGAGCCCCTGAGAGACTGAGGCACTGTGACCCAGAGACTGAGACACTGTGACCCTGAGATCCTGAGACTCTGAGACCCTGAAACACCTAGGCACAAAGACCCTGAAACCCTGAGACACTGAGACAAAGAGGACCTGAGACACTGAGACATTGAGATACTGAGACCCTGAGACGCTGAGACACTGAGACTCTGAGACACTGAGACCCAGAAACACAGAGACACCGAGACCCTGAGACACTGAGATACTGGGGCCCTGAGACACTGAGACATTGAGACACTGAGACCCTGAGACATTGAGACATTGAGACCCAGAAACACAGAGACACTAAGACCCTGAGACCCTGAGACACTGAGACACGGAGACCCTGAGATGCTGAGACGCTGAAACATAGAGACAGTGAGACCCTGAGACACTGAGAAACTGAGACACTGAGACCCTGAGACCCTGAGACACAGAGACCCAGAGGCCCTGAGACCCAGAGGCCCTGAGACCCTGAGACACTGAGACCCTGAGACACTGAGACACTGAGACACTGAGACGCTGAGACTCTTGAGACTCTGAGACTCTGAGACACTGAGTGCCTGAGAGCCAGAGAGACAAAGCACTGAGACCTAGACCCTGAGACCCTGAGGCATTGAGACACGGAGACACTGAGACCCAGACACCCAGAAACCTAGAGACCCTAAGACCCTGCGAAACTGAGACACTAAGACACCGAGACACTGAGACCCTGAGCCTCTGAGACACTGAGACCCTGAGACTGAGACACTGAGGCGCTGAAACACTGAGACCCAGAAACACAGAGACACCGAGACCCTGAGACACTGAGATACTGGGGCCCTGAGACACCGAGACATTGAGACACTGAGACCCTGAGACATTGAGACACTGAGACCCAGAAACACAGAGACACTAAGACCCTGAGACCCTGAGACACTGAGACACGGAGACCCTGAGACACTGAGATGCTGAGACGCTGAAACATAGAGACAGTGAGACCCTGAGACACTGAGAAACTGAGACACTGAGACCCTGAGACCCTGAGACCCAGAGACCCAGAGGCCCTGAGACCCTGAGACCCTGAGACACTGAGACACTGAGACACTGAGACCCTGAGACACTGAGACATTGAGACAGTGAGACCCTGAGAGACTGAGACGCTGAAACGCTGAAACGCTGAGATACTCAGACCCTGAGACACTGAGACCCTGAGACACTGAGACACGAGACACTGAGATACAGACACCCAGATACCCATGGACCCCGAGACCCTGAGGCACTGAGACCCTGAGACACTGAGACCCTGAGACACTGCGACACTGAACCCCAGAGACACAGAGAACCTGAGACCCTGAGACACTGAGACACTGAGACCCTTAGGCCCAGAGACCCTGAGACCCAGAGACACTGAGACACTGGGACCCAGAGACACTGAGACTCTGAGACACTGAGTTGCTGAGACCCTGAGACACAGAGACCCTGAGACATTGAGACACTGAGACCCTGAGACACTGAGACACTTGAGACTCTGAGACTCTGAGACCCTGAGACACTGAGTGCCTGAGAGCCAGAGACACGAAGCACTGAGACCTAGACCCTGAGACCCTGAGGCATTGAGACACAGAGACACTGAGACCCAGACACCCAGAAACCCAGAGACCCTAAGACCCTGAGAAACTGAGGCCCTAAGACACCGAGACACTGAGACACTGAGGCACTGAGACACTGAGACCCTGAGCCTCTGAGACACTGAGACCCTGAGACTGAGACACAGAGGCGCTGAAACACTGAGACCCTGAGACACTGAGACACTGTGGCCCAGAGACCCTGAGACCCTGAGACACTGAGACCCTGAGACTCAGAGACCCGGAGACCCAGTTTCCCAGAGACCCTGAGAAACTGAGACAATAAGATACCGAGACACTGAGACACTGAGACCCTGTGCCCCTGAGGCACTGATACGCTGAGACGCTGAAACACAGAGACACTGAGACCCTGAGTCCGTGAGAACCTGAGACACTGAGACCCTGAGACACTGCGACATTGAAACCCAGAGACACAGAGAACCTGAGACCCTGAGACACTGAGACCCTTAGACCCAGAGACCCTGAGACCCAGAGACACTGAGACACTGGGACCCTGAGACACTGAGACACGAAGCGCTGAGACATTGAGACACTGAGACACTGAGACCCTGAGGCGCTGAGACCCTGAGAGCCTGAGACACTAAGCACTGAGACCTAGAGACCCTGAGACCCAGAGACATTGAGACGCGGAGAAACTGAGACCCAGACACCCAGAAACCCAGAGACCCTAAGACCCTGAGACACTGAGACCCTGAGACTCAGAGACCCTGAGACCCACTTTCCCAGAGACCCTGAGATACTGATACCCTCAGACACCGAGACACTGAGACACTGAGACCCTGAGACACAGAGACACTGCGACCCTGAAACCCTGGGACCCTAAGACCCTGAGACACAGAGACACAGAGACCCAGAGACGCTGAGACCCACAGAACCTGAGACACTGAGACACTCAGGACCTGAGACACTGAAACAGTGAGACACTGAGACGCTGAGACCCTGTGACCCTGTGACCCTGAGACACTGAGACCCTGAGACTCAGTGATTCTGAGACCCAGAGACTCTGACACACTGAGACCCTGAGGCACTGAGACACTGAGACACTGAGACCCTGAGACACTCATCACTGAGGCACAGATATCCTGAGACACTGAGACACTGAGACACTGAGACCCAGAAACCCAAAGGCCCTGAGACCCAGAGACCCTGAGGCACTGAGACACTGAGACACTCAGACAAGAGACTCTGAGACCCAGAGATCCTGAGACACTGAGACACTATGACCCTGCAATACTGAGAGACTGAGACACTGAGACCCTGAGAACCTGAGACACTGAGACAGAGACCCTGAGACACTGAGACACTGAGACCCAAAGACATGGAGGCCCTGACACCCAGAGACCCAGAAAACCTGAGACCCTGAGACCCAGAGACCCTGAGACCCATAGACCCAGAGACCCTGAGACCCTGAGACACTGGGACACAGAGTCCCTGAGACACTTAGACACTGAGACGCTGAGACCCTGAGACACTGAGACCCAGAGACCCTGAGATTCTGAGACACTGAGACCCTGAGACACTGTTACCCTGTGACCCTGAGACACTGAGAGCCTGAGACACTGAGTCCCTGAGACCCTGAGACGCTCAGCACTGAGAGATTGAGACACTGAGACCATGAGACTCAGAGACCCGGAGACCCAGTTTCCCAGAGACCCTGAGAAACTGGGACCCTAAGACACCGAGACATTGAGACACTGAGACCCTGAGCCCCTGAGACACTGTGACATTGAGACCCTGAGACACTGAGACACTGAGACGCAGAGACCCTGAGACACTGAGATTCTGAGACACTGAGACCCTGAGACACTAAGTCCCTGAGACCCTGAGACACTAAGCACTGAGACCCTGAGACACTGAGACCCTGATACACTGAGACCCTGATACAGTGTGCCCCTGAGATGCTGAGACACTGAGACCCAGAGACACTGAGTCCCTGAGACCCTGAGACGCAGAGACCCTGAGACCCAGAGACCCTGAGACCCTGAGACGCTAAGAGATTGAGACCCAGAGACCCTGAGACACTGAGAAATGGACACACTGAGACCCAGACACCCAGAAACCCAGAGACCCTAAGGCCCTGAGAAGCTGAGGCCCTGAGACTCAGAGACCCTGAGACCCAGTTTCCCAGAGACCCTGAGAAACTGAGACCCTAAAACACTGAGACGCTGAGAGACTGAGACACTGAGCCCCTGAGAGACTGAGGCACTGTGACCCTGAGAGTCTTAGACACTGAGACCCAGAGACACAGAGACCGTGAGGAACTGAGACCCAGAGACCCTGAGACCCAGAGACCCACAGACCAAGAGACCCGGAGAACTGAGACCCTGAGACCCAGACACACTGAGCCCCTGAGCCCCTGCGACACTGAGACCCTGAGAGACTGAGACACTGTGACCCTGAGACCCAGAGACTCTGAGACCCTGAAACACAGAGACACTGAGCCCCTGAGACACTGAGCCCCTGAGACACTGAGACACTGAGCCCCTGAGACACTGAGCCCCTGAGACACTGAGACACTGAGCCCCTGAGACACTGAGCCCCTGAGACACTGAGACACTGAGCCCCTGAGACACTGAGCCCCTGAGACACTGAGACACTGAGGCCCTGAGGCACAGAGGCATTGAGATACTCAGACCCTGAGACACTTAGACCCTGAGACGGTAAGGCACTGAGACCCCGAGACACTGAGACACTAAGCACTGAGACCCTGAGACACTGAGACACGGAGACACTAAGACCAAGAAACCTAGAGACCCTGAGACCCAGAGTCCCAGAGAGCCGGACACCCAGAGACCCAGAGACCATGAGAAAATGAGACCTCCGATACTGAGACACTGAGTCTCTGAGACACCAAGACACTGAGCACCTGAAACACTGAGACACTGAGACCCTGAGACCCTGAAATACAGAGACACTGAGACCCTGAGATACTGAGGCCCTGAGAAACTGAGACACAGACACTGAGACATTGAGATACTGAGACCCTGAGATGCTGAGACACTGAGACCCTGAGACACTGAGACACTGAGATCCAGAAACACTGAGACACTGAGACCCTGAGACACTGAGACACGGGACACTGAGACACAGACACCCAGATACCCATGGAACCCGAGACCCTGAAGCACTGACACCCTGAGACTCAGAGGCCCTCAGACCCAGAGACCCTGAGACCCACACACCCAGACACTCTGAGACACTGAGACCCTGAGACACTGAGACCCAGAGACGCTGAGACTCTGGGATATGAGACTCAGATACCCTGAGACACAGACACTGAGGCACGGAGGCACTGAGAAACTGAGACACTGAGATCCAGAGACCCTGAGATTGTGAGATACTGAGACCCTGAGAGCTGAAGACACTGAGACATGGCGACACAGAGACCCTGAGACCCTGAGACCCAGAGACACTGAGATACTGATACACTGAGGCCCTCAGAGCCTGAGACACTGAGACCCAGAGACCCTGAGACCCTGAGACACTGAGTTCCAAGACCATGCAACCCTGCGACACTGAGACCCAGAGACCCGGACACCCAGAGACCCAGAGACCCGAAGAAACTGAGACCCTCAGACACTGAGACACTGAGACACTGAGCCCCTGAGAGACTGAGGCACTGTGACCCTGAGAGACTGAGACACTGTGACCCTGAGACCCTGAAACACCTAGACACTGAGACCCTGAGACCCTGAGACACTGGGACACTGAGGCCCTGAGGCACGGAGACACTGAGACATTGAGATACTGAGGCCCTGAGACACTGACACGCTGAGACGCTGAGACAATGAGACTCTGAGGCACTGAGACCCTGTGACCCAGAAACACAGAGACACTGAGACCCTGAAACCCTGAGACAATGAGACACTGAGACACTGCAACATTGAGACACTGAGACCCTGAGACATTGAGACACTGAGACCCTGAGATACTGAGACCCTGAGACCCGGAGACCCTGAGACCTGAAACACTGAGACACTGAGTCACAGAGACCCTGAGACACTGAGGCCCTGAGACATTGAAACCCTGAGACGCTGAGACACTGAGACCCTGAGGCACTGAGACCCTGAGCCACTTAGCACTGAGACCCGGAATCCCTGAGACCCTGAGACACTGAGACACGGAACACTGAGACCCAGACACCCAAATACCCATGGACCCTGAGACCCTCAGGCACTAAGCACTGAGACCCTGAGACACTGAGACCAAGAAACCCAGAGACCCTGAGACCCAGAGTCCCAGGGGCCCTTGAGACCCTGAGACACTGAGACCCTGAGCCCCTGAGGCACTGATACGCTGAGACGCTGAAACACAGAGACACTGAGACACTGAGACACTGAGTCCGTGAGAACCTGAGACACTGAGACCCTGAGACACCGAAACCCAGAGACCCAGAGAACCTGAGACCCTGAGACACTGAGACCCTGAGGCACAGAGACACTGAGACCCTGAGACACTGAGACCCTGAGACATTGAGTCCTTGAGACCCTGAGCCACTAAGCACTGAGACCCGGAGACCCTGAGACCCTGAGACCCTGAGACACGGGACACTGAGACCCAGACACCCAGATACCCATGGACCCTGAGACCCTCAGGCACTGTGACCCTGAGACTCAGAGACCCTCAGACCCAAAGACCCTCAGACCACAGGCCCAGAGAGTCTGAGACACTGAGACTCTGAGACACTGAGACACTGAGACCCGGATACCCTGAGCCACTGAGACACTGAGACATGGAGTCACTGAGACCCTGACACACTGAGACACTGAGACCCAGAGACCCTGAGATCAAGAGACCCAGAGACCCTGAGATAGTGAGACACTGAGACCCTGAGAGCCTGAGACAATGAGACCCAGAGTCACAGAGACCCTGAGACACAGAGACACTGGGACCCTGTGACACTGAGACATTGAGACCCAATGACCCAATCCCTGAGACACTGACACACTGAGTCCCTGAGACAGTGAGACACTGAGACACTGAAACACTCATGCCTAGAGACACTGAGACACTGACACCCTGAGACACTGAGACACTGAAACACAGAGACACTGAGTCCCTGAGAAACTGAGACCCAGAGACCCAGAGACCCAGAGACCCTGAGACCAAGAGTCCCAGACACCCAGATACCCAGAAACCCTGAGACACTGAGACTCAGAGACCCAGAGACCCTGAGACCCTGAGACACTGAGACCCTGAGACACTGAGACACTGAGACCCAGAGACCCAGAGACTGTGAAAAACTGAGACCCAGAGACCCTGAGACCGAGAGACCCAGAGACCCACAGACACAAAGACCCGGAGACCCTGAGACACTGAGACACTGAAACACAGAGACACTGAGTCCCTGAGACACTGAGACCCAGAGACCCAGAGACCCAGAGACCCTGAGACCCTGAGATACTGAGACCTGGATATCCTGAGCCACGGAGACACTGAGACACGGAACACTGAGACCCTGACACACTGAGACACTGAGACCCTGAGACCCAGAGACCCACAGACACAAAGACCCGGAGAACTGAGGCCCTGAGACCCAGACACACTGAGATCCTGAGACACTGAGACACTGTGACTCTGAGAGTCACAGACCAAGACACCCTGAGACCCAGAGACTCAGAGACCCTGAGACACTGAGAGCCAGAGACCCAGGCACCCAGAGACCCTGAGACCCAGCGACTCAGGGACCCTGAGGCCCTGAGACACTGAGACCCTGAGACTCAGAGACACTCAGACTTTTAGACCCTGAGACCCACAGAACCAGAGACCCTGAGACACTGAGACACTGAGACCCAGAGACCCTGACACAGTGAGACACTGAGATCCGGATCCCCGAGACACTGAGACACTGAGACACTGAGACCCTGAGACACTGAGACTCTGTGACACTGAGACACTGAGACCCAGAGACCCTGAGACCAATAGACCCAGAGACCCTGAGACCCTGAATACTGAGATACTGAGACCCTGAGAGCCTGAGACACTGAGACCCTGAGACCCAGAGACACAGAGACCCTGAGACCCTGAGACACTGAGACCCAGAGACCAAGAGACCCTGAGATCCTGAGACACTGAGACCCAGAGACCCTGAGAAACTGAGACCCTCAGACACTGAGGCTCTGAGAACCATGACACTGAGCCCCTGACACACTGAGACACTGAGACCCAGAGACCCTGAGACCAAGAGACCCAGAGACCCTGAGATAGTGAGATACTGAGACCTTGAGAGCCTGAGACACT
The DNA here is from genome assembly GCF_965287045.1 of Carcharhinus amblyrhynchos. NCBI lineage: Eukaryota > Metazoa > Chordata > Chondrichthyes > Carcharhiniformes > Carcharhinidae > Carcharhinus > Carcharhinus amblyrhynchos. Next base: position 355,583 of record NW_027649864.1, read on the forward strand.
GAGACCCAGAGACCTTGAGACACAGACACTCTGAGACCCTGAGACCCTGAGACACTGAGACACTGAGACACTGAGACACTGAGACCCAGAGACCCTGAGACCCAGACACCCACAGGCCCAGAGACCCGGAGAACTGAGTACCTGAGACCCAGACAAACTGAGACCCTGAGACCCTGAGACACTGAGACACTGAGACACAGACCCAGAGAACCTGAGACCCAGAGACCCACAGGCCAGAGACCTGGAGAATTGAGTACCTGAGACACAGACAAACTGAGACCCTGAGACACTGAGACACTGAGACTCACAGAGCAAGACACCCTGTGACCCAGAGACTCAGAGACCCTGAGGCACTGAGACACTGAGACCCAGAGGCCCTGAGACACTGAGGCCCAGATACCCTAAGACACTGAGACAATGAGACACTGACACCCTGAGACACTGAGACCCGGAGACACTGAGACCCATAGACACTGAGACCAAGAGACCCAGAAACCCTGAGGCACTGAGACACAGAGAAACTGAGACCAAGACACCCAGAAACCCAGAGACCCAGAGACCCTCAGACACTGAGACCCTGAGAGGTAGAGACTCAGAGACCCAGTTTCCCAGAGACCCTGAGAAACTGTGACACTAAGACACTGAGACCCTGAGACCCTGAGACACTGAGACACTGAGACACGGAGACACTGAGACTCTGAGACCCAGAAACCCCAAGATAGTAAGATACTGAGACCCTGGGAGACTGAGACACAGAGATCCTGAGCCTCTGAGTCATTGAGACACTGAGACACAGAGTCCCAGGGACACTGAGACACTCAGAATCTGAGACCCAGATACCCAGAGGCACAGAGATACTGAGACCCAGACACACAGAGACCCTGAGTCCCAGAGACCCAGAGATGCTGGGACCCAGAGATCCAGAGACTCTGAGACACTGAGTCACTGAGAACCAGAGACCCTGAGACCCAGAGACCCAGAGACCCAGAGACACTGAGATCCAATGACCCAGGCACCCTGAGACACAGAGACTGAGGCCCTGGACACTGAGACGCTGAGACCCACAGAAACAGAGACCCTGAGACACTGAGACCCAAAGACACTGACTCCCAGAGACCCAGAGACACTGAGACACTGAGTCACAGAGGTCCTGAGACACTGAGACACTGACTCACAGAGACCCTGAGACACTGAGACCCAGAGACCCTGAGATACTGAGACACTGAGACCCTGAGACACTGTGACACTGAGACACAGAGACCCAGTGACCATGAGACCCTGATACACTGAGACACTGAGAGCATGAGGCAATGATACACAGCGACCCTGAGAACCTGAGACACTGAGACACCGAGACACTAAGACCCAGAGTCCCTGAGACACAGACACCCAGAGACACAGAGACCCTGTGACCCTGCGAACCTGAGCCACTGAGAGACAGAGACCCAGAGACCCTGAGAAACTGAGACACTGAGACCCAGCGACCTTATGACACTGAGACCTTGAGACACTGAGACCCATAGGCCCTGTGACCCTGAGAAACTGAGACACTGAGACACTGAGACCCAGAGACGCAGAGACCCAGAGACGCAGAGACCCAGAGACCCTGAGACCCAGAGACGCTGGGACCCAGAGATCCAGAGACTCTGAGACACTGAGTCACTGAGAACCAGAGACCCTGAGACCCTGAGACCCAGAGACACTCAGACCCAGAGACCCAGAGACAATGAGAACCAATAACCCAGACACCCTGAGACACAGAGTCCAGAGACCCTGAGACACTGAGACACTGAGAGACTGAGACCCTGGACACTGAGACGCTGAGACCCACAGAAACTGAGACCCTGAGACCTGGAGACCCAGAGGCCCTGAGACACTGAGACCCTGAGAACCAAAGACACTGACTCCCAGAGACCCAGAGACACTGAGACACTGAGTCACAGAGGCCCTGAGACGCTGACTCACAGAGACCCTGAGACACTGAGACCCAGAGACCTTGAGATACTGAGACCCTGAGACCCTGAGACACTGTGACACTGAGACACAGAGAGCATGAGGCAATGATACACAGCGACCCTGAGAAACTGAGACACTGAAACACTGAGACACTAAGACCCAGAGACCCTGAGACACAGACACCCAGAGACACAGAGACCCTGTGACCCTGCGACCCTGAGCCACTGAGACACAGAGACCCAGAGACCCTGAGAAACTGAGACACTGAGACCCAGAGACCTTGAGACACTGAGACCTTGAGTCACTGAGACCCATACGCCCTGTGACCCTGAGAAACTGAGACACTGAGACACTGAGACCCAGAGACGCAGAGACCAGAGACCCTGAGACCCAGAGACCCAGAGACGCTGGGACCCAGAGATCCAGAGACTCTGAGACACTGAGTCCCTGAGACACTGAGACCCAGATACCCAGAGAAACTGAGACACTGAGACCCAGAGACAAAGAGACCCTAACAAACTGAGACACTGAGGCCCAAAGACACAGAGACCCTGAGAAACAGAGACCCAGAGACCCTGGGACCCAGAGACTCTGAGACACTTAGAACCAGAGACCCAGAGAACCTGAGACCCTGTGAGCCAGAAGCGCAGAGACCCAGAGACACTGTGACCCTGAGACCCAGAGACACTGAGACCCAATGACCCCGACACTCTGAGAACCAATGACTCCAACACCCTGAGACCCAGAAACCCTGAGGCACTGAGACCATGAGACACTGAGAGACTGAGACACTGAGGCGCAGAGATCCAGAGACCCAGAGACTCTGAGATCCAGGCACCCAGAGACCCTGAGACACTGAGACCCTGAGACCCTGAGACACTGAGACACTGCGACCCTGAGACACTGAGGCCATGAGACTCTGAGACACTGAGACCAAGAGACCCAGAGACCCTAGACCCTGAGACCCTGAGGCTCTGAGTCACTGAGACACTGATACCCAGGGATACTGAGACCCTGAGAAACTGAGACCCAGATACCCAGAGACACTGAGACACTGAGACCCAGAGACAAAGAGACCCTGAGAAACTGAGACACTGAGACCCACAGACCCAGAGACCCTGAGACCCAGAGATCCAGAGATGCTGGGAGCCAGAGATCCAGAGACTCTGAGACACTGAGTCACTGAGTCACTGAGAACCAGAGACCCTGAGACCCAGAGACCCTGAGACCCAGAGACCCTGAGACCCAGAAACCCAGAGACCCAGAGACCCAGAGACACTGAGACCCTGAGACCCAGAGACACTGAGAACCAATGACCCAGATACCCTGTGACCCAGAGACCAGAGACCATGAGGCACTGAGACCATGAGACCCTGAGACACTGAGACCATGAGAACCTGAGGCCCTGAGTCACTGAGACACTGAGACACAGAGATTCAGGGACACTGAGACCCTGAGAAACTGCGACCCAGATACCCAGAGACACTGAGACACTGAGACCAAGAAACAACGAGACCCTGAGAAACTGAGACACTGAGACCCAGAGACACAGAGACCCTGAGATACTGAGACCCTGAGACCCAGAGACACTGAGACCCAGAGACCAGAGACCCTGAGACCCAAACACCCTGTGACCCTGAGACCCTGAGACACTGAGACACTGAGACCCAGAGACACTGATGCACAGACACCCTGTGAACCTGAGACACTGAGATACCGAGACACCGAGACCCTGAGAGACTCAGACACAGAGACCCGGAGACCCTGAGACACTGAGACCCTGTGATATTGAGATACTGAGACCCAGAGACCCAGTCCCTGAGACAATGACACACTGAGACACTTAGACCATTAGAACCTGAAACACAGAGACACTGAGACACTCAGACCTTGAGGCACTGAGACACTGACACCCTGAACATAGAACATAGAACATAGAACATTACAGCGCGGAACAGGCCCTTCGGCCCACAATGTTGCGCCGACCAGTCTTATTTTTAAAAAAACATTGACCCACTAATCTAAACCAATTCCTTTTCGTCCATAAACCTATCCACCAATCTCTTAAACGCCCCCAAACTAGGCGCATTTACAACTGCAGCAGGCAGGGCATTCCAGTCCCTCACCACCCTCTGGGTAAAGAACCTACCCCTGACATCAGTCCTATAACTACCCCCCCTTAATTTAAAGCCATGCCCCCTCGTGCTAGCTTTCTCCATCCGAGGAAACAGGCTATCACCATCCACCCTATCTAAACCTCTAATCATCTTATATGTTTCTATAAGATCCCCTCTTAGCCGCCTTCTTTCCAGTGAAAACAACCCCAAATCCCTCAGTCTCTCCTCATAGGACCTCCCCTGCATACCAGGCAACATCCTGGTAAACCTCCTCTGCACCCTCTCCAAAGCCTCCACATCCTTCCTGTAATGTGGGGACCAGAACTGCACACAGTACTCCAAGTGCGGCCGCACCAGAGTTGTGTACAGTTGCAACATGACGCTGCGACTCCTAAATTCAATCCCCCTACCAATAAACGCCAAGACACCGTACGCCTTCTTAACAACCTTATCTACTTGATTCCCAACTTTCAGGGATCTATGTACACATACACCTAGATCCCTCTGCTCCTCCACTCTATTCAAAGTCCTCCCGTTAGCCCTATACTCAACACATCTGTTATTCCTACCGAAATGGATTACCTCACACTTCTCCGCATTAAACTCCATCCGCCACCTCGCGGCCCAGCTCTGCAACCTGTCCAAGTCACCCTGCAAACTTCGACACCCTTCCTCACAATCTACCACACCTCCGACTTTGATGTCATCAGCAAACTTACTAATCCACCCAACTATACCCTCATCCAGATCACTAATAAAGATTACAAACAGCAGTGGCCCCAAAACAGATCCCTGAGGCACACCACTCGTAACCGAACTCCATGATGAATAATTACCATCAACCATCACACTCTGTCTCCTATCTGCTAACCAATTCCTGATCCAAGTACCTAAATTACCACCAATCCCATACATCTGCATTTTCTGCAGAAGCCTACCATGGTGAACCTTATCAAACGCCTTACTAAAATCCATATATACCACGTCTACTGCCTTACCCCCATCCACCTCTTTGGTCACCTTCTCAAAGAACTCAATAAGGTTAGTAAGGCACGACCTTCCCGCTACAAAACCATGCTGACTATCTCTAATCAATTCATTACTCTCCAAATAACTATAAATCCTATCCCTAATAATTCTTTCTAAAACCTTGCCCACAACAGAAGTAAGACTCACTGGTCTATAATTCCCAGGGAAGTCTCTGTTCCCCTTCTTAAACAATGGGACAACATTTGCTGTCCTCCAATCTTCCGGTACTATACCAGAGACCAACGACGACCTGAAGATCAAAGCCAGTGGCTCTGCAATCACCTCTCTTGCCTCCCATAGAATCCTAGGGTAAATCCCGTCTGGACCAGGGGACTTATCTATTTTCAACCCTTCTAGAATATCCAACACATCCCCCGTATCAACTGCAATACTTTCTATTTTACACCCCTTCACCCCAGTGACCTCCTCAGCTACATTCATATCGTCCTGCGTGAACACCGAAGAGAAATAATGGTTCAATGCCTCTCCAATCTCTTCCGGTTCCACACACAACTTCCCCCTACTGTCTGTAACTGGCCCTAATCTTGCCCTAACCAACCTTCTGTTCTTGACATACCTATAGAACGCCTTAGGATTCTCCTTAATCCTATCAGCCAAAGTCATCTCATGCCCTCTTCTAGCCCTTCTTAACTCCCCCTTCAACTCCCTCCTAGCCAATCTAAAGCTTTCTACTGCACTACCCGAGCCCTCAAGCCTCATCCGAACATAAGCCTCCTTCTTCTTCCTAACCAACAAATCAACTTTTTTAGTACACCACGGTTCCCTAGCCCTACCAATTCCTCCTTGCCTGACAGGGACATACCTATCACAGACCCACAGTAGCTGCTCCTTGAAAAAACTCCACATTTCAGACGTTCCTAGTCCCTGTAATCTCCTAGTCCAACCAATGCTTCCTAATTCTCTCCTAATGGCCTCATAATTACCCTTCCCCCAGCTAAAACTACTGACCCGAGGTTCATGCCTATCCCTTTCCATCACTAAGGTGAACGTAACCGAATTGTGGTCACTATCACCAAAAAGCACACCAACTTCCAAGTCTAGCACCTGGTCTGGCTCATTTCCCAGCACCAAATCCAATATAGCCTCACCTCTAGTTGGCCTATCTACATATTGAGTCAAAAAACCTTCCTGCACACTTTGAACAAAAACTGACCCCTCTAACGAGCTAGAGCTATAGCAATTCCAATCAATGTTAGTAAAGTTAAAATCCCCCATAACAATTACCCTATTACTTTCACTCCTAACCAGGATCGTCTCTGCAATCCTTTCCTCAACCTCTCTAGAACTTTTTGGAGGTCTATAAAAGACTCCCAACAGGGTGACCTCTCCTCTCCTATTTCTAATTTCTGTCCATACTACCTCAACAGACAAGTCCTCATTAGACTTCCTCTCTGAGACTGTGATATAGTCCTTGACCAATGAGACCCTGAGACCCAGAGACACAGACTCCCTGAGATCAAGAGACCCAGACACCCAGATACCCAGAGACCCTCAGACCCTGAGACACCGAGACCAAGAGACCCTGAGACACAGAGACACAGAGACACGGAGTCACAGAGACCCAGAAACCCTGAGACACTCAGACAATGACACACTGAGACCCAGAGACCCTGAGGCCCAGAGACTGTGAGAAACTGAGACCCAGAGACCCTGAGACCCAGAGACCCACAGACCCAGAGACCCAGAGAACTTGGACCCTGAGTCCCAGACACAGGAGGCCCTGAGACACTGAGACACTGAGACCCTGAGACTCACCGACTAAGAGACCCTGAGACCCAGAGACTCAGAGACCCTGAGACACTGAGATCCTGAGACCCATAGACCCTGAGACGCTGCTAAACTGAGACACTGAGATCCAGACACCCAGAGACACTGAGACCTTGAGACCCAGAGTCTCAAGGACCCTGAGACCCTACGACACTAAGACCCTGAGGCCCTGAGACACTAAACACTGAGACACTGACACCCTAAGAACCAGAAAGCCAGGGACCCTGAGACACTGACACCCAGAGACCCAGAGATCCAGATCCCCATGGACCCTGAGGCACTGAGACCCTGAGACACAGAGACCCTCAGACCCAGAGACCCTGAGACCCACAGACCCAGAGGCACTGAGACCCTGAGACCCACAGACCCAAAGACCCTGAGTCACTGAGACACTGAGACCCGGATACCTTGAAACCCTGAGACCCAGAGATCTTGAGACCCTGAGACACTGAGACCCTGAGACGCTGAGACCAAGAGACCCAGAGACCCTGAGACCAAGAGACCCAGAGACCCTGAGATCCTGAGACCCTGAGAGCCTGAGAGACTGAGACCCAGAGTCACAGAACCCTGAGACCCTGAGACACTGAGACACTGAGACCCTGAGACGCAGAGACACTGAGACCCAGAGTCCCGGACACCCAGAGACACCGAGACCCAGAGACCCTGAGACACTGAGTCCCAGAGATCCTGAGACCCTGCGGCACTGAGATCCAGAGACCTGGGCACCCAGAGACCCTAAGAAACTGAGACCCTGAAACAATGAGACACTGAGCCCCTGAGAGACTGAGACACTGAGACACAGAGACACTGAGGCACTGAGACCCTGAAACACTGAGAACCTGAGACCCAGAAACACAGAGACACTGAGACCCTGAGACCCTGAGACACTAAGACCCTGAGACCCAGAAACACAGCGACACTTGAGACCCTGAGACCCTGAGACACTAAGTCCCTGAGACCCAGAAACACAGCGACACTGAGACCTTGAGACCCTGAGACACTGAGGCCCTGAGGCACTGAGACACTGAGACATTGAGATACTGAGACCCTGAGACACTGAGACCTTGAGACCCTGAGACACTGAGATCCTGAGACCCAGAAACACAGTGACACTGAGACCCTGAGACACTGAGGCCCTGAGGCACTGAGACACTGAGACATTGAGATACTGAGACCCTGAGACACTGAGACCCTGAGACGCTGAGACACTGAGACCCTAAGACACTGAGAACCTGAGACCCAGAAACACAGAGACACTGAGACCCTGAGACCCTCAGACACTGAAACCCTGAGACCCAGAAACACAGCGACTCTGAGACCCTGAGACCCTGAGACACTGAGGCCCTGAAGCATTGAGACCCTGAGACATTGAGATACTGAGACCCTGAGACACTGAGACCCTGAGACGCTGAGACACTGAGACCCTGAGACACTGAGAACCTGAGACCCAGAAACACAGAGACACTGAGACCCTGAGACACTGAGACCCTGAGACCCAGAAACACAGCGACACTGAGACCCTGAGACCCAGAAACACAGCGACATGAGACCCTGAGACCCTGAGACACTGAGACACTGAGGCCCTGAGACACTGAGACATTTAGACACTGAGACGCTGAGACACTGAGACCCTGAGACCTAGAAACACAGAGACACTGAGACCCTGAGACACCGAGACACTGAGACATTTAGACACTGAGACGCTGAGACACTGAGACCCTGAGACCTAGAAACACAGAGACACTGAGACCCTGAGACACCGAGACACTGAGACATTGAGACATTGAGACACTGAGACCCTGAGACATTGAAACCCTGAGACGCTGAAACACTAAGACCCTGAGACACTGAGGCACTGAGACCCTGAGGCACTGAGACCCTGGGACACTGAGACCCTGAGACACTGAGTCCCTGAGACCCAGAGACACTAAGCACTGAGACCAAGAGGCCCTGAGACCCTGAGACACTGAGACACGGAGACACTGAGACCCAGACATCCAGTAACCAAGAGACCCTGAGACCCTGAGACACTGAGACCCTGAGACTCAGAGACACGGAGACCCAATTTCCCAGAGACCCTGAGAAACTGAGACCCTAAGACACCGAGACACTGGGACACTGAGACACTGAGACCGTTGAGCCCCTGAGGCACTGATACGCTGAGACGCTGTAACACAGAGACACTGAGGCCCTGAGTCCCTGAGAACCTGAGACACTGAGACCCTGAGAGACTGCGACACTGAGACTCAGAGACCCTGAGGCCCTGAGACACTGAGACCCGCAGACACTGAGACATTGAGACACTGAGACCCTGAGAGACTGAGACCCTGAGGCGCCGAGACACTGAGGCCCTGAGACACTGAGACCCTGAGACATTGAGTCCCTGAAACCCTGAGACACTGAGACATAGAACATAGAACATAGAACATAGAACATTACAGCGCAGAACAGGCCCTTCGGCCCACGATGTTGCGCCGACCAGTTACAAAAACAATGACCCACTAGCCTATACCAATCCCTTTTCGTCCATAAACCTATCCAGAGATCTCTTAAACGCCCCCAAACTAGACGCATTTACAACTGCAGCAGGCAGGGCATTCCAATCCCTCACCACCCGCTGGGTAAAGAACCTACCCCTGACATCCGTCCTATAACTACCCCCCCTTAATTTAAAGCCATGCCCCCTCGTGCTAGCTTTCTCCATCCGAGGAAAAAGGCTATCACTATCTACCCTATCTAAACCTCTAATCATCTTATATGTTTCAATAAGATCCCCTCTTAGCCGCCTTCTTTCCAACGAAAACAACCCTAGATCCCTCAGTCTCTCCTCATAGGACCTCCCCACCATACCAGGCAACATCCTAGTAAACCTCCTCTGCACCCTCTCCAACGCCTCCACATCCTTCTTGTAATGCGGGGACCAGAACTGCACACAGTACTCCAAGTGCGGCCGCACTAGAGTAGTGTACAGTTGCAACATTACACTGCGACTCCTAAATTCAATCCCCCTACCAATAAACGCCAAGACACCGTACGCCTTCTTGACAACCTTATCTACTTGATTCCCAACTTTCAGGGATCTATGTACACACACACCTAGATCCCTCTGTTCATCCACACTATTCAAAGTCCTCCCGTTAGCCCTATACTCGACACATCTGTTATTCCTACCAAAGTGAATTACCTCACACTTCTCCGCATTAAATTCCATCCGCCACCTCTCGGCCCAGCTCTGCAACCTGTCTAAGTCTCCCTGCAGACTATGACACCCTTCCTCACAATCTACCACACCTCCAACTTTGGTGTCATCAGCAAATTTACTAATCCACCCAACTATACCCTCATCCAGATCATTAATAAAAATTACAAACAACAGTGGCCCCAAAACAGATCCCTGAGGCACACCACTCGTAACTGCACTCCATGATGAATATTTACCATGGGATTTATATTTACCGAGATACTGAGACCCTGAGACAATGAGTCGCTGAGACACTGAGACACAGACACCCAGCTACCCATGGACGCTGAGACCCTGAGGCACTGAGACCCTGAGACTTAGAGGCCCTCAGACCCAGAGACCCTGAGACCCAGAGACCCTGAGACACTGAGACTCTTGGACACTGAGACTCTAAGCCCCTGAGACACGGAGACACTGAGACCCTGAGATACAGAGACACTGAGACCATGAGACAGTGAGAACCAGAGACCCTGAGACTCCGAGAACCAGATACCCAGAGACCCAGAGACCCGGAGACACTGAGACACTGAGACACTGATATCCTGAGAGGCTGAGACACTGAGACACTGAGACCCTGAGACCCTGAGACACTTGGACAATGAGACACTGAGAAGCTGAGACACTGAGACCCTGAGACACTAAGCACTGAGACCCAGAGATCCTGAGGCCCTGAGACACTGAGACACTGAGACCCAGAGACCGAGAGTCCCAGAATCCTAGAAACCCAAAGACACTGAGACCCAGAGACCCTGAGACACTGAGACCCAGAGACCCTGAGATACTGAGATACTGAGACCCTGATACACTGTGACACTGAGACACAGAGGCCCTGAGACCAAGACACCCAGTGACCATGAGACGCTGAGGCACTGAGACACTGAGAGCATGAGACACTGATACACAGCGAACCTGAGAAACTGAGACACTGAGATACCGAGACACCGAGACACTAAGACCCAGATACCCTGAGACACTGAGACCCAGAGACCAAGAGACATGAGACCCTGAGAGACAGACACCCAGAGGCACAGAGACCCAGAGACCCAGAGACCCTGTGACCCTGAGACCCTGAGCCACTGAGACACAGAGACCCAGAGACCCTGAGAAACTGAGACACTGAGACCCAGAGACCCAGAGACCTTGAGACACTGAGACCCTGAGACACTGAGGCACTGAGACCCAGAGACCCAGTGACCCTGAGACCCAAAGACCCTGAGACACTGAGACACAGAGACACAGAGACCCAGAAACACTGAGACCCTGAGACACGGAGAAAGTGAGTCCATGAGACACTGAGACCCTGAGACACTGAGTCACTGAGACCCTGAGACACTGAGACCCAGTGTCCCAGAGACCCAGAGACGCTGAGACCCAGGGACCCAGAGAGCCTGAGACATTGAGACACTGAGATCCTGAGAACCTGAGACACCGAGACACTGAGACTCTGAGACACTGAGACCCTGAAACACTGAGACCCAGAGACCGAGAGGCCCTGTGACCATGGGACCCAGAGAGCCTGAGACACTGATTCCCAGGGACCCTGAGACCCAGAGACCCAGAGCCCCTGAGACCCTGAGACACAGAGACATTGAGACCCAGAGGCCCTAACACCCGGAGACACTGAGACACTGAGACAGTGAGACACTGAGACACTGAGAACGAGAGGCCCATAGGCCCACAGACACTGAGACCCAAAGACACAGAGACACTGAGACACAGAGACCCTGAGGCTTTGAGACACTGAGATCCTGAGACCATGAGACCCAGAGACACTGAGATCCAGAGAGCCAGAGACACTGAGACACAGAGACCCTGAGACCCTAAGACTCATAGACCCTGAGACCCTGAGACTCTAGGATCCAGAGGTATAGAGACCCTGAGACACTGAGACCCTGAGACCCTGAGACACTAAGACACTGAGGCACAGAGACTCTGAGACCCTTAGTACAAGAGATGCAGAGACCCTGAGACCCTGAAACATCTGGACAGTGAGAAGCTGAGACCCTGAGACACTGAAACCCTAAGACCCTGAGACCCTGAGACACAGAGACAGTGAGACCCACAGACCAAGAGACCCAGTGAACCAGAGATCCAGAGCCCCTGAGACCCTGAGACAATGAGGCCCAGACACACAGTGGCCCAGAGACCCTGAGACACTGAGACACCGAGGCACTGAGACACAGAGATCCTGAGAAACTGAGACCCAGAGACCACGAGAAACTGAGAACCAGAGACCCTGAGACCGTGAGACAGTGAGATACTGAGACGCTGAGACCCTGAAACAGTGAGACACTGAGACGCTGAAACTCTTAGACACTGAGTCTCTGAGGCACAGTGACCCTGAGACACAGATACACTGAGACACTGATAAACTGAGACATTGAGTTCCTGAGACCCTGAGAAACAGAGAGCCAGAGACCCTGAGACCCTGAGCAACTGAGACCCTGAGACCATGAGCCACTGAGACCCTGAGATACTGGGACCCTGAGATACTGGGACCCTGAGACACTGAGACCCTGAGACACAGAGACCCTGAGACATTGAGACACTGCAACCCTGAAATCCTGAGACCCTGACACCCTGAGACCCTGAGACACTGAGACCCAGGGACCCTGAGACCCTGAGAAACTGAGTCACTGAGACACTGAGACCCTGAAACATTGAGACACTGAGACAGTGAGACACTGAGACCCTGAGAACTGAGAGCTGAGACTCTGAGACCCTGATTCCCCGAGACACAGAGAGACTGAGACACTGAGACACTGATACACAGGGACACTGAGACTCTGAGAAAATGTGACCCAGAGACCCTGAGACCCCGAGACCCCGAGACACTGAGAGCCTGAGACACTGGGACACTGAGAACCTGAGATCCTGAGACACTGAGACACTGAGACACTGTGACACTGAGACCCAGTTACCCAGAGACACAGAGACTCTGAGATACAGAGACAGTGAGATCAACAGACTAAGAGACCCAGAGAACCAAACATCCAGAGACCATGAGATCCTCAGACACTGAGACCCTGAGACACTGAGACCCAGAGACATTGAGACCCTGAGAAACTGAGACCCAGAGGCCCAGAGAAACAGAGACCCTGAAACAAAGAGACAGTGAGACCCACAGACCAAGAGACCCAGAGAACCAGAGATCCAGAGACCCTGAGACACTGAGACCCTGTGACAATGAAAAACTGAGACCCAGAGACCATGAGACCCTGACGAACTGAGACCCTGAGACACTGAGAGACTGAGACCCTGTGACACTGCGACACTGAGACTCTGAGACCCTGAGACACTGAGACCCTGAGACACTGAGACACTGAGACCCTGAGACCCTGAGACACTGAGACCCTGAGACACTGAGACACTGAGACCCTGAGACCCTGAGACCCTGAGGCACTGAGACCCTGAGACACTGAGACACTGAGACCCTGAGACCCTGAGACACTGAGACACTGAGACCCAGTTACCCAGAGACAGAGAGAGTCTGAGACACAGAGACAGTAAGGTCAACAGACCAAGGGACCCAGAGAACCAGACATCCAAAGACCCTGAGACACTGAGACCCAAACACGCAGGGACCCAGAGATCTTGAGACCCTGACACGCTGAGACCCTGAGACACTGAGACACAGAGACCCATAGACCCTGAGAAACTGAGACCCAGAGACCTAGAGAAACAGAGACCCTGAGACACAGAGACAGTGAGACCAAAGACCAAGAGACCCAGAGAACCAGAGATCCAGAGACCCTGAGACACAGAGACCCAGAGACACCGAGACACTAAGACCCTGAGTCCCTCAGCCACTGAGACACTGAGACCCAGAGACCCTAAGGGACTGAGACCTTGAGACGGTGAGACACTGAGACTCTGAGACCGTGAGACCTTGAGAAACTGAGACTGAGATCCTGACCTCCTGAGACACTGAGAGTCTGAGACACTGATTCCCAGGGACCCTGAGACTCAGAGACCCTGAGATACTGAGACCCTGAGAAAATGAGAGACAGAGACCCTGAGACCCTGAGAAAATGAGACCCAGAGATCCAGAGACCTTGAGACCCTGAGACACTGAGACACTGAGACCCTGAGACCTTGAGACCCAGAGACCCTGAGACACTGAGACACAGAGACATCTGAGGCACTGAGACACTGAAACCCAGAGACCCTGAGACACTGAGTCACTAAGACATTGAGACACAGGGACCCAGGGACACTGAGAACCTGAGAAACTGAGACCCAGAGACCCAGAGACACTGAGAAACTGAGGCCCGTAGACCCTGAGACCCTGAAATACTGAGACATGAGACACTGAGACCCTGAGACACTGAGACCCTGAGATCCTGAGACACTGAGACCCTGAGACACTGAGACACTGCGACACTGCGACTCTAAGACCCTGAGACACTGAGACACTGAGACCCAGAGACCCTGAGAACCTGAGACCCAGAGACCTAGAGACACAGAGACAAAGAGACCCAGATACCCTGAGACCCAGAGACAGTGAGATACTGAGACAATGGGACACTGAGACACAGATCCACTGAGGCACTGAGACACTGAGACCCCGAGACACTGTGACACTGAGTCCCTGAGACCCTGAGAAACTGAGACCCAGAGAACCTGAGACGCTGAGAAACTGAGGCCCATAGACCCTGAGACCCTGAGATACTAAGACATGAGACCCTGATACCCAGAGACACTGAGACACTGGGACCCTGAGACCTTGAGAAACTGAGACACAGAGACAATGAGACCCGAAGACCCTGAGACACTGACACACAGAGACCCAGAGACGCAGAGACCCTGTGACCATGAGACCCTGAGAACCTGAGACCCAGAGACACTGAGACCCCGGGATCCTGAGACCCAGATACCGTGAGACCCTGAGACCCTGAGGCACTGAGACACTGAGTCACAGGGACCCAGGGACACTGAGACCCTGAGAAAATCAGACACAGAGACACAGAGACACTGAGACCCAGAGACAAAGAGACCCAGAGACCCGGGAACAAGAGATCCAGAGACTCTGAGACAATGAGTCACTAAGACCCAGAGACCCTGAGACCCAGAAACCCTGAGACACAGAGACACTGAGACCCTTTGACCCAGAGACACTGAGAACCAATGACCCAGACACCCTGAGACACTGAGATGCTGGACACTGAGATACTGAGACCCAGAGAAACAGACACCCTGAGACCTAAAGACACAGAGACCCAGAGACCCTGAGACACTGAGACCCTGAGAATCAGAGACACTGACTCCCAGAGACCCAGAGACCCTGAGACACTGAGACACTGAGAACCAGAGACCGAGAGACCCAGAGACCTAGAAACACAGAGACCCAGGGATCCTGAGACATTGAGACTCAGAGACCCTGAGACCCAGAGACCCTGAGATACTGAGACACTGAGACCATGAGACACTGATACACAGAAACCCTGAGAACCTGAGACACCGAGACACCGAGACACTGAGACCCTGAGACACTGAGACACAGAGACGCAGAGACTCAGAGGCCAAGAGACACTGCGACCCAGAGACACAGGCACCCAGAGACACAGAGACCCAGAGACCCTGTGACCCTGAGACGCTGAACCACTGAGACACAGAGACACAGAGACACAGAGACCCTGAGAAACTGAGACACTGACACCCAGAGACCCTAATACACTGAGTCACTAAGACATTGAGACACAGGGACCCAGGGACACTGAGACCCTGAGAAACTGAGACACTGAGACCCAGAGAGACTGAGACACTGAGACCCAGAGAAACAGAAACCCAGAGACCGTGAGAAACTCAGAACCTGAGTCCCTGAGACCCTGAGACTCTGAGATCCAGAAACTCAGAGACCCTCAGTCCCTAAGAAACTGAGACACAGAGACCCAGGCACACGCAGTCCCAGAGACCCAGAGACCTCGTAACCTAGAGATCCAGAGACACTGAGAAACTGAGTCACAGAGACCCAGAGTCCCTGAGACACTGAGACATCGAGGCATTGAGACCCAGAGACACTGAGACACTGAGATCCTGAGACACTGAGATCCTGAGACACTGAGACCCAGTGACCCTGAGAGCCTGAGAAAGTGAGACCCAGAGACCCGGAGAACCTGAGACCCAAAGACCAAGAGACCCAGAGACCCTGAGACCCTGAGACAGTGAGATACTGAGACAAAGAGACACTGGGACACAGATACACTGAGACACTGAGACCCTGAGAACTGAGAACCAGAGACCCTGAGACGCTGAGAAGCTGAGGCCCGGAGACCCTGAGACCCTGAGATACTGAGACACTAACACCCAGAGACCCTGAGAAACTGAGACCCAGAGACCCTGCGACCCTGCGACCCTGAGACCCAGAGACCCAGAGACCTTGAGACACTGAGACAGTGAGACACTGAGACACAGGGACTCTGAGATCTTGAGAAACTGAGACACTGAGGTCCTGAGCCCGTGGGACACTGAGACACTGAGAATCTGAGACCCTGAGACACTGAGACCCTGAGACAATGAGACACTGAGACCCTAAGACGCTGAGACACTGAGACCCCGAGACCCTGAGACACTGAGACACTGAGACCCAGAGACACCAGAGACCCTGAGACCCAGAGACCCTGACACACTGAGACCGTGAGACACTGAGACACTGGGACCCTGAGACCTTGAGAAACTGAGACACTGAGATCCTGAGCCCCTGAGACACTGAGACCCTGAGACACTGAGACCCTGAGACAATGAGACACTGAGACCCTGAGACACTGAAACCCGAAGACCCTGAGTCACTGAGACACAGAGACCCAGAGATGCAGAGACCCTGTGACCATGAGACCCTGAGAACCTGAGTCCCAGAGACAGTGAGACCCAGGGATCCTGAGACCCAGAGACCCTGAGACACTGAGGCACTGAGACAAAGAGACACTGAGACACCAAGACCCAATTACTCAGAGACAATGAGACACTGAGACCCAGAGACACAGAGACCCAGAGAGACAGAGACCCTGAGACCCTGAAACCCAGAGACTCAGACACACAGCGACCCTGAGACCCTGAGTCACTGAGACACTGAGACACAGAGACCCAGGGACACTGAGACCCTGAGAAAATCAGACACAGAGACACTGAGGCCCAGAGACAATGAGAACCACAGACTCCGGGGCCCAGAGGTCCAGAGACTCTGAGACCCAGAAACCCTGAGACCCAGAGACACTGAGACCCTGAGACCCAGAGACACTGAGAACCAATGACCAAGACACCCTGAGACCCAGAGACCAGAGACCCTGAGACACTGAGACCATGTGACCCTGAGACACTGAGAGACTGAGACACTGAGACGCTGGTCACTGAGACACAGAGACCCAGAGAAACAGAGACCCAGAGACACTGAGACCCAGAAACCCAGGTACACTGAGACCCTCAGAAACTGAGACCCAGATACCCAGAGACACTGAGACCCAGAGACAAAGAGACCCTGAGAAACTGAGACACTGAAACCCAGAGACACAGAGACCCTGGGACCCAGACACCCAGAGACTCTGAGACACTGAGAACCAGAGACCCAGAGACCAAGAGACCGTGAGACCCAGAAACCCTGAGCCCCAGAGACCAGAGACCCTGAGACAATGAGACCATGAGACCCTGACACACTGAGACACAATGACCCTGACACACTGAGACATGGAGACCAGAGTCCCAGAAACCCTGAGTCACTGAGACACTGAGACTCTGAGGTCCTGAGGCCCTGAGACACTGAGACGCTGAGACCCGGAGACCCTGAGACAGTGAGACCCTGAGGCACTGAGACACTGAGACGCTGAGACAATAAGACCCTGAGACCCTGAGACACTGAGTCCAGGAGACTCTGAGACACTGAGGCTGAGAGACCCTGAGACCCTGAGACCCTGAGTCACTGAGACACTGAGACACAGAGACCCAGGGACACTGAGACCCTGAGACCCAGAGACGCTGGGACCCAGAGATCCAGAGACTCTGAGACATTGAGTCACTGAGAACCAGAAACACAGAGACCCTGAGACCCAGAGACCCTGAGACCTAGAAACACTGAGACCCAGACACACGGAGACCCTGAGACCCAGAGACACTGGGAACCCATGACGCAGACACCCTGAGACCCAGAGACCAGAGACCCTTAGACACTGAGACCATGAGACCCTGAGACACTGAGACACTGAGAGACTGAGACACTGAGACCCTGCACACTGAGACACTGAGACCCAGAGAAACAGAAACCCTGAGACCTGGAAACCCAGAGACCCAGAGACACTGAGACACTGAGACCTTGCAAACCAGAGACACTGACTCCCAGAGACCCAGAGACCCTGAGAAACTGAGACACTGAGAACCAGAGACCGAGAGACCCAGAGACCTAGAAACCCAGAGACCCAGAGACCCTGAGACACTGAGACGTTGATACTCAGAGACCCTGGGACCCAGAGATCCTGAGACGAAGAAACACTGAGACCCAGACACACTGAGACCCTGAGACCCAGAGACACTGGGAACCAATGACCCAGACACCCTGAGACCCAGAGACCTGAGACCCTGAGACACTGAGACCATGAGACCCTGAGAGACTGAGAGACTGAGACACTGAGACCCTGGACACTGAGACACTGAGACCCAGAGAAACAGAGACCCTGAGACCCTGAGACCCGGAGACCCAGAGACCCAGAGACCCTGAGACACTGAGACCTTGAGAACCAGAGACACTGACTCCCAGAGACCCAGAGAGCCTGAGAAACTGAGAAACTGAGACACTGAGACCCAGATACCGAGAGACCCAGAGACCTAGAAACCCAGAGACCCAGACACTCAGTGAACCTGAGACCCTGAGACGCTGAGACACTGAGACACTGAGACCCAGAGGCCCTGAGACCCTGAAAAACTGAGACAATGTGGCCAAGATGAGTCCCTGAGACCCAGAGACCCTGAGACACTGAGACACTAAGACATTGAGACTCAGGGACCCAGGGGCACTGAAAACCTGAGAAACTGAGACCCTGAGACCCAGAGAACTCGAGAACTAGAGAGCCTGAGAAACTGAGAACCTGAGTCCCAGAAACTCAGAGACACTCAGTCCCTGAGAAACTTGGACACAGAGACCCAGGCACACACAGACCCAGAGACCCTGAGACACTGACATCCAGAGACCCGGAGACCTCGTAACCCAGAGACCCAAAGACACTGAGACACTGAGACATTGAGACACTGAGACCCAGAGACACTGAAGCCCTGAGACCCTGAGATCCTGAGACACTGAGACCCAGAGACCCTGAGACACTGAGACCCTGAGACCCTGAGACACTGAGACCCAGAGACCCTGAGACACTGAGACCCAGTGACCCAGAGTCCCAGAAACACAGAGGCCAGGGGACGCGGCGACACTGACACAGTGACACACTGAGACAGTGAGACACGGAGACCCAGAGACCCAGTGACGCAGAGGCCTAGAGACCCAGAGACCTCGAGACGCTGAGACCCTGAGACAATTAAAAACTGAGACCAGGGATACAGAGACCCTGAGACATTGAGACACAGAGACCCTGGGACCCAGAGACCCCGAGACGCTGAGAACCTGAGGGACTGATACAATGAGACACAGTGACCCAGAGACAATGAGACCCTGAGAAACTGAGACCCTGAGACACTGAGACCCAGAGATCCAGGCACCCAGAGACCCTGAGACACTGAGACCCTGAGACGCAGAGACCCTGAGACACTGAGACCCGGAGATCCAGAGACACAGAGACCCTGAGACCATGAGACACTGAGATACTGAGAAACTGAGTGAGAAACTGAGACACTGAGACCAGAGACCCAAAAACCCTGAAACCCTAAGATACTGAGACCCGGAGACCCAGAGACACTGAGACCCTGAGACACTGAGACCCAGAGAACCAGAGAACCAGAGACCCAGAGACCTAGAGACCCTGAGAATCCGAGTCCCAGAGACCCTGATACCCAGTGTCCCAGAGACACAGAGACCCAGAGACCCTGAGACACTGAGAGCCAGAAACCCAGAGACCCAGAGACAATGAGACACTGAGACCCAGAGACCCGGAGACACTGAGACCCTGAGACCCTGAGACACTGAGACCCAGAGACCCGGAGACACTGAGACACAGAGACCCTAAGACCCAGACACCCAGAGACAATGAGACACTGAGAAACAGAGACCCCGGCACCCTGAGAAACTGAGACCCTGAGACCCAGAGACCCTGAGACGCGGAGACACTGAGATCCTGAGACCCTGCGACACTGAGACTCAGTGATCCAGAGTCCCAGAGACACAGAGACCACAGGACCCAGAGACCCTGACATAGTGACACACTCAGACAGTGTGACACAGAGGCCCAGTGACGGAAAGGCGCAGAGGCGCAGAGACCCAGAGACCGTGAGACACTGAGATCCTGAGACAATGAAACTCTGAGACCCAGAGACATTGAGACACTGAGAAACTGAGACCCAGATACCCAGAGACACTGAGACACTGAGACCCAGAGACCCTGAGACCCTGAGAAACTGAGACACTGAGACCCAGAGGCCCTGAGACCCTGAAAAACTGAGACAATGTGACCATGAGACCCTGAGATCCAGAGACCCTGAGACACTGAGTCATTAAGACACTGAGACACAGAGACCCAGGGACACTGAGACTCTGAGAAACTGAGACCCTGAGACACGGAGACATGGAGACACGGAGACCCAGAGACCTCGAGACCTTGAGATCCTGAGAAACTGAGATCCTGAGTCCCTGAGACTCAGAGACACTGAGACACAGAGACTCAGAGACCCTCAGTCCCTGAGAAACTGAGACACAGAGACCCAGGTTCACACAGACCCAGAGACCCTGAGACACTAACATCCAGAGACCCAGAGTCCCAGAGACCTAGTAACCCAGAGACCCAGAGACACTGAGTCACAGACACCCAGACTCCCTAAGACACTGAGACACTGAGACTCTGAGACACTGAGACCCAGAGACACTAAGACCCTGAGACCCTGAGACACTGAGACACTGAGACCCAGAGACACTAAGACCCTGAGACCCTGAGACACTGAGACACTGAGACCCAGAGACACTGAGACCCTGAGACACTGAGACCCAGTGACCCAGAGTCCCAGAAACACAGAGACCAGGGGACGCGGCGACACTGACACAGTGACACACTGAGATAGTGAGACACGGAGACCCAGAGACCCCGTGACGCAGAGGCCCAGAGACCCTGAGACGCTGAGACCCTGAGACAATTGAAAACTGAGACCAGAGATACAGAGACCCTGAGACATTGAGACACAGAGACCCTGAGACACAGAGACTCCGAGACTCTGAGACCCTGAGGGACAGATACAATGAGACACAGTAACCCACAGACACTGGGACCCTGAGACCCTGAGACTCTGAGACCCTGAGACTCTGAGACACTGAGACCCGGAGACGCAGAGACACAGAGACCCTGAGACCCTGAGACGCTGAGATACTGAGAAACTGTGACACTGAGACCAGAGACCCAAAGACCCTGAAACCCTGAGACACTGAGACCCAGAGACACTGAGACCCAGAGACACTGAGACCCTGAGACACTGTGACACGGAAACACTGAGAACCTGACACCATGAGACCCAGAGGCCCTGAGGTGCAGAGACCCTGAGACAAAGAGACAGTGAGACCCACAGACCAAGAGACCTAGAGAACCAGAGGTCCAGAGACCCTTTGACCCTGAGACCCTGAGACACTGAGACCCAGTGACCCAGAGTCCCAGAAACACAGAGACCAGGGGACCCTGTGACCCTGACACAGTGACACACTGAGACAGTGAGACACGGAGACCCAGAGACACAGTGACGCAGAGGCCCAGAGACCCTGAGACACTGAGACCCTGAGACGCTGAGACAATTAAAAACTGAGACCAGAGATACAGAGACCCTGAGACATTGAGACACAGAGACCCTGACGCACAGAGACCCTGAGACCCTGATACAATGAGACACAGTGACCCACAGACACTGAGACCCTGAGACCCTGAGCTCCTGAGACTCTGAGACAGTGAGACACTGAGACCCTGAGACACGGAGACACTGAGACACTGAGACCCTGAGACCCTGAGACACGGAGACACTGAGACACTGAGAAACTGAGACCCTGAGACACTGAGACTCTGAGACAGTGAGACACTGAGACCCTGAGACACTGAGACATTGAGACACTGAGACACTGAGACCCTGAGACACTGAGAGCTGAGACTCTGAGACCCTGAGACACTGAGACCCTGAGACACAGAGAGACTGAGACCCTGAGACACGGAGACACTGAGGCCCTGAGACACTGAGATCCAGAGAAAATGAGGCACCGAGAACCTGAGACAATGATACACTGAGACACTGAGACCCTGGGACCCAGGGAACCAGAGACCCGGAGACACTGAGACCCTCAGACAAAGAGACACTGAGACCCTGAGACACTGAGAGACTGTGACCATGAGACCCTGAGACCCTAAGACACTGAGACCCTGATAGACTGAGACCCTGAGTCGCTGCAACACTGAGACCCAGAAACACTGAGAACGAGAGACCCAGAGACCCTGAGACGCAGAGACCCTGAGAAAATTAAAAACTGAGACCAGAGATACAGAGACCCTGAGACATTGAGACACAGAGACCCTGAGACACAGAGACCCCGAGACTCTGCGACCCTGAGGGACTGATACAATGAGACACAGTGACCCACAGACACTGAGACCCTGAGAAACTGAGACCCTGAGACCCTGAGACTCTGAGACAGTGAGACACTGAGACCCTGAGACACGGAGACACTGAGACACTGAGACCCTGAGACACTGAGGCATTGAGACAGTGAGTCACTGAGACCCTGAGACACTGAGAATGAGACTCTGAGACCCTGAGACACTGAGACCCTGAGACACTGAGACCCTGAGACACTGAGACACGGAGGCCCTGAGACACTGAGACCCTGAGACATAGAGAGATTGAGACCCTGAGACACAGAGGCACTGAGGCCCTGAGACACTGTGACCCAGAGAAAATGAGACACTGAGAACCTGAGACAATGATACACTGAGACACTGAGACCCTGGGACCCAGGGAACCAGAGACCCGGAGACACTGAGACACTCAGGCACTGAGACACTGAGACCCTGAGACACTGAGAGACTGTGACCATGAGACCCTGAGACCCTAAGACACTGAGACCCTGAGAGACTGAGACCCTGAGACACTGAGACACTGAGACACTGTGACCCTGAGACACTGAGACACTGAGACACTGAGGCCCTGAGACCCTGAGACACAGGGACACAGAGAACCAGACATGCAGTGACCCATGTCCCTGAGAACCTGAGACACTGATACACAGAGACCCTGAGTCCCTGAGAAACTGAGACACTGAGACCCTGAGAAGCAGAGACCCTGAGACCAAGAGAACCTGAGACCCTGAGACACTGAGACCCTGCCGCACTGAGACACTGAGACACTGAGACCCTGCGACACTGAGACACTGAGACACTGAGACCCTGCGACACTGAGACCCTGAGACATTGAGGCCCTGCAACCCTGAAACCCTGAGACCCTGAGAAAATGAGACACTGAGACCCTGAGACACTGTGACACTGAGAAACTCAGACTCTGAGACACTGAAACACTGAAACACTGAGACACTGAGACACTGAGGCACAGAGACCCTGAGACCCAGACTACCAGAGATGCAGACACCCTGAGACCCTGAGACCCTGAGACACTGAGACACTGAGACCCAGACACGCAATGACCCAGAGAATCTGAGAACCTTAGACCCTAAGACACAGAGACCCTGAGACCCTGAGAAACTCAGACCCAGAGACCCTGAGAAGCAGAGACCCTGAGACCCTGAGCCACTGAGACACAGAGACCCAGAGACCCTGAGACCCTGAGACACTGAGACACTGAGACACTGAGACTCTGAGACCCAGAGACATTGAGACACTGAGAAACTGAGACCCAGATACCCAGAGACACTGAGACACTGAGACCCAGAGACCCTGAGACCCTGAGAAACTGAGACACTGAGACCCAGAGACCCTGAGACCCAGAGACCCTGTGACCCTGAGACCCTGAGCCACTGAGACCCTGAGACCCAGAGACCCAGAGACCCAGAGACCCTGAGATGCTGAGACACAGAGACCCAGCGAGACTGAGACCCTGAGAAACTGAGGCCCAGATACCCAGAGACATTGTGACACTGAGACCCAGAGACAAAGAGACCCTGAGAAACTGAGACACTGAGACCCAGAGACCCTGAGACGCAGAGACCCTGAGACCCTGAGACCCAGAGACCCAGAGACCCAGAGGCCCAGAGACCCTGGGACCCAGAGATCCAGAGACTCTGAGACACTGAGACCATGAGACCCTGAGAGACCGAGAGACTGAGGCACTGAGACACTGAGACCCTGGACACTGAGAAAATGAGACCTTGAGAACCAGAGACACTGACTCCCAGAGACCCAGTGACCCTGAGAAACTGAGACACTGAGACCCTGAGAAGCAGAGACCCTGAGACACTGAGACCCTGCCGCACTGAGACACTGAGACACTGAGACCCTTCGACACTGAGACACTGAGACCCTGAGACATTGAGGTCCTGCAACCCTGAAACCCTGAGATCCTGAGACCCTGAGAAGCTGAGACACTGAGACCCTGAGATGCTGAGACACAGAGACCCAGAGACCCTGAGACCCAGAGACCCTGAGACCCAGAGACCCAGAGACCCAGAGACCCTGAGACCCGGAGGCCCAGAGACCCTGGGACCCAGAGATCCAGAGACTCTGAGACACTGAGACCATGAGACCCTGAGAGACCGAGAGACTGAGACACTGAGACACTGAGACCCTGGACACTGAGAAAATGAGACCTTGAGAACCAGAGACACTGACTCCCAGAGACCCAGTGACCCTGAGAAACTGAGACACTGAGACCCAGAGTCCGAGAGACCCAGAGACCTAGAAACCCAGAGACCCTGTGATACTGAGACACTGAGACCCTGAGATACTGAGTCACTGGGACCCAGAGACCGAGAGACCCTGAGACACTGAGACCCTGAGACACTTAGACATTGAGACAGTGAGACACAGAAACACTTTGACCATGAAACACTGAGATATGAGACACTGAAACGCTGAGACATTGAGACCCTGAGACCCTGACACCCTGAGACACTGAGACCCAGAGACCTTGAGACACTGTGACCCTGAGACACTTAGACATTGAGACACTGAGACAGTGAGACACTGAGGCACTGAAACACTGGGACCCTGAGATCTTGAGAAACTGAGACACTGAGGTCCTGAGCCCGTGAGACTCTGAGACACTGAGACACAGAGACCCTGAGACAATGAGACCCTGAGACCCCGAGACCCTGAGACACTGAGACCCAGAGACCCCAGAGACCCTGAGACCCAGAGACCCAGAGACCCTGAGACACTGAGACCGTGAGACACTGACACACTGGGACCCTGAGACCTTGAGAAACTGAGACACTGTGGTCCTGAGCCCCTGAGACACTGAGAACCTGAGACAATGAGACACTGAGACCCTGAGACACGGAGACCCGAAGACCCTGAGACACCGAGACACAGAGACCCAGAGACGCAGAGACCCTGTGACCATGAGACCCTGAGAACCTGAGTCCCAGAGACAGTGAGACCCAGGGATCCTGAGACCCAGAGACCCTGAGACATTGAACATAGAACATAGAACATAGAACATTACAGCGCAGAACAGGCCCTTCGGCCCACGATGTTGCGCCGACCAGTTACAAAACAATGACCCACTAACCTAAACCAATCCCTTCTCGTCCATAAACCTATCCACGGATCTCTTAAACGCCCCCAAACTAGGCGCACTGAGGCACGGAGACAAAGAGACACTGAGACACAGAGACCCAATTACTCAGAGACAATGAGACACTGAGACCCAGAGACACAGAGACCCAGAGACCCAGAGAGACAGAGACCCTGAGACCGTGAGACCCTGAGTCACTGAGACACTGAGACCAGAGACACTGAGAACCAATGACCCAGACACCCTGAGACACCGAGATCAGAGACCCTGAGACACTGAGACACTGTGGCCCAGAGACCCTGAGACCCTGAGACACTGAGACCCTGAGACCTCGAGACCCGGAGACCCAGTTTCCCAGAGACCCTGAGAAACTGAGACAATAAGATACCGAGACACTGAGACACTGAGACCCTGTGCCCCTGAGGCACTGATACGCTGAGACGCTGATACACAGAGACACTGAGACCCTGAGTCCGTGAGAACCTGAGACACTGAGACCCTGAGACACTGCGACATTGAAACCCAGAGACACAGAGAACCTGAAACCCTGAGACACTGAGACCCTTAGACCCAGAGACCCTGAGACCCAGAGACACTGAGACACTGGGACCCTGAGACACTGAGACACGAAGCGCTGAGACATTGAGACACTGAGACACTGAGACCCTGAGGCGCTGAGACCCTGAGAGCCTGAGACACTAAGCACTGAGACCTAGAGACCCTGAGACCCAGAGACATTGAGACGCGGAGAAACTGAGACCCAGACACCCAGAAACCCAGAGACCCTAAGACCCTGAGACACTGAGACCCTGAGACTCAGAGACCCTGAGACCCACTTTCCCAGAGTCCCTGAGATACTGATACCCTCAGACACCGAGACACTGAGACACTGAGACCCTGAGACACAGAGACACTGCGACCCTGAAACCCTGGGACCCTAAGACCCTGAGACACAGAGACACAGAGACCCAGAGACGCTGAGACCCACAGAACCTGAGACACTGAGACACTCAGGACCTGAGACACTGAAACAGTGAGACACTGAGACACTGAGACACTGTGACCCAGAGACCCTGAGACCCTGAGACCCTGAGACACTAAGCACTGAGACCCAGAGACGCTGACACCCTGTGACCCTGAGACACTGAGACCCTCAGACACTGAGACACTGTGACCCAGAGATCCTGAGACCCTGAGACACTAAGCACTGAGACCCAGAGACGCTGAGACGCTGAGACCCTGTGACCCTGTGACCCTGAGACACTGAGACCCTGAGACTCAGTGATTCTGAGACCCAGAGACTCTGACACACTGAGACCCTGAGGCACTGAGACACTGAGACCCTGAGACACTCATCACTGAGGCACAGATATCCTGAGACACTGAGACACTGAGACCCAGAAACCCAAAGGCCCTGAGACCCAGAGACCCTGAGGCACTGAGACACTGAGACACTCAGACAAGAGACTCTGAGACCCAGAGATCCTGAGACACTGAGACACTATGACCCTGCAATACTGAGAGACTGAGACACTGAGACCCTGAGAACCTGAGACACTGAGACAGAGACCCTGAGACACTGAGACACTGAGACCCAAAGACATGGAGGCCCTGACACCCAGAGACCCAGAAAACCTGAGACCCTGAGACCCAGAGACCCTGAGACCCATAGACCCAGAGACCCTGAGACCCTGAGACACTGGGACACAGAGTCCCTGAGACACTTAGACACTGAGACGCTGAGACCCTGAGACACTGAGACCCAGAGACCCTGAGATTCTGAGACACTGAGACCCTGAGACCATGAGACACTGTTACCCTGTGACCCTGAGACACTGAGAGCCTGAGACACTGAGTCCCTGAGACCCTGAGACGCTCAGCACTGAGAGATTGAGACACTGAGACCATGAGACTCAGAGACCCGGAGACCCAGTTTCCCAGAGACCCTGAGAAACTGGGACCCTAAGACACCGAGACATTGAGACACTGAGACCCTGAGCCCCTGAGACACTGTGACATTGAGACCCTGAGACACTGAGACGCAGAGACCCTGAGACACTGAGATTCTGAGACACTGAGGCCCTGAGACACTAAGTCCCTGAGACCCTGAGACACTAAGCAATGAGACCCTGAGACACTGAGACCCTGATACACTGAGACCCTGATACAGTGTGCCCCTGAGATGCTGAGACACTGAGACCCAGAGACACTGAGTTCCTGAGACCCTGAGACGCAGAGACCCTGAGACCCAGAGACCCTGAGACCCTGAGATGCTAAGAGATTGAGACCCAGAGACCCTGAGACACTGAGAAACGGACACACTGAGACCCAGACACCCAGAAACCCAGAGACCCTAAGGCCCTGAGAAGCTGAGGCCCTGAGACTCAGAGACCCTGAGACCCAGTTTCCCAGAGACCCTGAGAAACTGAGACCCTAAAACACTGAGACGCTGAGAGACTGAGACACTGAGCCCCTGAGAGACTGAGGCACTGTGACCCTGAGAGTCTTAGACACTGAGACCCAGAGACACAGAGACCGTGAGGAACTGAGACCCAGAGACCCTGAGACCCAGAGACCCACAGACCAAGAGACCCGGAGAACTGAGACCCTGAGACCCAGACACACAGCCCCTGAGCCCTTGCGACACTGAGACCCTGAGAGACTGAGACACTGTGACCCTGAGACCCAGAGACTGTGAGACTCTGAAACACAGAGACACTGAGCCCCTGAGACACTGAGCCCCTGAGACACTGAGACACTGAGCCCCTGAGACACTGAGCCCCTGAGACACTGAGACACTGAGCCCCTGAGACACTGAGCCCCTGAGACACTGAGACACTGAGCCCCTGAGACACTGAGCCCCTGAGACACTGAGACACTGAGGCCCTGAGACACAGAGGCATTGAGATACTCAGACCCTGAGACACTTAGACCCTGAGACGGTAAGGCACTGAGACCCCGAGACACTGAGACACTAAGCACTGAGACCCTGAGACACTGAGACACGGAGACACTAAGACCAAGAAACCTAGAGACCCTGAGACCCAGAGTCCGAGAGAGCCGGACACCCAGAGACCCAGAGACCATGAGAAAATGAGACCTCCGATACTGAGACACTGAGTCTCTGAGACACCAAGACACTGAGCACCTGAAACACTGAGACACTGAGACCCTGAGACCCTGAAATACAGAGACACTGAGACCCTGAGATACTGAGGCCCTGAGAAACTGAGACACAGACACTGAGACATTGAGATACTGAGACCCTGAGATGCTGAGACACTGAGACACTGAGACACTGAGATCCAGAAACACTGAGACACTGAGACCCTGAGACACTGAGACCCTGAGACACTGAGACCCTGAGACACTGAGACACGGGACACTGAGACACAGACACCGAGATACTCATGGAACCCGAGACCCTGAAGCACTGACACCCTGAGACTCAGAGGCCCTCAGACCCAGAGACCCTGAGACCCACACACCCAGACACTCTGAGACACTGAGACCCTGAGACACTGAGACCCAGAGACGCTGAGACTCTGGGATATGAGACTCAGATACCCTGAGACACAGACACTGAGGCACGGAGGCACTGAGAAACTGAGACACTGAGATCCAGAGACCCTGAGATTGTGAGATACTGAGACCCTGAGAGCTGAAGACACTGAGACATGGCGACACTGAGACCCAGAGACCCTGAGACCCTGAGACACTGAGTTCCAAGACCATGCAACCCTGCGACACTGAGACCCAGAGACCCGGACACCCAGAGACCCAGAGACCCGAAGAAACTGAGACCCTCAGACACTGAGACACTGAGACACTGAGCCCCTGAGAGACTGAGGCACTGTGACCCTGAGAGACTGAGACACTGTGACCCTGAGACCCTGAAACACCTAGACACTGAGACCCTGAGACCCTGAGACACTGGGACACTGAGGCCCTGAGGCACGGAGACACTGAGACATTGAGATACTGAGGCCCTGAGACACTGACACGCTGAGACGCTGAGACAATGAGACTCTGAGGCACTGAGACCCTGTGACCCAGAAACACAGAGACACTGAGACCCTGAAACCCTGAGACAATGAGACACTGCAACATTGAGACACTGAGACCCTGAGACATTGAGACACTGAGACCCTGAGATACTGAGACCCTGAGACCCAGAGACCCTGAGACCTGAAACACTGAGACACTGAGTCACAGAGACCCTGAGACACTGAGGCCCTGAGACATTGAAACCCTGAGACGCTGAGACACTGAGACCCTGAGGCACTGAGACCCTGAGCCACTTAGCACTGAGACCCGGAATCCCTGAGACCCTGAGACACTGAGACACGGAACACTGAGACCCAGACACCCAAATACCCATGGACCCTGAGACCGTCAGGCACTAAGCACTGAGACTTTGAGACACTGAGGCCCTGAGACATTGAAACCCTGAGACGCTGAGACACTGAGACCCTGAGGCACTGAGACCCTGAGCCACTTAGCACTGAGACCCGGAATCCCTGAGACCCTGAGACACTGAGACACGGAACACTGAGACCCAGACACCCAAATACCCATGGACCCTGAGACCCTCAGGCACTAAGCACTGAGACCCTGAGACACTGAGACCAAGAAACCCAGAGACCCTGAGACCCAGAGTCCCAGGGGCCCTTGAGACCCTGAGACACTGAGACCCTGAGCCCCTGAGGCACTGATACGCTGAGACGCTGAAACACAGAGACACTGAGACACTGAGACACTGAGTCCGTGAGAACCTGAGACACTGAGACCCTGAGACACCGAAACCCAGAGACCCAGAGAACCTGAGACCCTGAGACACTGAGACCCTGAGGCACAGAGACACTGAGACCCTGAGACACTGAGACCCTGAGGCATTGAGTCCTTGAGACCCTGAGCCACTAAGCACTGAGACCCGGAGACCCTGAGACCCTGAGACCCTGAGACACGGGACACTGAGACCCAGACACCCAGATACCCATGGACCCTGAGACCCTCAGGCACTGTGACCCTGAGACTCAGAGACCCTCAGACCCAAAGACCCTCAGACCACAGGCCCAGAGAGTCTGAGACACTGAGACCCTGAGACACTGAGACTCTGAGACACTGAGACACTGAGACCCGGATACCCTGAGCCACTGAGACACTGAGACATGGAGTCACTGAGACCCTGACACACTGAGACACTGAGACCCAGAGACCCTGAGATCAAGAGACCCAGAGACCCTGAGATAGTGAGACACTGAGACCCTGAGAGCCTGAGACACTGAGACCCAGAGTCACAGAGACCCTGAGACACAGAGACACTGGGACCCTGTGACACTGAGACATTGAGACCCAATGACCCAATCCCTGAGACACTGACACACTGAGTCCCTGAGACAGTGAGACACTGAGACACTGAAACACTCATGCCTAGAGACACTGAGACACTGACACCCTGAGACACTGAGACACTGAAACACAGAGACACTGAGTCCCTGAGAAACTGAGACCCAGAGACCCAGAGACCCTGAGACCAAGAGTCCCAGACACCCAGATACCCAGAGACCCTGAGACACTGAGACTCAGAGACCCAGAGACCCTGAGACCCAGAGACCCTGAGACCCTGAGACACTGAG
This sequence comes from Carcharhinus amblyrhynchos, assembly GCF_965287045.1. Taxonomy (NCBI): domain Eukaryota; kingdom Metazoa; phylum Chordata; class Chondrichthyes; order Carcharhiniformes; family Carcharhinidae; genus Carcharhinus; species Carcharhinus amblyrhynchos. Next base: position 387,208 of record NW_027649864.1, read on the forward strand.
ACCCTGAGACACTGAGACACAGAGACCCAGTGACCCAGAGACTGTGAAAAACTGAGACCCAGAGACCCTGAGACCCAGAGACCCACAGACACAAAGACCTGGAGACCCTGAGACACTGAGACACTGAAACACAGAGACACTGAGTCCCTGAGACACTGAGACCCAGAGACCCAGAGACACTGAGATACTGAGACCTGGATATCCTGAGCCACGGAGACACTGAGACACGGAACACTGAGACCCTGACACACTGAGACACTGAGACCCTGAGACCCAGAGACCCACAGACACAAAGACCCGGAGAACTGAGACCCTGAGACCCAGACACACTGAGATCCTGAGACACTGAGACACTGTGACTCTGAGAGTCACAGACCAAGACACCCTGAGACCCAGAGACTCAGAGACCCTGAGACACTGAGAGCCAGAGACCCAGGCACCCAGAGACCCTGACACCCAGCGACTCAGGGACCCTGAGGCCCTGAGACACTGAGACCCTGAGACTCAGAGACACTGAGACTTAGAGACCCTGAGACCCACAGAACCAGAGACCCTGAGACACTGAGACACTGAGACCCAGAGACCCTGACACAGTGAGACACTGAGATCCGGATACCCTGAGACACTGAGACACTGAGACCCTGAGACACTGAGACTCTGTGACACTGAGACACTGAGACCCAGAGACCCTGAGACCAATAGACCCAGAGACCCTGAGACCCTGAATACTGAGATACTGAGACCCTGAGAGCCTGAGACACTGAGACCCTGAGACCCAGAGACACAGAGACCCTGAGACCCTGAGACACTGAGACCCAGAGACCAAGAGACCCTGAGATCCTGAGACACTGAGACCCAGAGACCCTGAGAAACTGAGACCCTCAGACACTGAGGCTCTGAGAACCATGACACTGAGCCCCTGACACACTGAGACACTGAGACCCAGAGACCCTGAGACCAAGAGACCCAGAGACCCTGAGATAGTGAGATAGTGAGATACTGAGACCTTAAGAACCTGAGACACTGAGACCCAGAGACCTTGAGACACAGAGACTCTGAGACACTGAGACCCTGAGACACTGAGACACTGAGACACTGAGACCCAGAGACCCTGAGACCCATACACCCACAGGCCCAGAGACCCGGAGAACTGAGTACCTGAGACCCAGACAAACTGAGACCCTGAGACACTGAGACACTGAGACACAGACCCAGAGAACCTGAGACCCAGAGACCCACAGGCCAGAGACCTGGAGAATTGAGTACCTGAGACACAGACAAACTGAGACCCTGAGACACTGAGACACTGAGACTCACAGAGCAAGACACCCTGAGACCCAGAGACACAGAGACCCTGAGACCCTGAGACACTGAGACCCAGAGACCAAGAGACCCTGAGACCCAGAGACACAGAGACCCTGAGACCCTGAGACACTGAGACCCAGAGACCAAGAGACCCTGAGATCCTGAGACACTGAGACCCAGAGACCCTGAGAAACTGAGACCCTCAGACACTGAGGCTCTGAGAACCAGGACACTGAGCCCCTGACACACTGAGACACTGAGACCCAGAGACCCTGAGACCAAGAGACCCAGAGACCCTGAGATAGTGAGATACTGAGACCTTGAGAGCCTGAGACACTGAGACCCAGAGACCTTGAGACACAGACACTCTGAGACACTGAGACCCTGAGACACTGAGACACTGAGACCCAGAGACCCTGAGACCCAGACACCCACAGGCCCAGAGACCCGGAGAACTGAGTACCTGAGACCCAGACAAACTGAGACCCTGAGACACTGAGACACTGAGACACAGACCCAGAGAACCTGAGACCCAGAGACCCACAGGCCAGAGACCTGGAGAATTGAGTACCTGAGACACAGACAAACTGAGACCCTGAGACACTGAGACACTGAGACTCACAGAGCAAGACACCCTGTGACCCAGAGACTCAGAGACCCTGAGGCACTGAGACACTGAGACCCAGAGGCCCTGAGACACTGAGGCCCAGATACCCTAAGACACTGAGACAATGAGACACTGACACCCTGAGACACTGAGACCCGGAGACACTGAGACCCATAGACACTGAGACCAAGAGACCCAGAAACCCTGAGGCACTGAGACACAGAGAAACTGAGACCAAGACACCCAGAAACCCAGAGACCCAGAGACCCTCAGACACTGAGACCCTGAGAGGTAGAGACTCAGAGACCCAGTTTCCCAGAGACCCTGAGAAACTGTGACACTAAGACACTGAGACCCTGAGACCCTGAGACACTGAGACACTGAGACACGGAGACACTGAGACTCAGAGACCCAGAAACCCCAAGATAGTAAGATACTGAGACCCTGGGAGACTGAGACACAGAGATCCTGAGCCTCTGAGTCATTGAGACACTGAGACACAGAGTCCCAGGGACACTGAGACACTCAGAATCTGAGACCCAGATACCCAGAGGCACAGAGATACTGAGACCCAGACACACAGAGACCCTGAGTCCCAGAGACCCAGAGATGCTGGGACCCAGAGATCCAGAGACTCTGAGACACTGAGTCACTGAGTCACTGAGAACCAGAGACCCTGAGACCCAGAGACCCAGAGACACTGAGAACCTATGACCCAGGCACCCTGAGACACAGAGACTGAGGCCCTGGACACTGAGACGCTGAGACCCACAGAAACAGAGACCCTGAGACACTGAGACCCAAAGACACTGACTCCCAGAGACCCAGAGACACTGAGACACTGAGTCACAGAGGTCCTGAGACACTGAGACACTGACTCACAGAGACCCTGTGACACTGAGACCCAGAGACCCTGAGATACTGAGACACTGAGACCCTGAGACACTGTGACACTGAGACACAGAGACCCAGTGACCATGAGACCCTGATACACTGAGACACTGAGAGCATGAGGCAATGATACACAGCGACCCTGAGAACCTGAGACACTGAGACACCGAGACACTAAGACCCAGAGTCCCTGAGACACAGACACCCAGAGACACAGAGACCCTGTGACCCTGCGACCCTGAGCCACTGAGACACAGAGACCCAGAGACCCTGAGAAACTGAGACACTGAGACCCAGCGACCTTAAGACACTGAGACCTTGAGACACTGAGACCCATAGGCCCTGTGACCCTGAGAAACTGAGACACTGAGACACTGAGACCCAGAGACGCAGAGACCCAGAGACCCTGAGACCCAGAGACGCTGGGACCCAGAGATCCAGAGACTCTGAGACACTGAGTCACTGAGAACCAGAGACCCTGAGACCCTGAGACCCAGAGACCCAGAGACAATGAGAACCAATGACCCAGACACCCTGAGACACAGAGTCCAGAGACCCTGAGACAGTGAGACACTGAGAGACTGAGACCCTGAGACCCTGGACACTGAGACGCTGAGACCCACAGAAACAGAGACCCTGAGACCTGGAGACCCAGAGGCCCTGAGACACTGAGACCCTGAGAACCAAAGACACTGACTCCCAGAGACCCAGAGACACTGAGACACTGACTCACAGAGACCCTGAGACACTGAGACCCAGAGACCTTGAGATACTGAGACCCTGAGACCCTGAGACACTGTGACACTGAGACACAGAGAGCATGAGGCAATGATACACAACGACCCTGTGAAACTGAGACACTGAGACACTAAGACCCAGAGACCCTGAGACACAGACACCCAGAGACACAGAGACCCTGTGACCCTGCGACCCTGAGCCACTGAGACACAGAGACCCAGAGACCTGAGAAACTGAGACACTGAGACCCAGAGACCTTGAGACACTGAGACCTTGAGTCACTGAGACCCATATGCCCTGTGACCCTGAGAAACTGAGACACTGAGACACTGAGACCCAGAGACGCAGAGACCAGAGACCCTGAGACCCACAGACCCAGAGACGCTGGGACCCAGAGATCCAGAGACTCTGAGACACTGAGTCCCTGAGACACTGAGACCCAGATACCCAGAGACACTGAGACACTGAGACCCAGAGACAAAGAGACCCTAACAAACTGAGACACTGAGGCCCAAAGACATGGGAGACCCTGAGAAACAGAGACCCAGAGACCCTGGGACCCAGAGACTCTGAGACACTTAGAACCAGAGACCCAGAGAACCTGAGACCCTGTGAGCCAGAAGCGCAGAGACCCAGAGACACTGTGACCCTGAGACCCAGAGACACTGAGACCCAATGACCCCGACACTCTGAGAACCAATGACTCCAACACCCTGAGACCCAGAAACCCTGAGGCACTGAGACCATGAGACACTGAGAGACTGAGACACTGAGGCGCAGAGATCCAGAGACCCAGAGACTCTGAGATCCAGGCACCCAGAGACCCTGAGACACTGAGACCCTGAGACCCTGAGACACTGAGACACTGCGACCCTGAGACACTGAGGCCATGAGACTCTGAGACACTGAGACCAAGAGACCCAGAGACCCTAGACCCTGAGACCCTGAGGCTCTGAGTCACTGAGACACTGAAACCCAGGGATACTGAGACCCTGAGAAACTGAGACCCAGATACCCAGAGACACTGAGACACTGAGACCCAGAGACAAAGAGACCCTGAGAAACTGAGACACTGAGACCCACAGACCCAGAGACCCTGAGACCCAGAGACCCAGAGATGCTGGGAGCCAGAGATCCAGAGACTCTGAGACACTGAGTCACTGAGTCACTGAGAACCAGAGACCCTGAGACCCAGAGACCCTGAGACCCAGAGACCCAGAGACACTGAGAACCAATGACCCAGATACCCTGTGACCCAGAGACCAGAGACCATGAGGCACTGAGACCATGAGACCCTGAGACACTGAGACCATGAGAACCTGAGGCCCTGAGTCACTGAGACACTGAGACACAGAGATTCAGGGACACTGAGACCCTGAGAAACTGCGACCCAGATACCCAGAGACACTGAGACACTGAGACCAAGAAACAACGAGACCCTGAGAAACTGAGACACTGAGACCCAGAGACACAGAGACCCTGAGATACTGAGACCCTGAGACCCAGAGACACTGAGACCCAGAGACCAGAGACCCTGAGACCCAGACACCCTGTGACCCTGAGACCCTGAGACACTGAGACACTGAGACCCAGAGACACTGATGCACAGACACCCTGAGAACCTGAGACACTGAGATACCGAGACACCGAGACCCTGAGAGACTCAGACACAGAGACCCGGAGACCCTGAGACACTGAGACCCTGTGACATTGAGATACTGAGACCCAGAGACCCAGTCGCTGAGACAATGACACACTGAGACACTGAGACCATTAGAACCTGAAACACAGAGACACTGAGACACTCAGACCTTGAGGCACTGAGACACTGACACCCTGAACATAGAACATAGAACATAGAACATTACAGCGCGGAACAGGCCCTTCGGCCCACAATGTTGCGCCGACCAGTCTTATTTTTAAAAAAACATTGACCCACTAATCTAAACCAATCCCTTTTCGTCCATAAACCTATCCACCAATCTCTTAAACGCCCCCAAACTAGGCGCATTTACAACTGCAGCAGGCAGGGAATTCCAGTCCCTCACCACCCTCTGGGTAAAGAACCTACCCCTGACATCAGTCCTATAACTACCCCCCCTTAATTTAAAGCCATGCCCCCTCGTGCTAGCTTTCTCCATCCGAGGAAACAGGCTATCACCATCCACCCTATCTAAACCTCTAATCATCTTATATGTTTCTATAAGATCCCCTCTTAGCCGCCTTCTTTCCAGTGAAAACAACCCCAAATCCCTCAGTCTCTCCTCATAGGACCTCCCCTGCATACCAGGCAACATCCTGGTAAACCTCCTCTGCACCCTCTCCAAAGCCTCCACATCCTTCCTGTAATGTGGGGACCAGAACTGCACACAGTACTCCAAGTGCGGCCGCACCAGAGTTGTGTACAGTTGCAACATGACGCTGCGACTCCTAAATTCAATCCCCCTACCAATAAACGCCAAGACCCCGTACGCCTTCTTAACAACCTTATCTACTTGATTCCCAACTTTCAGGGATCTATGTACACATACACCTAGATCCCTCTGCTCCTCCACTCTATTCAAAGTCCTCCCGTTAGCCCTATACTCAACACATCTGTTATTCCTACCAAAGTGAATTACCTCACACTTCTCCGCATTAAATTCCATCCGCCACCTCTCGGCCCAGCTCTGCAACCTATCTAAGTCTCCCTGCAAACTATGACACCCTTCCTCACAATCTACCACACCTCCAATTTTGGTGTCATCAGCAAATTTACTAATCCACCCAACTATACCCTCATCCAGATCATTAATAAAGATTACAAACAGCAGTGGCCCCAAAACAGATCCCTGAGGCACACCACTCGTAACCGAACTCCATGATGAATAATTACCATCAACCACCACCCTCTGTCTCCTATCTGCTAACCAATTCCTGATCCAAGTACCTAAATTACCACCAATCCCATACATCTGCATTTTCTGCAGAAGCCTTCCATGGTGAACCTTATCAAACGCCTTACTAAAATCCATATATACCACGTCTACTGCCTTACCCCTATCCACCTCTTTGGTCACCTTCTCAAAGAACTCAATAAGGTTAGTAAGGCACGACCTTCCCGCTACAAAACCATGCTGACTATTTCTAATCAATTCATTACTCTCCAAATAACTATAAATCCTATCCCTAATAATTCTTTCTGAAACCTTGCCCACAACAGAAGTAAGACTCACTGGTCTGTAATTCCCAGGGAAGTCTCTGCTCCCCTTCTTAAACAATGGGACAACATTTGCTGTCCTCCAATCTTCCGGTACTATACCAGAGACCAACGACGACCTGAAGATCAAAGCCAGTGGCTCTGCAATCACCTCTCTTGCCTCCCATAGAATCCTAGGGTAAATCCCGTCTGGACCAGGGGACTTATCTATTTTCAACCCTTCTAGAATATCCAACACATCCCCCGTATCAACTGCAATACTTTCTATTTTACACCCCTTCACCCCAGTGACCTCCTCAGCTACATTCATATCGTCCTGCGTGAACACCGAAGAGAAATAATGGTTCAATGCCTCTCCAATCTCTTCCGGTTCCACACACAACTTCCCCCTACTGTCTGTAACTGGCCCTAATCTTGCCCTAACCAACCTTCTGTTCTTGACATACCTATAGAACGCCTTAGGATTCTCCTTAATCCTATCAGCCAAAGTCATCTCATGCCCTCTTCTAGCCCTTCTTAACTCCCCCTTCAACTCCCTCCTAGCCAATCTAAAGCTTTCTACTGCACTACCCGAGCCCTCAAGCCTCATCCGAACATAAGCCTCCTTCTTCTTCCTAACCAACAAATCAACTTTTTTAGTACACCACAGTTCCCTAGCCCTACCAATTCCTCCTTGCCTGACAGGGACATACCTATCACAGATCCACAGTAGCTGCTCCTTGAAAAAACTCCACATTTCAGATGTTCCTAGTCCCTGTAATCTCCTAGTCCAACCTATGCTTCCTAATTCTCTCCTAATGGCCTCATAATTACCCTTCCCCCAGCTAAAACTACTGACCCGAGGTTCATGCCTATCCCTTTCCATCACTAAGGTGAACGTAACCGAATTGTGCTCACTATCACCAAAAAGCACACCAACTTCCAAGTCTAGCACCTGGTCTGGCTCATTTCCCAGCACCAAATCCAATATAGCCTCACCTCTAGTTGGCCTATCTACATATTGAGTCAAAAAACCTTCCTGCACACTTTGAACAAAAACTGACCCCTCTAACGAGCTAGAGCTATAGCAATTCCAATCAATGTTAGTAAAGTTAAAATCCCCCATAACAATTACCCTATTACTTTCACTCCTAACCAGGATCGTCTCCGCAATCCTTTCCTCAACCTCTCTAGAACTTTTTGGAGGTCTATAAAAGACTCCCAACAGGGTGACCTCTCCTCTCCTATTTCTAATTTCTGTCCATACTACCTCAACAGACAAGTCCTCATTAGACTTCCTCTCTGAGACTGTGATATAGTCCTTGACCAATGAGACCCTGAGACCCAGAGACACAGACTCCCTGAGATCAAGAGACCCAGACACCCAGATACCCAGAGACCCTCAGACCCTGAGACACCGAGACCAAGAGACCCTGAGACACAGAGACACAGAGACACGGAGTCACAGAGACCCAGAAACCCTGAGACACTGAGACAATGACACACTGAGACCCAGAGACCCTGAGGCCCAGACACTGTGAGAAACTGAGACCCAGAGACCCTGAGACCCAGAGACCCACAGACCCAGAGACCCAGAGAACTTAGACCCTGAGTCCCAGACACAGGAGACCCTGAGACACTGAGACACTGAGACCCTGAGACTCACCGACTAAGAGACCCTGAGACCCAGAGACTCAGAGACCCTGAGACACTGAGATCCTGAGACCCATAGACCCTGAGACGCTGCTAAACTGAGACACTGAGATCCAGAGACCCAGAGACACTGAGACCTTGAGACCCAGAGTCTCAAGGACCCTGAGACCCTACGACACTAAGACCCTGAGGCCCTGAGACACTAAACACTGAGACACTGACACCCTAAGAACCAGAAAGCCAGGGACCCTGAGACACTGACACCCAGAGACCCAGAGATCCAGATCCCCATGGACCCTGAGGCACTGAGACCCTGAGACACAGAGACCCTCAGACCCAGAGACCCTGAGACCCACAGACCCAGAGGCACTGAGACCCTGAGACCCACAGACCCAAAGACCCTGAGTCACTGAGACACTGAGACCCGGATACCTTGAAACCCTGAGACCCAGAGATCCTGAGACCCTGAGACACTGAGACCCTGAGACGCTGAGACCAAGAGACCCAGAGACCCTGAGACCAAGAGACCCAGAGACCCTGAGATACTGAGACCCTGAGAGCCTGAGAGACTGAGACCCAGAGTCACAGAACCCTGAGACCCTGAGACACTGAGACACTGAGACCCTGAGACGCAGAGACACTGAGACCCAGAGTCCCGGACACCCAGAGACACCGAGACCCAGAGACCCTGAGACACTGAGTCCCAGAGATCCTGAGACCCTGCGGCACTGAGATCCAGAGACCTGGGCACCCAGAGACCCTAAGAAACTGAGACCCTGAAACAATGAGACACTGAGCCCCTGAGAGACTGAGACACTGAGACACAGAGACACTGAGGCACTGAGACCCTGAAACACTGAGAACCTGAGACCCAGAAACACAGAGACACTGAGACCCTGAGACACTAAGACCCTGAGACCCAGAAACACAGCGACACTGAGACCCTGAGACACTGAGGCCCTGAGGCACTGAGACACTGAGACATTGAGATACTGAGACCCTGAGACACTGAGACCCTGAGACGCTGAGACACTGAGACCCTGAGACACTGAGAACCTGAGACCCAGAAACACAGAGACACTGAGACCCTGAGACCCTCAGACACTGAAACCCTGAGACCCAGAAACACAGCGACTCTGAGACCCTGAGACCCTGAGACACTGAGGCCCTGAAGCATTGAGACCCTGAGACATTGAGATACTGAGACCCTGAGACACTGAGACCCTGAGACGCTGAGACACTGAGACCCTGAGACACTGAGACCCTGAGACCCAGAAACACAGCGACACTGAGACCCTGAGACCCAGAAACACAGCGACATGAGACCCTGAGACCCTGAGACACTGAGACACTGAGGCCCTGAGACACTGAGACATTTAGACACTGAGACGCTGAGACACTGAGACCCTGAGACCTAGAAACACAGAGACACTGAGACCCTGAGACACCGAGACACTGAGACATTGAGACATTGAGACACTGAGACCCTGAGACATTGAAACCCTGAGACGCTGAAACACTAAGACCCTGAGACACTGAGGCACTGAGACCCTGTGGCACTGAGACCCTGGGACACTGAGACCCTGAGACACTGAGTCCCTGAGACCCAGAGACACTAAGCACTGAGACCAAGAGGCCCTGAGACCCTGAGACACTGAGACACGGAGACACTGAGACCCAGACATCCAGTAACCAAGAGACCCTGAGACCCTGAGACACTGAGACCCTGAGACTCAGAGACACGGAGACCCAATTTCCCAGAGACCCTGAGAAACTGAGACCCTAAGACACCGAGACACTGGGACACTGAGACACTGAGACCGTTGAGCCCCTGAGGCACTGATACGCTGAGACGCTGTAACACAGAGACACTGAGGCCCTGAGTCCCTGAGAACCTGAGACACTGAGACCCTGAGAGACTGCGACACTGAGACTCAGAGACCCTGAGGCCCTGAGACACTGAGACCCGCAGACACTGAGACATTGAGACACTGAGACCCTGAGAGACTGAGACCCTGAGGCGCCGAGACACTGAGGCCCTGAGACATTGAGTCCCTGAAACCCTGAGACACTGAGACATGGGACACTGAGACACAGACACCCAGCTACCCATGGACGCTGAGACCCTGAGGCACTGAGACCCTGAGACTTAGAGGCCCTCAGACCCAGAGACCCTGAGACCCAGAGACCCTGAGACACTGAGACTCTTGGACACTGAGACTCTAAGCCCCTGAGACACGGAGACACTGAGACCCTGAGATACAGAGACACTGAGACCATGAGACAGTGAGAACCAGAGACCCTGAGACTCCGAGAACCAGATACCCAGAGACCCTGAGACACTGAGACTCTTGGACACTGAGACTCTAAGCCCCTGAGACACGGAGACACTGAGACCCTGAGATACAGAGACACTGAGACCATGAGACAGTGAGAACCAGAGACCCTGAGACTCCGAGAACCAGATACCCAGAGACCCAGAGACCCGGAGACACTGAGACACTGAGACACTGATATCCTGAGACACTGAGAGGCTGAGACACTGAGACACTGAGACCCTGAGACCCTGAGACACTTGGACAATGAGACACTGAGAAGCTGAGACACTGAGACCCTGAGACACTAAGCACTGAGACCCAGAGATCCTGAGGCCCTGAGACACTGAGACACTGAGACCCAGAGACCGAGAGTCCCAGAATCCTAGAAACCCAAAGACACTGAGACCCAGAGACCCTGAGACACTGAGACCCAGAGACCCTGAGATACTGAGATACTGAGACCCTGATACACTGTGACACTGAGACACAGAGGCCCTGAGACCAAGACACCCAGTGACCATGAGACGCTGAGGCACTGAGACACTGAGAGCATGAGACACTGATACACAGCGAACCTGAGAAACTGAGACACTGAGATACCGAGACACCGAGACACTAAGACCCAGATACCCTGAGACACTGAGACCCAGAGACCAAGAGACATGAGACCCTGAGAGACAGACACCCAGAAGCACAGAGACCCAGAGACCCAGAGACCCTGTGACCCTGAGACCCTGAGCCAACGAGACACAGAGACCCAGAGACCCTGAGAAACTGAGACACTGAGACCCAGAGACCCAGAGACCTTGAGACACTGAGACCCTGAGACACTGAGACACTGAGACCCAGAGACCCAGTGACCCTGAGACCCAGAGACCCTGAGACACTGAGACACAGAGACACAGAGACCCAGAAACACTGAGATCCTGAGACACGGAGAAAGTGAGTCCATGAGACACTGAGACCCTGAGACACTGAGTCACTGAGACCCTGAGACACTGAGACCCAGTGTCCCAGAGACCCAGAGACGCTGAGACCCAGGGACCCAGAGAGCCTGAGACATTGAGACACTGAGATCCTGAGAACCTGAGACACCGAGACACTGAGACTCTGAGACACTGAGACCCTGAAACACTGAGACCCAGAGACCGAGAGGCCCTGTGACCATGGGACCCAGAGAGCCTGAGACACTGATTCCCAGGGACCCTGAGACCCAGAGACCCAGAGCCCCTGAGACCCTGAGACACAGAGACATTGAGACCCAGAGGCCCTAACACCCGGAGACACTGAGACAGTGAGACACTGAGACACTGAGAACGAGAGGCCCATAGGCCCACAGACACTGAGACCCAAAGACACAGAGACACTGAGACACAGAGACCCTGAGGCTTTGAGACACTGAGATCCTGAGACCATGAGACCCAGAGACACTGAGATCCAGAGAGCCAGAGACACTGAGACACAGAGACCCTGAGACCCTAAGACTCATAGACCCTGAGACCCTGAGACTCTAGGATCCAGAGGTATAGAGACCCTGAGACACTGAGACCCTGAGACACTAAGACACTGAGGCACAGAGACTCTGAGACCCTTAGTACGAGAGATGCAGAGACCCTGAGACCCTGAAACATCTGGACAGTGAGAAGCTGAGACCCTGAGACACTGAAACCCTAAGACCCTGAGACCCTGAGACACAGAGACAGTGAGACCCACAGACCAAGAGACCCAGTGAACCAGAGATCCAGAGCCCCTGAGACCCTGAGACAATGAGGCCCAGACACGCAGTGGCCCAGAGACCCTGAGACACTGAGACACCGAGGCACTGAGACACAGAGACCCTGAGAAACTGAGACCCAGAGACCACGAGAAACTGAGAACCAGAGACCCTGAGACCGTGAGACAGTGAGATACTGAGACGCTGAGACCCTGAAACAGTGAGACACTGAGACGCTGAAACTCTTAGACACTGAGGCTCTGAGGCACAGTGACCCTGAGACACAGATACACTGAGACACTGATAAACTGAGACATTGAGTTCCTGAGACCCTGAGAAACAGAGAGCCAGAGACCCTGAGACCCTGAGCCACTGAGACCCTGAGACCATGAGCCACTGAGACCCTGAGATACTGGGACCCTGAGACACTGAGACCCTGAGACACAGAGACCCTGAGACACTGAGACCCAGAGACCCTGAGACACTGAGACCCTGAGACCCAGTGACCCTGAGACCCAGAGACCCTGAGAAACTGAGACACCGAGGCACTGAGACACAGAGACCCTGAGAACCTGAGACCCAGAGACCCTGAGAAACTGAGAACCAGAGACCCTGAGGCCGTGAGACAGTGAGATACTGAGACATGAGACACTGAGAAACTGAGACCCTGACACCCTGAGATACTGAGACATGAGACACTGAGCCACTGAGATACTGAGACCCTGAGACATTGAGACACTGAGGCCCTGAGACCCTGAGATACTGGGACCCTGAGACACTGCGATCCTGAGACCCAGAGACCTTGAGACACTGAGACCCAGAGACCCTGAGACACTGAGACCCTGAGACCCTGAGACCCAGAGACCCTGAGACACTGAGACTCTGCGACACTGAGGCCCAGAGACCCTGAGACACTGAGAGACTGAGACACTGAGACCCTGAGACCCTGAGACCCTGAGAGACTGAGACCCTGCAACCCTGAATCCCTGAGACCCTGAGACACTGAGACCCAGAGACCCAGAGACCCTGAGGCACTGAGACCCTGAGACACTGAGACACTGAGCCTCTGAGAGACTGAGACCCTGCAACCCTGAAACCCTGAGACACTGAGACCCAGAGACCCAGAGACACTGAGAACCTGAGGCACTGAGAAAGTGAGACCCTGAGACACTGAGACAGTGAGTCACTGCACACTGTGAAACTGAGACCCTGAGACCCTGAGGCACCGGGACCCAGAGACCCTGAGACACTGAGACACAGAGACCCAGAGACCCTGAGAGACTGAGAGACTGAGACAGTGAGACCCAGAGACTCTGAGACCCTGAGACCCAGAGACCCAGACACCCTGAGACCCAGAGACCCAGAAAACCTGAGACACTGAGACACTGAGACACAGAGACACTGAGACTCAGAGACTCTGAGACACTGAGACACTGAGACTCTGAGACACAGAGACACTGAGACACTGAGACACTGAGACACTGAGACACTGAGACTCTGAGACACTGAGACACTGAGACCCTGAGACATTGAGACACTGAGAGACTGAGACACTGAGACCCAGTGTCCCAGACACCCAGAAACGCTGAGACCCAGGGAACCAGAGACCCTGAAACATTGAGACACTGAGACACTGAGACCCTGAGACCATGAGACCCTGAGACACTGAGACCCAGAGACCCAGTGATCCTGAGACACTGAGACACAGAGACCCAGAGACACTGAGATCCTGAGACCCAGAGACACTGAGACCCAATGACCCAGACACCCTGAGACCCAGAGACCCTGAGACACTGAGAGACTGTGACACTGAGACCCAGTGCCCCAGAGACACAGAGACACTGAGACCCAGGCATACAGAGACCCTGAGACTTTGAGGCACTGAGATCCTGAGACCATGGGACCCTGAGAAACTGAGACCCAGAGACCCTGAGATACTGAGACCCAGAGACCGAGAGATAATGAGACACTGAGACCCTGAGACACTGAGACACTGAACCCAGAGACCCTGAGACACTGAGATACAGAGACACTGAGACCCAGAGACCCAGAGACCCTAAGACCCTCAGACCCTGAGACCCTGAGACCCTGACACTCTGAGACCCTGAGGCCCTGAGAAACTGAGAGACTGAGACCCAGTGTCCCAGAGACGCTGAGACTCTGAGACCCAGGGACCCAGAGACCCTGAGACATTGAGACACTGAGATCCTGAGACCCTGAGGCACTGAGACACTGAGACAGTGAGACACTGAGACAGTGAGACCATGAGACACTGAGACACTGAGATACTGAGACCCTGAGACACTGAACCCAGAGAGACTGAGACGCAGGGACCCAGAAACCCTGAGACACTGAGACCCTGAGACACTGAGACAATGAGACTCTGAGACACTGAGACCCAGAGACACAGAGACCTTGAGAAACTGAGACAGTGAGACCCAGAGACACTGAGACACTTCAACACTGAGACCCAGAGATCCTGAGACCCAGAGACACTGAGACCCAGAGACCCAGAAACCCTGAGACCCAGAGACCCTGAGACCATGAGACACTGAGATACTGAGACCCTGAGACAATGAGTCGCTGAGACACTGAGACACTGAGACCCTGAGACACTCAGACACAGAGACACTGAGACCCAGAGACCCAGAGACCCTGAGAGACGGAGACATTGACTCACAGAGACCCAGAGACCCTGAGAAACTGAAACACTGAGAGCCAGAGACCGAGAGACCCAGAGACCGAGAGACCCAGAGACCAGAGCCCAGAAACCCAGAGATCCAGAGACCCTGAGATCCTGAGACCCTGTGACACTGAGACCCAATGACCCAGACAAACTGAGACCCAGTGCCCCAGAGACTCAGAAACCCTGAGACCCTGAGACACTGAGGGACTGAGACACTGAGAACCAGTGTCCCAGAGACCCAGAGACGCTGAGACCCAGGGACCCAGAGACCCTGAGACATTGAGACACTGAGATGCTGCGACCCTGAGACACTGAGACACTGAGACAGTGAGACACTGAGACAGTGAGACCCTGAGACCATGAGACACTGAGATACTGAGACCCTGAGACACTGAGACACTGAACCCAGAGACCCTGAGACACTGAGACCCAGAGAAACTGAGACGCAGGGACCCAGAGACCCTGAGACACTGAGACCCAGAGACACAGAGACCTTGAGAAACTGAGACTTTGAGACCCAGGGACTCTGAAAACCTGAGACCCAGAGACCCAGAGACACTGAGACACTTCGACACTGAGACCCAGAGATCCTGAGACCCAGAAAACCTGAGACACTGAGACCCTGAGACCTTGAGACACTGAGAGACTGAGACACTGAGACCCAGTGTCCCAGAGACCCAGAGACGCTGAGACCCAGGGAACCAGTGACCCTGAAACATTGAGACACTGAGATCCTGAGAACCTGAGACACTGAGACACTGAGACACTGAGACCCAGAGACCCTGAGACTGAGAGACCCAGAGCCCAGAAACCCAGAGATCCAGAGACCCTGAGATCCTGAGACCCAGAGACACTGAGAACCAATGACCCAGACACCCTGAGACCCAGAGACCCTGAGACACTGAGACCCTGAGACACTGAGAGACTGAGACACTGAGACCCAGTGCCCCAGAGACACAGAGACACTGAGACCCAGGGATGCAGAGACCCTGAGACTTTGAGACACTGAGACCATGAGACTCTGAGACACTGAACCCAGAGACCCTGAGACCCTGAGATACTGAGACCCAGAGGCCGAGAGGCCCTGTGACCATGGGACCCAGAGAGCCTGAGACACTGAACCCAGAGACCCTGAGACACTGAGACACAGAGACACAGAGACACTGAGACCCAGAGACCCAGAGACACTAAGACCCTGAGACCCTGACACTCTGAGACCCTGAGGCCCTGAGAAACTGAGAGACTGAGACCCAGTGTCCCAGAGACGCTGAGACTCTGAGACCCAGGGACCCAGAGATCCTGAGACATTGAGACAGTGAGACCCTGAGACCATGAGACACTGAACCCAGAGATGCTGAGACACTGAGACCCAGAGACCCAGAGACCGAGGGAACCAGTGTTCCAGAAACCAAAAGGTCCAGAGACCCTGAGATCCTGAGACACTGAGACACTGATTCCCAGGGACCCAGAGACCCAGAGCCCCTGAGACCCTGAGACACTGAGACACTGAGACCCAGAGACACTGACACCCTGAGACCCTGAGTCCCTGAAACACCTGGACAGTGAGAAGCTGAGACCATGAGACACTGAGACACTGAAACCCTGAAACGCAGAGACACTGCGACACTGAAACCCTGAGACCCCGAGACCCTGAGGCAATGAGATCCAGCGTCCCAGAGACCCTGAGACACTGAGACACAGAGACCCTGAGACCCAGGGACACTGAGATACTCAGACCCTGAGACACTGAGGCACTGAGACACTGAGACACTGAGACCTTGAGACACTGAGACCCTGTGGCCCTGAGAGACTGAGACACTGAGACACTCAGGCACTGAGTCCCTGAGACACTGAGACATTGAGTCCCAGAGACACTGAGACACAGTGACCCTGAGACCCTGAGACCCTGAGAAACGGAGACCCAGAGACCCAGAGACCCAGAGACAGTGAGACCCACAGACCAAGAGACCCAGAGAACCAGAGATCCAGAGCCCCTGAGACCCTAAGACCCTGAGAAAATGAGGCCCAGACACGCAGTGACCCAGAGACCCTGAGACACTGAGACACTGAGACACTGAGGCCCTGAGAAACTGAGACCCACAGACCAAGAGACCCTGAGACCGTGATACAGTGAGATACTGACACACTGAGACACTGAGAACCTGAGACACTGATAAACTGAGACCCAGAGACACAGAGGCCCTGAGACCCTGAGAAACTGAGACCCTGAGACCCTGAGAAACTGAGACATGAGACACTGAGACCCTGAGACATTGAGACACTGAGACCCTGAGACCCTGAGACACTGGGACCCTGAGACACTGCGACCCTGAGACCCGGAGACCCTGAGACACTGAGACCCAGAGACCCTGAGACACTGGGACTCTGAGACCCAGAGACCCTGAGACACTGAGACTCTGCGACACTGAGACGCTGAGACCCGGTGACCCTTTGACCCAGAGACCCTGAGACACTGAGACTCTGCGACACTGAGATCCTGAGACCCTGAGACACTGAGAGACTGAGACACTGCGACCCTGAAACCCTGAGACCCTGAGACACTGAGACCCAGTGACCCAGAGACCCTGAGACACTGAGACCCTGAGACACTGAGACACAGAAACCCAGAGACACTGAGACCCTGAGAAACTGAGAAAGTGAGACCCTGAGATACTGAGACACTGAGACCCGGAGACACTGAGTCACTGAGACACTGAGAAACTGAGACCCTGAGACCCTGAGACGCTGAGACTCTGAGACACTGAGACCCTGAGACACTGAGACCCTGAGACCCAGAGGCCAGAGACCCTGAGACACTGAGACACTGAGGCACTGAGACCCTGAAACAGTGAGACACTGAGAGACAGAGTCCCTGAGACACCGAGACACTGAGAAACTGAAACCCGGAGATACTGAGACACTGAGAACCTGAGGTCCAGAGACCAAAAGACCCAGAGACCTTGAGACCCTGAGACCCAGAGACCGAGAGGCCCTGAGACCTTGAGACCGTTAGACATTGAGATACTGAGACAATGAGACACTGAGACACTGAGACCCTGAGACACTAAGACACTGAGAGCCTGAGACTCATAAACCCAGAACATAGAACATAGAACATAGAACATAGAACATTACAGCGCAGAACAGGCCCTTCGGCCCACGATGTTGCGCCGACCAGTTACAAAAACAATGACCCACTAGCCTATACCAATCCCATTTCGTCCATAAACCTATCCAGAGATCTCTTAAGCGCCCCCAAACTAGACGCATTTACAACTGCAGCAGGCAGGGCATTCCAATCCCTCACCACCCGCTGGGTAAAGAACCTACCCCTGACATCCGTCCTGTAGCTACCCCCCCTTAATTTAAATCCATGCCCCCTCGTGCTAGCTTTCTCCATCCGAGGAAAAAGGCTATCACTATCCACCCTATCTAAACCTCTAATCATCTTATATGTTTCAATAAGATCCCCTCTTAGCCGCCTTCTTTCCAACGAAAACAACCCCAAATCCCTCAGTCTCTCCTCATAGGACCACCCCTCCATACCAGGCAACATCCTAGTAAACCTCCTCTGCACCCTCTCCAACGCCTCCACATCCTTCTTGTAATGCGGGGACCAGAACTGCACACAGTACTCCAAGTGCGGCCGCACTAGAGTAGTGTACAGTTGCAACATTACACTGCGACTCCTAAATTCAATCCCCCTACCAATAAACGCCAAGACACCGTACGCCTTCTTAACAACCTTATCTACTTGTTTCCCAACTTTCAGGGATCTATGTACACACACACCTAGATCCCTCTGTTCATCCACACTATTCAAAGTCCTCCCGTTAGCCCTATAATCAGAGAACCTGAGACCTTGAGATACTGAGACACTGAGACCCTGAGGCACTGAGACACTGAGACCCTGAGACACTGAGAGACTGAGACCCAGAGACCCTGAGAAACTGATTCACAGAGACCCTGAGACACTGAGACACTCAAACCCAGAGACCCAGAGACACTGAGAAACTGAGACCCAGAGACCCAAAGACACAAACACACTGAGATACAGAGACCCAGAGACCCTGAGACGCAGAGACCCATAGACCCAAAGACACTGAGATCCTGAGACGCTGAGACACTGAGACCCTCAGACCCTGAGACCCAGAGACACTGAGACCCTGAGACCCAGAGGGCCAGAGACCCTGAGACACTGAGACACTGAGGCACTGAGTCACTGACATACTGAGACCCTGAGACACTGAGACCCAGAGAAACAGAGAGCCTGAGACCCAGAGACCCTGAGACACTGAGACCTTGAGAACCTGAGACCCTGAGACATTGAGACCCAGAGACCCGGAGACACTGAGACCCTGAGTCACTGAGACACGGAGGTAATGAGACCCTGAGACCCAGAGACATTGAGACACTGAGACTCCGAGACACTGATCCACTGAGACACTGATACCCTGAGACACTGAGACCCGAAGACACTGAGACACTGAGAAACTGAGACCCTGAAACACTGAGACAGTGAGACACTGAGACCCTGAGACACTGAAACCCTGAAACACAGAGACCCAGACACCCTGAGACACTGGGACACTGAGACCATGAGACCAGAGACCAAGAGACACTGATACCTGAGACACTGAGACACTGAGAGCCTGAGACTCAGAAACCCAGAGACCCTGAGACCCTGAGACACTGAGACATTGAGACACAGAGACCCAGAGACCCTGAGACACTGAGATACTGAGATACTGAGATACTGAGACACAGAGACCCTGAGACACTGAGACCCGGAGACACTGAAACCCCGAGACACAGAGACCCGGAGACCCTGAGACCCAGAGACCCAGACACCTAGAGACAGAGATACCCTGTGACGCTGAGACATTGAGACTCTGAGACACTGAGACCCTGAGACACTGAGACACTTAGAAGCTGAGACCCAGAGATCCAGAGACCCAGAGACCCTGAGACACTGAGAGACTGACATACTGAGACCCAGAGATCCAGAGACCCAGAGACCCTGAGACACTGAGACCCTGAGACCCAGAGATCCAGAGGGCCAGAGACACTGAGACACAGACCCTGAGACACTGAGAGATTGAGACATTGAGTCCCCAAGACCCTGAGAGCCTGAGACACTGAGACGCTGAGACCCTGAGACGCTGAGACCTGAGACACTGAAACCCTGGGACACTGAGATCCTTTGTCAATGAGACTCTGAGATAATGAGACCCTGAGGCACTGAGACAATGAGACACTGACACACTGAGACTCGGAGTCTCTTAGACCCAGAGATTAACACCCAGAGACCCTGAGACCCTGAGACTCTGAGACACTGAGACACTGAGAAGCTGAGAACCTGAGACACTGAGACACTGAGAGACTGACACACTGAGACTCTGAGACCCTGAGACGCTGAGACCTGAGACACTGTGACCCTGAGACGCTGAGACACTGAGACCCTTAGATCGAGAGATCCAGAGACACTGAGACACTGAGACCCAGACACCCTGAGACCCAGAGACCCAGAGACCTGAGACACTGAGAGACTGAGACCCTGAGACCCTGAGACCCTGAGACACTGAGACCCAGAGATCCAGAGGCCCGAGACACTGACACCTTGAAACACTGAGACCCTAAGGAACTGAGACACTGAGACCCATAGACCCTGAGACCCAGAGATCCAGAGACACAGAGACCCTGAGACACTGAGAAGCTGAGAACCTGAGACACTGAGATCCTGAGACCCTGAGACCCTGAGACACTGTGACCCTGAGACACTGAGACACTGAGAGACTGAGACACAGACACCCTGGGACACTGAGACACTGAGACACTGAGAGACTGAAGCCCTGAGACCCTGAGGCACTGAGACACTGAGAAACTGAGACCCTGAAACATTGAGACCCTGACACCCTCAGACAATGAGACACTGTGACTCTGAGACACTGAGACCCAGATGCACTGAGACACTGAGACACTGAGACCCAGAGGCACTGAGACACTGAGACACTGAGACCCAGAGACCCTGAGACCCTGAGACCCAGACATCCAGAGACCCTGAGACAGTGAGAAGCTGAAAACCTGAGACTCTGAGAGACTGACACACTGAGACACTGAGACTCTGAGGCACTGAGACCCTGAGACACTGAGACCCAGAGACACTGAGACCCAGAGACACTGAGACACAGACACCCTGAGGCCCAGAGATCCAGAGACCTCAGATACTGAGAGACTGAGACACTGAAACCCTGAGACACTGAGACCCTGGGACACTGAGACACTGAGACCCAGAGAGCCAGAGGCCCGAGACACAGAGACCTTGAAACACTGAGACCCTAAGGCACTGAGACACTGAGACCCATAGACCCTGAGACCCAGGGATCCAGAGAAACAGAGACCCTGAGACACTGAAACACTGAGAAGCTGAGATCCTGAGACGCTGACACCCTGAGACCCTGAGACAATGAGACCCTGAGACACTGAGAGACTGACACTCTGACACACTGAGACACAGACACCCTGGGACGCTGAGACACTGAGACACTGAGGCCCTGAGACACTGAGGCACTGAGACACTGAGACCCTGAGACCTTGAGACCCTGACACCCTGAGACACTGAGACACCGTGACTCTGAGACACTGAGACCCTGAGGCCCTGAGACACAGAGACCCAGAGGCACTGAGACACTGAAACCCAGAGACCCTGAGACCCAGAGATCCAGAGACCCAGAGACACTGAGACACAGACCCTGAGACACTGAGAGATTGAGACATTGAGTCCCCAAGACCCTGAGACCCTGAGACACTGAGACTCAGAGACCCAGAGACACTGAGACACAGACCCTGAGACACTGAGAGATTGAGACATTGAGTCCCCAAGACCCTGAGAGCCTGAGACACTGAGACTCTGAGAGACTGAGAACTGAGACACTGAGACACTGGGATACTGAGACATTGAGACATTGAGACCCTGAGACACTGAGATCCTGAGACAATGAGACTCTGAGATACTGAGACCCTGAGACCCTGAGACACTGAGACTCAGAGACCCAGAGACACTGAGACACTGTGACCCTGAGACACTGAGACACTGAGACTCTGAGTCTCTGAGACAGTGAGACACTGAGGAGCTGAGAACCTGAGACACTGAGAGACTGACACACGGAGACTCTGAGACCCTGAGACGCTGAGATCTGAGACACTGAGACCCTGAGACCCTGTGACATTGAGACACAGAGACACTGAGACCCTGAGACACTGAGACTCTGTCAGAATGAGACCCTGAGACCAGAAACCCTGAGACAATGAGGTACTGAGACCCTGAGACCCTTAGATCCAGTGATCCAGAGACCCAGAGACACTGAGACCCAGACACCCTGAGACCCAGAGATCCAGAGACCTCAGACACTGAGGGACTGAGACACTGAGACCCTGAGACGCTGAGACCCTGAGACACTGAGACCCTGAGACCCAGAGATCCAGAGGCCCGAGACACTGAGACCTTGAGACACTGAGACCCTGAGACATTGAGACCCAGAGACCCGGAGACACTGAGACCCTGAGTCACTGAGACACGGAGGTAATGAGACCCTGAGACCCAGAGACATTGAGACACTGAGACTCCGAGACACTGATCCACTGAGACACTGATACCCTGAGACACTGAGACCCGAAGACACTGAGACACTGAGAAACTGAGACCCTGAAACACTGAGACAGTGAGACACTGAGACCCTGAGACACTGAAACCCTGAAACACAGAGACCCAGACACCCTGAGACACTGGGACACTGAGACCATGAGACCAGAGACCAAGAGACACTGATACCTGAGACACTGAGACACTGAGAGCCTGAGACTCAGAAACCCAGAGACCCTGAGACCCTGAGACACTGAGACATTGAGACACAGAGACCCAGAGACCCTGAGACACTGAGATACTGAGATACTGAGATACTGAGATACTGAGACACAGAGACACAGAGACCCTGAGACACTGAGACCCGGAGACACTGAAACCCCGAGACACAGAGACCCGGAGACCCTGAGACCCAGAGACCCAGACACCTAGAGACAGAGATACCCTGTGACGCTGAGACATTGAGACTCTGAGACACTGAGACCCTGAGACACTGAGACACTTAGAAGCTGAGACCCAGAGATCCAGAGACCCAGAGACCCTGAGACACTGAGAGACTGACATACTGAGACCCAGAGATCCAGAGACCCAGAGACCCTGAGACACTGAGACCCTGAGACACTGAGAGATTGAGACATTGACTCCCCGAGACCCATGACCCTGAGACACTGAGACCCTGAGACCCAGAGATCCAGAGGGCCAGAGACACTGAGACACAGACCCTGAGACACTGAGAGATTGAGACATTGAGTCCCCAAGACCCTGAGAGCCTGAGACACTGAGACGCTGAGACCCTGAGACGCTGAGACCTGAGACACTGAAACCCTGGGACACTGAGATCCTTTGTCAATGAGACTCTGAGATAATGAGACCCTGAGGCACTGAGACAATGAGACACTGACACACTGAGACTCGGAGTCTCTTAGACCCAGAGATTAACACCCAGAGACCCTGAGACTCTGAGACACTGAGACACTGAGAAGCTGAGAACCTGAGACACTGAGACACTGAGAGACTGACACACTGAGACTCTGAGACCCTGAGACGCTGAGACCTGAGACACTGTGACCCTGAGACGCTGAGACACTGAGACCCTTAGATCGAGAGATCCAGAGACACTGAGACACTGAGACCCAGACACCCTGAGACCCAGAGATCCAGAGACCTGAGACACTGAGAGACTGAGACCCTGAGACCCTGAGACACTGAGACCCAGAGATCCAGAGGCCCGAGACACTGACACCTTGAAACACTGAGACCCTAAGGAACTGAGACACTGAGACCCATAGACCCTGAGACCCAGAGATCCAGAGACACAGAGACCCTGAGACACTGAGAAGCTGAGAACCTGAGACACTGAGATCCTGAGACCCTGAGACCCTGAGACACTGTGACCCTGAGACACTGAGACACTGAGAGACTGAGACACAGACACCCTGGGACACTGAGACACTGAGACACTGAGAGACTGAAGCCCTGAGACCCTGAGGCACTGAGACACTGAGAAACTGAGACCCTGAAACATTGAGACCCTGACACCCTCAGACAATGAGACACTGTGACTCTGAGACACTGAGACCCAGATGCACTGAGACACTGAGACACTGAGACCCAGAGGCACTGAGACACTGAGACCCAGAGACCCTGAGACCCAGACATCCAGAGACCCTGAGACAGTGAGAAGCTGAAAACCTGAGACTCTGAGAGACTGACACACTGAGACACTGAGACTCTGAGGCACTGAGACCCTGAGACACTGAGACCCAGAGACACTGAGACACAGACACCCTGAGGCCCAGAGATCCAGAGACCTCAGATACTGAGAGACTGAGACACTGAAACCCTGAGACACTGAGACCCTGGGACACTGAGACACTGAGACCCAGAGAGCCAGAGGCCCGAGACACAGAGACCTTGAAACACTGAGACCCTAAGGCACTGAGACACTGAGACCCATAGACCCTGAGACCCAGGGATCCAGAGAAACAGAGACCCTGAGACACTGAAACACTGAGAAGCTGAGATCCTGAGACGCTGACACCCTGAGACCCTGAGACAATGAGACCCTGAGACACTGAGAGACTGACACTCTGACACACTGAGACACAGACACCCTGGGACGCTGAGACACTGAGACACTGAGGCCCTGAGACACTGAGGCACTGAGACACTGAGACACTGAGACCCTGAGACCTTGAGACCCTGACACCCTGAGACACTGAGACACCGTGACTCTGAGACACTGAGACCCTGAGGCCCTGAGACACTGAGACCCAGAGGCACTGAGACACTGAAACCCAGAGACCCTGAGACCCAGAGATCCAGAGACCCAGAGACACTGAGACACAGACCCTGAGACACTGAGAGATTGAGACATTGAGTCCCCAAGACCCTGAGACCCTGAGACACTGAGACTCAGAGACCCAGAGACACTGAGACACAGACCCTGAGACACTGAGAGATTGAGACATTGAGTCCCCAAGACCCTGAGAGCCTGAGACACTGAGACTCTGAGAGACTGAGACCTGAGACACTGAGACACTGGGATACTGAGACATTGAGACATTGAGACCCTGAGACACTGAGATCCTGAGACAATGAGACTCTGAGATACTGAGACCCTGAGACCCTGAGACACTGAGACTCAGAGACCCAGAGACACTGAGACACTGTGACCCTGAGACACTGAGACACTGAGACTCTGAGTCTCTGAGACAGTGAGACACTGAGAAGCTGAGAACCTGAGACACTGAGAGACTGACACACGGAGACTCTGAGACCCTGAGACGCTGAGATCTGAGACCCTGAGACCCTGTGACATTGAGACACAGAGACACAGAGACACTGAGACCCTGAGACACTGAGACTCTGTCAGAATGAGACCCTGAGACCAGAAACCCTGAGACAATGAGGTACTGAGACCCTGAGACCCTTAGATCCAGTGATCCAGAGACCCAGAGACACTGAGACCCAGACACCCTGAGACCCAGAGATCCAGAGACCTCAGACACTGAGGGACTGAGACACTGAGACCCTGAGACGCTGAGACCCTGAGACACTGAGACCCTGAGACCCAGAGATCCAGAGGCCCGAGACACTGAGACCTTGAGACACTGAGACCCTAAGGCACTGAGACACTGAGAAGCTGAGAACCTGAGACACTGAGACACTGGGATACTGAGGCACTGAGACCCTGAGACACTAAGAGACTGACACTCTAAGACCCTGAGAAACTGAGACCCTGAGGCACTGAGACACTGAGAAGCAGAGATCCTGAGACCCAGACATCCAGAGACCAAGAGACCCTGAGACACTGAGAAGCTGAGAACCTGAGACACTGAGAGACTGACACACAATGACACTGAGACGGTGAGACCCTCAGACACTGAGACCCTGAGACCCTGAGACCCTGAGACACTGAGACCCTGAGACACTGAGACCCTGAGATCCTGAAACACTGAGACCCTGACACACTGAGACACAGAGACACTGAGACACAGAGGCAATGAGGCACTGAAACCCAGAGACCCAGAGATTCAGGGACACTGAGACACTGAGACCAAGAGACCCAGAGAAACTGAGACCCTGAGTCCCTGAGACTCTGAGACACTGAGACAATACGGCCCTGAGTCCTTGAGACCCTGAGATCCTGAGACTCTGAGACCCTGATACACTGAGGCACTGTGGCCCTGTGCCAGTGAGACACTAAGACCCTAAGACACTGAGACATTGAGACACAGAGACACTGAGACCCTGAGACACTGTGACTCTGACAGACTGAGACCCTGAGACCAGAGACCCTGAGACAATGAGATACTGAGACCCTGAGACCTTTAGATCCAGAGACCCAAAGACCCAGAGACACTGAGACACTGAGACGCAGACAACCTGAGACCCAGAGATCCAGAGACCCTGAGACGCTGAGAGACTGAGACCCTGGAACCCAGAGACACTGAGACCCTGGGGCACTGAGACCCTGAGACACTGAGACCCTGAAACCCAGAGATCCAGAGACCCTAGACACTGAGACCCTGAGACACTGAGACCCTAAGGCACTGAGACACTGAGACCCATAGACCCTGAGACCCAGAGATCCAGAGACCCTAAGACACTGAGACACTGAGAAGCTGAGAACCTGAGACACTGAGACCCTGAGACACTGAGGCATGTGGTCCTGTGCCCCTGAGACACTAAGACCCTGAGACACTGAGACATTGAGACACAGAGTCACTGAGACCCTGAGACACTGAGACTCTGACAGACTGAGACCCTGAGACCAGAGACCCTGAGACAATGAGATACTGAGACCCTGATACCTTTAGATCCAGAGACCCAGAGACACTGAGACACTGAGACGTAGACAAACTGAGACCCAGAGATTCAGAGACTCTGAGACGCTGAGAGACTGAGACCCTGAAACCCTGAGACACTGAGACCCTGGGACACTGAGACCCTGAGACACTGAGGCCCTGAAACCCAGAGATCCAGAGGCCCTAGACACTGAGACACTGAGATCCTAAGGCACTGAGACACTGAGACCCATAGACCCTGAGACCCAGAGATCCAGAGGCAGAGAGACCCTGAGACACTGAGTCACTGAGAAGCTGAGAACCTGAGACACTGAGACCCTGAGACACTGAGACCCTGAGACACAATGACACTGAGACACTGAGAGACTGACAATCTGACATACTGAGACACAGACACCCTGAGATGCTGAGACACTGAGACACTGAGACCCTGAGACACTGAGGCCCTGAGACCCTGAGACTCAGACAGTGAGACACTGAGCCCCTGAGACACTGAGAGCTGAGACACTGAGGCACTGAGTCCCTGAGACACTGAGACCCTGAGCCCTCGAGACACTGAATCTCTGAGACACTGAGACACTGTGACCCTGAGATACGGAGACACTGGTAACCTGAGACACTGAGACACTGAGACCCAAAGATCCTGAGACCCAGAGAACCAGAGACTCTGAGACACTGAGACCCAGACACCCAGAGACAGAAAGACTCTGTGACACAGAGACATTCAGACACTGAGACACTGAGACACTGAGACACTGAGACCCTGAGACACTGAGACCCTGAGACACTGAGACACTGAGACCCTGCGGCCCTGAGAAACGAAGCACTGAGGCACTGAAAACCTGAGACTGAATAACCCAGGGACCCTGAGACCCTAAGTCCCTGAGACCCAGGGACCCAGAAATCCAGATACCCATAGAACCTGAGACCCTGAGACTCAGGGACCCTCAGACCCAGAGACCCTGAGACCCACAGACCCAGAGACTCTGAGACACTCAGACACTGAGACACTGAGACACTGAAACCCAGAGACCCTGAGACCAAGAGACCCAGAGACCCTGAGACACTGAGACCAGAGACCTGGGCACCAAGAGACCCAGAGACCCTGAGAAACAGAGTCCCTCAGACACTGAGACCTTGAGACTCTGAGACAACAAGACACTGAGCCCCTGAGACACTGAGACACTGAGACCCTGAGAACCTGAAACACAGAGACCCTGAGACCCTGAGAAACTGAGAGCTTCAGACACTGAGACACTGAGACTCTGAGACACCAAGGCACTGACCCCCTGAGACACTGAGACCCTGAGAGACTGAGACACTGAGACCGGGACAACACTGAGATCCTGAAAAATAGAGACACTGAGAATCTGAGACACTGAGACGCTGAGACACTGAGTCCCTGCGCCACTAAGCACTGAGTCGCAGAGGTCCTTAGACCCTGAGACACTGAGACACGGAGACACAGAGATCCAGACACCCAGAGACCCAGAGACCCCGAGGCACTGAGACCCTGAGAATTAGAGACCCAGAAACCTAGTTTCCCAGAGACCCTGAGAAACTGAGACCCTAAGACAACGAGACACTGAGACACTGAGACCCTGAGCCCCTGTGCCACTGAGACACTGAGACCCTGAGACATTGAGTCCCTGAGACCCTGAGACATTGAGTCCCTGAGACCCTGAGACATTGAGTCCCTGAGACCCTGAGACATTGAGTCCCTGAGACCCTGAGACATTGAGTCCCTGAGACACTGAGACCCTGAGTCATTGAGTCCCTGAGACCCTGAGACACTAAGCACTGAGACCAAGAGACCCTGAGACCCTGAGACACTGAGACACGGGACACGGAGACGCAGACTCCCAGAAACCCAGAGACCCTGAGACACAAAGACCCTGAGACACTGAGTTCCAGAGACACAGAGACCCAGAGAACATGACACCCTGAGACCCAGAGACCCAGAGGCCAAGAGACCCAGAGACCCAGAGGCCAAGAGACCCTGAGGCCCTGAGACCCTGAGATACTGAGTCACTGAGACACTGAGACCCTGAAACCCAGAGACCCTGAGACCCTGATACTCTTGGACACTGAGACCCTGAGCCCCTGAGACACGGAGGCACTGACACCCTGAGATACAGAGACCCTGAGACCCCGACAACCAGATACCCAGAGACCCTGAGACCCTGAGACCCTGAGGCACTGGGACACTGACATCCTGAGACACTGAGAGGCTGAGACACTGAGACCCTGAGACCCTGAGACACTGAGACCCAGAGACTCAGAGACCGTTAGACGCTGAGACACTGAGACCCTGAGACACTGAGACAATGAGACACTGTGAAGCTGAGACACTGAGATCCTGAGACACTGAGGCACTGAGAGGCTGAGATACTGAGACCCTGAGACACTGTGACACAGAGACACTGAGATGCTCGGATGCTGAGACACTGAGACACTGAGAACCTGAGACGCTGAGACACTGAGACCCAAAGACTCAGACACCCAGAGACACTGAGACACAGAGGCACAGAGACACTGAGATTCTGAGACGCTGAGACAATGAGGTACTGAGACACATAGACACTGAGACACAGAGACACTGAGACTCTGAGACACTGAGTCACTGAGTCACTGAGACACTGAGACTCTGAAACACAGAGACACTGAGACACAGAGACAAAGAGACACAGAGACACAGAGACAAAGAGATACTGAGACACAGGGACACTGAGACACAGAGACACTGAGACACTGAGATTCTGAGACACTGAGATACAGAGAAGCAGAGACACTAAGACACTGAGACTCTGTGACACTGAGACACAGAGACACTAAGACACAGAGACACTGAGACACAGACACAAAGAGTCACTGAGACACAGAGACACTGAGACACAGTGACAGAGAGATACTGAGACACTGAGACTCTGAGACACTGAGACACAGAGACACTGAGACTCTGTGACACTGAGACACAGAGACACTGAGACGCAGAGACACAGAGACACTGGGACACTGAGACACTGAGACACAGAGACACTGCGACTCTGTGACACTGAGACACAGAGACTCTGAGACACTGAGACACAGAGACACTGAGGCTCTGAGACACTGAGACGCAGAGACACTAAGACACAGAGACACTGAGACACAGAGACACAGAGACACTGAGACACTGAGACACAGAGACTCTGAGACACTGCGACTCTGTGACACTGAGACACAGAGACTCTGAGACACTGAGACACTGAGACACTGAGACACAGAGACACTGAGACTCTGAGACACAGAGACACTGGGGCACTGAGACTCTGAGACACTGAGACACAGAGACCCAGAGACTGTGAGACTCTGAGACAAAGTGACGCAGAGAGTCTGTGTAACAGAGACACAGAGACAATGACACACTGAGACACAGAGACACAGAGGATCTGAGACACAAAGACACTGAGACACAGAGACACTGGGACACAGGGACACAGAGACTCAGAGACACTGAGACACAGAGACTCAGAGAAACTGAGACACAGAAACTCTGAGACACTGAGATACTGAGAGACTGAAGCAAATTGACACTGAGTCAGAGAGACACTGAGACTCTGAGACACAGAGACACTGAGACACAGAGACTTTGAGATTCTGAGGCACTGAGACACTGAGACACAGAGACGCAGAGACACAGAAACACTGAGACTCTGAGACACTGAGACACAGAGACACTGAGTCCCAGAGACTGTGAGACACTGAGACAAAGTGACACAGAGAGTCTGAGGCACAAAGACACTGAGACACAGAGACACTGGGACACAGAGTCACTGAGACTCAGAGACACTGAGACACAGAGACTCTGACATACAAAGACACTGAGATACAGAGACACTGGGACACATGGACACAGACACTCAGAGGCACTGAGACACAGATACTCAGAGAAACTGAGACACAGAGACTCAGAGACACTGAAATACTGAGACACTGAAGCAAATTGACACTGAGTCAGAGAGACACTGAGACACGGAGACACAGAGACACTGAGACACAGAGACACAGAGACACCAAGACTCTGAGACACTAAGACGATGAGACACTGAGACACTGAGACACTGAGACACAGAGACACAGAAACACTGAGACTCTGAGACACTGAGACACAGAGAGATAGATACACTGAGTCTCTGAGACACTGAGACACAGAGAGACTGAGACACTGATACAAAGAGACTCTCAGACATTTGGACACTGAGGCACTGAGGCACTGACACACTGAGACACTGAGACACAGAGACACTGAGACACAGAGACTCTGTGACACTGAGGCTCTGAGGCACTGAGACACTGATACAGAGACACTGAGACACTGAGACACATAGACACAGAGACTCTGAGAGACAGAGACACAGAGACTCTGAGACTCAGATACACTGAGACTCTGAGACACTGAGAAACTGAGACACTGAGACACTGAGACCCTGAGACACTGAGACACAGAGAATCTGATACACTGAGACACTGAGACACTGAGACTCTGAGACACTGTGACACGGAGTGACTGAGTAACAGAGACACAGAGACACTGAGACACAGAGACACGAGACACTGAGACACAGAGACAAAGTGACATTGAGACTCTGAGACACTGAGACACAGAGACTCTGAGACACTGAGGCACAGAGACACTGAGACACAGAGACACTCAGAAACAGAGTGACAGAGACACTGAGAATCTGAGACAATGAGAAATAGAGACTCTGAGGCACTGAGACACAGAGTCACTGAGACATTGAGACTCTGAGACACTGAGGCACAGAGACACTCAAGAGACAGAGAGACAGAGACAATGAGACTCTGAGACAGTGAGACAATGAAACACTGAGACGAGGAGACAGAGAGACACAGAGAAACAGAGGCACTGAGACACTGAGACACAGAGACACTGTGACACAGAGACACTGAGATACAGAGACATTGAGACCCTGGCACACTGAGGCACAGAGGCACAGAGCCGCTGAGACACTGAGTCACAGAGAAACTGGGACACAGAGACACTGAGACTCTGAGACGCTGAGACACTGAAGCACAGATACACAGAGCCGCTGAGACCCTGAGACACTGAGTCACAGAGACACTGGGACACAGTGACAGTGCAAACCTGAAACCCTGAGACCCTGAAACCCTGAGACACTGAGACGATGCAACACTGAGACACTGAGACCCTGAGACACAGAGACACTGAGACAGTGAGACACTAAGACCCTGAGACGCTGAGAGCTGAGACACTGAGACCCTAATTCCCTGGGACACTGAGACACAGAGATACTGAGAACATGAGACACTGAGACCCTGAGAAAATGTGACCCAGAGACCCTGAGACCCGGAGACACTGAGACCCAGAGATCCTGAGATACTGAGACACAGGGACCCTGAGTCCCTAAGACACTGAGACCCTGAGACACAGAGACACTGAGACCGTGAGACCCTGAGACACTGTGACACTGAGACACAGAAATCCTGAGACCCTGAGGCACTGAGACCCAGAAACCCTGAGACCCAGAGACCATGAGGCCCAGGCACCCAGTGACCCTGAGACACTGAGACATTGAGACATTGAGACCATGAGACACTGATACACTGACACCCTGAGAACCTGAGACACTGAGACAGCGGGACACTGAGACACTGAGACCCAGAGACCCTGAGACCCAGAGACACTGAGACACAGAGACACAGAGGCCCAGAGACCTTCAGCCACTGAGACACTGAGACCCTGATACACAGAGACACAGAGACCCAGAGACTCTCAGACACTGAGACACTGAGACACTGGGACCCTCAGACACTGAAGCACTGAGACCCTGAGACACTGAGACACTGAACCCTGATTCACAGAGTCACTGAGCCCTGAGACACAGAGACACTGACACACAGAGACACTAAGCCCTGAGACAGACAGACACTGAGCCCTGAGACACAGAGGCACTGAGGCCCTGAGACTCTGAGACACTAAGAAACTGAGACCCTGAGACACTGAGACCCTGAGTCACTGAGACAATGTGACCACAAAACCCTGAGACACTGAGACACTGAGACCCTGAGACCCAGAGACCCGGAGAAAATGAGACACTGAGAACCTGAGACAATGACACACTGAGACACTGAGACCCTGGGACCCAGGGAACCAGAGACACGGAGACTCTGAGACCCTGAGACACTGTGACGCTGAGACATTGAGAGACTGTGACCATGAGACTCTGAGACACTGATACACTGAGACCCAGAAACCCTGAGAATGAGGGATTCAGAGACCCTGTGACCCTGAGACACTGGGACCCTGTGACCCTGAGACACTAAGACACTGCGGCACAGAGACCCTGAGACCCAGAGTACCAGAGACGAAGAGACCCTGAGACCCTGAAACCCTGAAACACTAAGGCACTGAGAAGCTGAGACCCTGAGACCCTGAGGCACTGAGACACTGAGGCAGGGATACCCTGAGGCCCAGAGGCCCAGAGACATTGAGACCCATAATCACAGAGACTCATTGAGCCTGAGACTCTGAGTCACTGAGACACAGAGACCCTGAGACAATGAGACACTGAGACACTGAGACACTGAGACCCTGAGGCACTGAGACTCGGAGACCCTGAGACACAGAGACACTGCAAAGCTGAATGCCTGAGACCCTGAGACCCTGAGACACTGAGACCCAGAGACCCTGAGACACTGAGACACTGAGACCCAGAGACCCAGAGAGCCTGAGACCCTGAGACAATGAGCCACTGAGACACGGAGGCACTGAGAGCCGGAGACCCGGAGTCACTGAGACACACAGACCCATAGACACAGAGACCCTGTGACCACGAGACCCTGAGAACCTGAGGCCCCGAGACACTGATTCCCAGAGACCCTGAGACCCTGAGACATTGTGACACTGAGACCCAGAGACCCTGAGACACAGAGACACTGCGACCCTGAAACCCTGGGACCCTAAGACCCTGAGACACAGAGACCCAGAGACGCTGAGACCCACAGAACTTGATACACTGAGACACTGAGGCCCTGAGACACTGAGACCCTGATACACTGAGACACTGAGGCCCTGAGACACTGAGACAGGGAGACACTGAACCACCTAGTCACTGAGAGCTGAGACACTGAGACCCTGAGTCCCTGAGACACTGAGACCCTGAGACACTGAGACCCTGAGACACTGAGACCCTGAGACACAATGACACTGAGACACTGAGAGACTGACAATCTGACATACTGAGACACAGACACCCTGAGATGCTGAGACACTGAGACACTGAGACCCTGAGACACTGAGGCCCTGAGACCCTGAGACTCAGACAGTGAGACACTGAGCCCCTGAGACACTGAGAGCTGAGACACTGAGGCACTGAGTCCCTGAGACACTGAGACCCTGAGCCCTCGAGACACTGAATCTCTGAGACACTGAGACACTGTGACCCTGAGATACGGAGACACTGGTAACCTGAGACACTGAGACACTGAGACCCAAAGATCCTGAGACCCAGAGAACCAGAGACTCTGAGACACTGAGACCCAGACACCCAGAGACAGAAAGACTCTGTGACACAGAGACATTCAGACACTGAGACACTGAGACACTGAGACTCTGAGACACTGAGACCCTGAGACACTGAGACCCTGAGACACTGAGACACTGAGACCCTGCGGCCCTGAGAAACGAAGCACTGAGGCACTGAAAACCTGAGACTGAATAACCCAGGGACCCTGAGACCCTAAGTCCCTGAGACCCAGGGACCCAGAAATCCAGATACCCATAGAACCTGAGACCCTGAGACTCAGGGACCCTCAGACCCAGAGACCCTGAGACCCACAGACCCAGAGACTCTGAGACACTCAGACACTGAGACACTGAGACACTGAAACCCAGAGACCCTGAGACCAAGAGACCCAGAGACCCTGAGACACTGAGACCAGAGACCTGGGCACCAAGAGACCCAGAGACCCTGAGAAACAGAGTCCCTCAGACACTGAGACCTTGAGACTCTGAGACAACAAGACACTGAGCCCCTGAGACACTGAGACACTGAGACCCTGAGAACCTGAAACACAGAGACCCTGAGACCCTGAGAAACTGAGAGCTTCAGACACTGAGACACTGAGACTCTGAGACACCAAGGCACTGACCCCCTGAGACACTGAGACCCTGAGAGACTGAGACACTGAGACCGGGACAACACTGAGATCCTGAAAAATAGAGACACTGAGAATCTGAGACACTGAGACGCTGAGACACTGAGTCCCTGCGCCACTAAGCACTGAGTCGCAGAGGTCCTTAGACCCTGAGACACTGAGACACGGAGACACAGAGATCCAGACACCCAGAGACCCAGAGACCCCGAGGCACTGAGACCCTGAGAATTAGAGACCCAGAAACCTAGTTTCCCAGAGACCCTGAGAAACTGAGACCCTAAGACAACGAGACACTGAGACACTGAGACCCTGAGCCCCTGTGCCACTGAGACACTGAGACCCTGAGACATTGAGTCCCTGAGACCCTGAGACATTGAGTCCCTGAGACCCTGAGACATTGAGTCCCTGAGACCCTGAGACATTGAGTCCCTGAGACCCTGAGACATTGAGTCCCTGAGACACTGAGACCCTGAGTCATTGAGTCCCTGAGACCCTGAGACACTAAGCACTGAGACCAAGAGACCCTGAGACCCTGAGACACTGAGACACGGGACACGGAGACGCAGACTCCCAGAAACCCAGAGACCCTGAGACACAAAGACCCTGAGACACTGAGTTCCAGAGACACAGAGACCCAGAGAACATGACACCCTGAGACCCAGAGACCCAGAGGCCAAGAGACCCAGAGACCCAGAGGCCAAGAGACCCTGAGGCCCTGAGACCCTGAGATACTGAGTCACTGAGACACTGAGACCCTGAAACCCAGAGACCCTGAGACCCTGATACTCTTGGACACTGAGACCCTGAGCCCCTGAGACACGGAGGCACTGACACCCTGAGATACAGAGACCCTGAGACCCCGACAACCAGATACCCAGAGACCCTGAGACCCTGAGACCCTGAGGCACTGGGACACTGACATCCTGAGACACTGAGAGGCTGAGACACTGAGACCCTGAGACCCTGAGACACTGAGACCCAGAGACTCAGAGACCGTTAGACGCTGAGACACTGAGACCCTGAGACACTGAGACAATGAGACACTGTGAAGCTGAGACACTGAGATCCTGAGACACTGAGGCACTGAGAGGCTGAGATACTGAGACCCTGAGACACTGTGACACAGAGACACTGAGATGCTCGGATGCTGAGACACTGAGACACTGAGAACCTGAGACGCTGAGACACTGAGACCCAAAGACTCAGACACCCAGAGACACTGAGACACAGAGGCACAGAGACACTGAGATTCTGAGACGCTGAGACAATGAGGTACTGAGACACATAGACACTGAGACACAGAGACACTGAGACTCTGAGACACTGAGTCACTGAGTCACTGAGACTCTGAAACACAGAGACACTGAGACACAGAGACAAAGAGACACAGAGACACAGAGACAAAGAGATACTGAGACACAGGGACACTGAGACACAGAGACACTGAGACACTGAGATTCTGAGACACTGAGATACAGAGAAGCAGAGACACTAAGACACAGACTCTGTGACACTGAGACACAGAGACACTAAGACACAGAGACACTGAGACACAGACACAAAGAGTCACTGAGACACAGAGACACTGAGACACAGTGACAGAGAGATACTGAGACACTGAGACTCTGAGACACTGAGACACAGAGACACTGAGACTCTGTGACACTGAGACACAGAGACACTGAGACACAGAGACACTGGGACACTGAGACACTGAGACACAGAGACACTGCGACTCTGTGACACTGAGACACAGAGACTCTGAGACACTGAGACACAGAGACACTGAGGCTCTGAGACACTGAGACACAGAGACGCAGAGACACCAAGACACAGAGACACTGAGACACTGAGACACAGAGACACAGAGACACTGAGACACTGAGACACAGAGACACTGAGACACTGAGACACAGAGACTCTGAGACACTGCGACTCTGTGACACTGAGACACAGAGACTCTGAGACACTGAGACACTGAGACACAGAGACACTGAGACTCTGAGACACAGAGACACTGGGGCACTGAGACTCTGAGACACTGAGACACAGAGACCCAGAGACTGTGAGACTCTGAGACAAAGTGACGCAGAGAGTCTGTGTAACAGAGACACAGAGACAATGACACACTGAGACACAGAGACACAGAGGATCTGAGACACAAAGACACTGAGACACAGAGACACTGGGACACAGGGACACAGAGACTCAGAGACACTGAGACACAGAGACTCAGAGAAACTGAGACACAGAAACTCTGAGACACTGAGATACTGAGAGACTGAAGCAAATTGACACTGAGTCAGAGAGACACTGAGACTCTGAGACACAGAGACACTGAGACACAGAGACTTTGAGATTCTGAGGCACTGAGACACTGAGACACAGAGACGCAGAGACACAGAAACACTGAGACTCTGAGACACTGAGACACAGAGACACTGAGTCCCAGAGACTGTGAGACACTGAGACAAAGTGACACAGAGAGTCTGAGGCACAAAGACACTGAGACACAGAGACACTGGGACACAGAGTCACTGAGACTCAGAGACACTGAGACACAGAGACTCTGACATACAAAGACACTGAGATACAGAGACACTGGGACACATGGACACAGACACTCAGAGGCACTGAGACACAGATACTCAGAGAAACTGAGACACAGAGACTCAGAGACACTGAAATACTGAGACACTGAAGCAAATTGACACTGAGTCAGAGAGACACTGAGACACGGAGACACAGAGACACTGAGACACAGAGACACAGAGACACCAAGACTCTGAGACACTAAGACGATGAGACACTGAGACACTGAGACACTGAGACACAGAGACACAGAAACACTGAGACTCTGAGACACTGAGACACAGAGAGATAGATACACTGAGTCTCTGAGACACTGAGACACAGAGAGACTGAGACACTGATACAAAGAGACTCTCAGACATTTGGACACTGAGGCACTGAGGCACTGACACACTGAGACACTGAGACACAGAGACACTGAGACACAGAGACTCTGTGACACTGAGGCTCTGAGGCACTGAGACACTGATACAGAGACACTGAGACACTGAGACACATAGACACAGAGACTCTGAGAGACAGAGACACAGAGACTCTGAGACTCAGATACACTGAGACTCTGAGACACTGAGAAACTGAGACACTGAGACACTGAGACCCTGAGACACTGAGACACAGAGAATCTGATACACTGAGACACTGAGACACTGAGACTCTGAGACACTGTGACACGGAGTGACTGAGTAACAGAGACACAGAGACACTGAGACACAGAGACACGAGACACTGAGACACAGAGACAAAGTGACATTGAGACTCTGAGACACTGAGACACAGAGACTCTGAGACACTGAGGCACAGAGACACTGAGACACAGAGACACTCAGAAACAGAGTGACAGAGACACTGAGAATCTGAGACAATGTGAAATAGAGACTCTGAGGCACTGAGACACAGAGTCACTGAGACATTGAGACTCTGAGACACTGAGGCACAGAGACACTCAAGAGACAGAGAGACAGAGACAATGAGACTCTGAGACAGTGAGACAATGAAACACTGAGACGAGGAGACAGAGAGACACAGAGAAACAGAGGCACTGAGACACTGAGACACAGAGACACTGTGACACAGAGACACTGAGATACAGAGACATTGAGACCCTGGCACACTGAGGCACAGAGGCACAGAGCCGCTGAGACACTGAGTCACAGAGAAACTGGGACACAGAGACACTGAGACTCTGAGACGCTGAGACACTGAAGCACAGATACACAGAGCCGCTGAGACCCTGAGACACTGAGTCACAGAGACACTGGGACACAGTGACAGTGCAAACCTGAAACCCTGAGACCCTGAAACCCTGAGACACTGAGACGATGCAACACTGAGACACTGAGACCCTGAGACACAGAGACACTGAGACAGTGAGACACTAAGACCCTGAGACGCTGAGAGCTGAGACACTGAGACCCTAATTCCCTGGGACACTGAGACACAGAGATACTGAGAACATGAGACACTGAGACCCTGAGAAAATGTGACCCAGAGACCCTGAGACCCGGAGACACTGAGACCCAGAGATCCTGAGATACTGAGACACAGGGACCCTGAGTCCCTAAGACACTGAGACCCTGAGACACAGAGACACTGAGACCGTGAGACCCTGAGACACTGTGACACTGAGACACAGAAATCCTGAGACCCTGAGGCACTGAGACCCAGAAACCCTGAGACCCAGAGACCATGAGGCCCAGGCACCCAGTGACCCTGAGACACTGAGACATTGAGACATTGAGACCATGAGACACTGATACACTGACACCCTGAGAACCTGAGACACTGAGACAGCGGGACACTGAGACACTGAGACCCAGAGACCCTGAGACCCAGAGACACTGAGACACAGAGACACAGAGGCCCAGAGACCTTCAGCCACTGAGACACTGAGACCCTGATACACAGAGACACAGAGACCCAGAGACTCTCAGACACTGAGACACTGAGACACTGGGACCCTCAGACACTGAAGCACTGAGACCCTGAGACACTGAGACACTGAACCCTGATTCACAGAGTCACTGAGCCCTGAGACACAGAGACACTGACACACAGAGACACTAAGCCCTGAGACAGACAGACACTGAGCCCTGAGACACAGAGGCACTGAGGCCCTGAGACTCTGAGACACTAAGAAACTGAGACCCTGAGACACTGAGACCCTGAGTCACTGAGACAATGTGACCACAAAACCCTGAGACACTGAGACACTGAGACCCTGAGACCCAGAGACCCGGAGAAAATGAGACACTGAGAACCTGAGACAATGACACACTGAGACACTGAGACCCTGGGACCCAGGGAACCAGAGACACGGAGACTCTGAGACCCTGAGACACTGTGACGCTGAGACATTGAGAGACTGTGACCATGAGACTCTGAGACACTGATACACTGAGACCCAGAAACCCTGAGAATGAGGGATTCAGAGACCCTGTGACCCTGAGACACTGGGACCCTGTGACCCTGAGACACTAAGACACTGCGGCACAGAGACCCTGAGACCCAGAGTACCAGAGACGAAGAGACCCTGAGACCCTGAAACCCTGAAACACTAAGGCACTGAGAAGCTGAGACCCTGAGACCCTGAGGCACTGAGACACTGAGGCAGGGATACCCTGAGGCCCAGAGGCCCAGAGACATTGAGACCCATAATCACAGAGACTCATTGAGCCTGAGACTCTGAGTCACTGAGACACAGAGACCCTGAGACAATGAGACACTGAGACACTGAGACCCTGAGGCACTGAGACTCGGAGACCCTGAGACACAGAGACACTGCAAAGCTGAATGCCTGAGACCCTGAGACCCTGAGACACTGAGACCCAGAGACCCTGAGACACTGAGACACTGAGACCCAGAGACCCAGAGAGCCTGAGACCCTGAGACAATGAGCCACTGAGACACGGAGGCACTGAGAGCCGGAGACCCGGAGTCACTGAGACACACAGACCCATAGACACAGAGACCCTGTGACCACGAGACCCTGAGAACCTGAGGCCCCGAGACACTGATTCCCAGAGACCCTGAGACCCTGAGACATTGTGACACTGAGACCCAGAGACCCTGAGACACAGAGACACTGCGACCCTGAAACCCTGGGACCCTAAGACCCTGAGACACAGAGACCCAGAGACGCTGAGACCCACAGAACTTGATACACTGAGACACTGAGGCCCTGAGACACTGAGACCCTGATACACTGAGACACTGAGGCCCTGAGACACTGAGACAGGGAGACACTGAACCACCTAGTCACTGAGAGCTGAGACACTGAGACCCTGAGTCCCTGAGACACTGAGACCCTGAGACACTGAGACCCTGAGACACTGAGACCCTGAGACACAATGACACTGAGACACTGAGAGACTGACAATCTGACATACTGAGACACAGACACCCTGAGATGCTGAGACACTGAGACACTGAGACCCTGAGACACTGAGGCCCTGAGACCCTGAGACTCAGACAGTGAGACACTGAGCCCCTGAGACACTGAGAGCTGAGACACTGAGGCACTGAGTCCCTGAGACACTGAGACCCTGAGCCCTCGAGACACTGAATCTCTGAGACACTGAGACACTGTGACCCTGAGATACGGAGACACTGGTAACCTGAGACACTGAGACACTGAGACCCAAAGATCCTGAGACCCAGAGAACCAGAGACTCTGAGACACTGAGACCCAGACACCCAGAGACAGAAAGACTCTGTGACACAGAGACATTCAGACACTGAGACACTGAGACACTGAGACTCTGAGACACTGAGACCCTGAGACACTGAGACCCTGAGACACTGAGACACTGAGACCCTGCGGCCCTGAGAAACGAAGCACTGAGGCACTGAAAACCTGAGACTGAATAACCCAGGGACCCTGAGACCCTAAGTCCCTGAGACCCAGGGACCCAGAAATCCAGATACCCATAGAACCTGAGACCCTGAGACTCAGGGACCCTCAGACCCAGAGACCCTGAGACCCACAGACCCAGAGACTCTGAGACACTCAGACACTGAGACACTGAGACACTGAAACCCAGAGACCCTGAGACCAAGAGACCCAGAGACCCTGAGACACTGAGACCAGAGACCTGGGCACCAAGAGACCCAGAGACCCTGAGAAACAGAGTCCCTCAGACACTGAGACCTTGAGACTCTGAGACAACAAGACACTGAGCCCCTGAGACACTGAGACACTGAGACCCTGAGAACCTGAAACACAGAGACCCTGAGACCCTGAGAAACTGAGAGCTTCAGACACTGAGACACTGAGACTCTGAGACACCAAGGCACTGACCCCCTGAGACACTGAGACCCTGAGAGACTGAGACACTGAGACCGGGACAACACTGAGATCCTGAAAAATAGAGACACTGAGAATCTGAGACACTGAGACGCTGAGACACTGAGTCCCTGCGCCACTAAGCACTGAGTC
The DNA here is from genome assembly GCF_965287045.1 of Carcharhinus amblyrhynchos. NCBI lineage: Eukaryota > Metazoa > Chordata > Chondrichthyes > Carcharhiniformes > Carcharhinidae > Carcharhinus > Carcharhinus amblyrhynchos. The sequence continues at coordinate 429,458 of NW_027649864.1, forward strand.
GCAGAGGTCCTTAGACCCTGAGACACTGAGACACGGAGACACAGAGATCCAGACACCCAGAGACCCAGAGACCCCGAGGCACTGAGACCCTGAGAATTAGAGACCCAGAAACCTAGTTTCCCAGAGACCCTGAGAAACTGAGACCCTAAGACAACGAGACACTGAGACACTGAGACCCTGAGCCCCTGTGCCACTGAGACACTGAGACCCTGAGACATTGAGTCCCTGAGACCCTGAGACATTGAGTCCCTGAGACCCTGAGACATTGAGTCCCTGAGACCCTGAGACATTGAGTCCCTGAGACCCTGAGACATTGAGTCCCTGAGACACTGAGACCCTGAGTCATTGAGTCCCTGAGACCCTGAGACACTAAGCACTGAGACCAAGAGACCCTGAGACCCTGAGACACTGAGACACGGGACACGGAGACGCAGACTCCCAGAAACCCAGAGACCCTGAGACACAAAGACCCTGAGACACTGAGTTCCAGAGACACAGAGACCCAGAGAACATGACACCCTGAGACCCAGAGACCCAGAGGCCAAGAGACCCAGAGACCCAGAGGCCAAGAGACCCTGAGGCCCTGAGACCCTGAGATACTGAGTCACTGAGACACTGAGACCCTGAAACCCAGAGACCCTGAGACCCTGATACTCTTGGACACTGAGACCCTGAGCCCCTGAGACACGGAGGCACTGACACCCTGAGATACAGAGACCCTGAGACCCCGACAACCAGATACCCAGAGACCCTGAGACCCTGAGACCCTGAGGCACTGGGACACTGACATCCTGAGACACTGAGAGGCTGAGACACTGAGACCCTGAGACCCTGAGACACTGAGACCCAGAGACTCAGAGACCGTTAGACGCTGAGACACTGAGACCCTGAGACACTGAGACAATGAGACACTGTGAAGCTGAGACACTGAGATCCTGAGACACTGAGGCACTGAGAGGCTGAGATACTGAGACCCTGAGACACTGTGACACAGAGACACTGAGATGCTCGGATGCTGAGACACTGAGACACTGAGAACCTGAGACGCTGAGACACTGAGACCCAAAGACTCAGACACCCAGAGACACTGAGACACAGAGGCACAGAGACACTGAGATTCTGAGACGCTGAGACAATGAGGTACTGAGACACATAGACACTGAGACACAGAGACACTGAGACTCTGAGACACTGAGTCACTGAGTCACTGAGGCACTGAGACTCTGAAACACAGAGACACTGAGACACAGAGACAAAGAGACACAGAGACACAGAGACAAAGAGATACTGAGACACAGGGACACTGAGACACAGAGACACTGAGACACTGAGATTCTGAGACACTGAGATACAGAGAAGCAGAGACACTAAGACACTGAGACTCTGTGACACTGAGACACAGAGACACTAAGACACAGAGACACTGAGACACAGACACAAAGAGTCACTGAGACACAGAGACACTGAGACACAGTGACAGAGAGATACTGAGACACTGAGACTCTGAGACACTGAGACACAGAGACACTGAGACTCTGTGACACTGAGACACAGAGACACTGAGACGCAGAGACACAGAGACACTGGGACACTGAGACACAGAGACACTGCGACTCTGTGACACTGAGACACAGAGACTCTGAGACACTGAGACACAGAGACACTGAGGCTCTGAGACACTGAGACACAGAGACGCAGAGACACTAAGACACAGAGACACTGAGACACTGAGACACAGAGACACAGAGACACTGAGACACAGAGACACTGAGACACTGAGACACAGAGACTCTGAGACACTGCGACTCTGTGACACTGAGACACAGAGACTCTGAGACACTGAGACACTGAGACACAGAGACACTGAGACTCTGAGACACAGAGACACTGGGGCACTGAGACTCTGAGACACTGAGACACAGAGACCCAGAGACTGTGAGACTCTGAGACAAAGTGACGCAGAGAGTCTGTGTAACAGAGACACAGAGACAATGACACACTGAGACACAGAGACACAGAGGATCTGAGACACAAAGACACTGAGACACAGAGACACTGGGACACAGGGACACAGAGACTCAGAGACACTGAGACACAGAGACTCAGAGAAACTGAGACACAGAAACTCTGAGACACTGAGATACTGAGAGACTGAAGCAAATTGACACTGAGTCAGAGAGACACTGAGACTCTGAGACACAGAGACACTGAGACACAGAGACTTTGAGATTCTGAGGCACTGAGACACTGAGACACAGAGACGCAGAGACACAGAAACACTGAGACTCTGAGACACTGAGACACAGAGACACTGAGTCCCAGAGACTGTGAGACACTGAGACAAAGTGACACAGAGAGTCTGAGGCACAAAGACACTGAGACACAGAGACACTGGGACACAGAGTCACTGAGACTCAGAGACACTGAGACACAGAGACTCTGACATACAAAGACACTGAGATACAGAGACACTGGGACACATGGACACAGACACTCAGAGGCACTGAGACACAGATACTCAGAGAAACTGAGACACAGAGACTCAGAGACACTGAAATACTGAGACACTGAAGCAAATTGACACTGAGTCAGAGAGACACTGAGACACGGAGACACAGAGACACTGAGACACAGAGACACAGAGACACCAAGACTCTGAGACACTAAGACGATGAGACACTGAGACACTGAGACACTGAGACACAGAGAGATAGATACACTGAGTCTCTGAGACACTGAGACACAGAGAGACTGAGACACTGATACAAAGAGACTCTCAGACATTTGGACACTGAGGCACTGAGGCACTGACACACTGAGACACTGAGACACAGAGACACTGAGACACAGAGACTCTGTGACACTGAGGCTCTGAGGCACTGAGACACTGATACAGAGACACTGAGACACTGAGACACATAGACACAGAGACTCTGAGAGACAGAGACACAGAGACTCTGAGACTCAGATACACTGAGACTCTGAGACACTGAGAAACTGAGACACTGAGACACTGAGACCCTGAGACACTGAGACACAGAGAATCTGATACACTGAGACACTGAGACACTGAGACTCTGAGACACTGTGACACGGAGTGACTGAGTAACAGAGACACAGAGACACTGAGACACAGAGACACGAGACACTGAGACACAGAGACAAAGTGACATTGAGACTCTGAGACACTGAGACACAGAGACTCTGAGACACTGAGACACAGAGACACTGAGGCTCTGAGACACTGAGACACAGAGACGCAGAGACACTAAGACACAGAGACACTGAGACACTGAGACACAGAGACACAGAGACACAGAGACACTGAGACACAGAGACACTGAGACACTGAGACACAGAGACTCTGAGACACTGCGACTCTGTGACACTGAGACACAGAGACTCTGAGACACTGAGACACTGAGACACAGAGACACTGAGACTCTGAGACACAGAGACACTGGGGCACTGAGACTCTGAGACACTGAGACACAGAGACCCAGAGACTGTGAGACTCTGAGACAAAGTGACGCAGAGAGTCTGTGTAACAGAGACACAGAGACAATGACACACTGAGACACAGAGACACAGAGGATCTGAGACACAAAGACACTGAGACACAGAGACACTGGGACACAGGGACACAGAGACTCAGAGACACTGAGACACAGAGACTCAGAGAAACTGAGACACAGAAACTCTGAGACACTGAGATACTGAGAGACTGAAGCAAATTGACACTGAGTCAGAGAGACACTGAGACTCTGAGACACAGAGACACTGAGACACAGAGACTTTGAGATTCTGAGGCACTGAGACACTGAGACACAGAGACGCAGAGACACAGAAACACTGAGACTCTGAGACACTGAGACACAGAGACACTGAGTCCCAGAGACTGTGAGACACTGAGACAAAGTGACACAGAGAGTCTGAGGCACAAAGACACTGAGACACAGAGACACTGGGACACAGAGTCACTGAGACTCAGAGACACTGAGACACAGAGACTCTGACATACAAAGACACTGAGATACAGAGACACTGGGACACATGGACACAGACACTCAGAGGCACTGAGACACAGATACTCAGAGAAACTGAGACACAGAGACTCAGAGACACTGAAATACTGAGACACTGAAGCAAATTGACACTGAGTCAGAGAGACACTGAGACACGGAGACACAGAGACACTGAGACACAGAGACACAGAGACACCAAGACTCTGAGACACTAAGACGATGAGACACTGAGACACTGAGACACTGAGACACAGAGAGATAGATACACTGAGTCTCTGAGACACTGAGACACAGAGAGACTGAGACACTGATACAAAGAGACTCTCAGACATTTGGACACTGAGGCACTGAGGCACTGACACACTGAGACACTGAGACACAGAGACACTGAGACACAGAGACTCTGTGACACTGAGGCTCTGAGGCACTGAGACACTGATACAGAGACACTGAGACACTGAGACACATAGACACAGAGACTCTGAGAGACAGAGACACAGAGACTCTGAGACTCAGATACACTGAGACTCTGAGACACTGAGAAACTGAGACACTGAGACACTGAGACCCTGAGACACTGAGACACAGAGAATCTGATACACTGAGACACTGAGACACTGAGACTCTGAGACACTGTGACACGGAGTGACTGAGTAACAGAGACACAGAGACACTGAGACACAGAGACACGAGACACTGAGACACAGAGACAAAGTGACATTGAGACTCTGAGACACTGAGACACAGAGACTCTGAGACACTGAGGCACAGAGACACTGAGACACAGAGACACTCAGAAACAGAGTGACAGAGACACTGAGAATCTGAGACAATGAGAAATAGAGACTCTGAGGCACTGAGACACAGAGTCACTGAGACATTGAGACTCTGAGACACTGAGGCACAGAGACACTCAAGAGACAGAGAGACAGAGACAATGAGACTCTGAGACAGTGAGACAATGAAACACTGAGACGAGGAGACAGAGAGACACAGAGAAACAGAGGCACTGAGACACTGAGACACAGAGACACTGTGACACAGAGACACTGAGATACAGAGACATTGAGACCCTGGCACACTGAGGCACAGAGGCACAGAGCCGCTGAGACACTGAGTCACAGAGAAACTGGGACACAGAGACACTGAGACTCTGAGACGCTGAGACACTGAAGCACAGATACACAGAGCCGCTGAGACCCTGAGACACTGAGTCACAGAGACACTGGGACACAGTGACAGTGCAAACCTGAAACCCTGAGACCCTGAAACCCTGAGACACTGAGACGATGCAACACTGAGACACTGAGACCCTGAGACACAGAGACACTGAGACCCTGAGACACTAAGACCCTGAGACGCTGAGAGCTGAGACACTGAGACCCTAATTCCCTGGGACACTGAGACACAGAGATACTGAGAACATGAGACACTGAGACCCTGAGAAAATGTGACCCAGAGACCCTGAGACCCGGAGACACTGAGACCCAGAGATCCTGAGATACTGAGACACAGGGACCCTGAGTCCCTAAGACACTGAGACCCTGAGACACAGAGACACTGAGACCGTGAGACCCTGAGACACTGTGACACTGAGACACAGAAATCCTGAGACCCTGAGGCACTGAGACCCAGAAACCCTGAGACCCAGAGACCATGAGGCCCAGGCACCCAGTGACCCTGAGACACTGAGACATTGAGACATTGAGACCATGAGACACTGATACACTGACACCCTGAGAACCTGAGACACTGAGACAGCGGGACACTGAGACACTGAGACCCAGAGACCCTGAGACCCAGAGACACTGAGACACAGAGACACAGAGGCCCAGAGACCTTCAGCCACTGAGACACTGAGACCCTGATACACAGAGACACAGAGACCCAGAGACTCTCAGACACTGAGACACTGAGACACTGGGACCCTCAGACACTGAAGCACTGAGACCCTGAGACACTGAGACACTGAACCCTGATTCACAGAGTCACTGAGCCCTGAGACACAGAGACACTGACACACAGAGACACTAAGCCCTGAGACAGACAGACACTGAGCCCTGAGACACAGAGGCACTGAGGCCCTGAGACTCTGAGACACTAAGAAACTGAGACCCTGAGACACTGAGACCCTGAGTCACTGAGACAATGTGACCACAAAACCCTGAGACACTGAGACACTGAGACCCTGAGACCCAGAGACCCGGAGAAAATGAGACACTGAGAACCTGAGACAATGACACACTGAGACACTGAGACCCTGGGACCCAGGGAACCAGAGACACGGAGACTCTGAGACCCTGAGACACTGTGACGCTGAGACATTGAGAGACTGTGACCATGAGACTCTGAGACACTGATACACTGAGACCCAGAAACCCTGAGAATGAGGGATCCAGAGACCCTGTGACCCTGAGACACTGGGACCCTGTGACCCTGAGACACTAAGACACTGCGGCACAGAGACCCTGAGACCCAGAGTACCAGAGACGAAGAGACCCTGAGACCCTGAAACCCTGAAACACTAAGGCACTGAGAAGCTGAGACCCTGAGACCCTGAGGCACTGAGACACTGAGGCAGGGATACCCTGAGGCCCAGAGGCCCAGAGACATTGAGACCCATAATCACAGAGACTCATTGAGCCTGAGACTCTGAGTCACTGAGACACAGAGACCCTGAGACAATGAGACACTGAGACACTGAGACACTGAGACCCTGAGGCACTGAGACTCGGAGACCCTGAGACACAGAGACACTGCAAAGCTGAATGCCTGAGACCCTGAGACCCTGAGACACTGAGACCCAGAGACCCTGAGACACTGAGACACTGAGACCCAGAGACCCAGAGAGCCTGAGACCCTGAGACAATGAGCCACTGAGACACGGAGGCACTGAGAGCCGGAGACCCGGAGTCACTGAGACACACAGACCCATAGACACAGAGACCCTGTGACCACGAGACCCTGAGAACCTGAGGCCCCGAGACACTGATTCCCAGAGACCCTGAGACCCTGAGACATTGTGACACTGAGACCCAGAGACCCTGAGACACAGAGACACTGCGACCCTGAAACCCTGGGACCCTAAGACCCTGAGACACAGAGACCCAGAGACGCTGAGACCCACAGAACTTGATACACTGAGACACTGAGGCCCTGAGACACTGAGACCCTGATACACTGAGACACTGAGGCCCTGAGACACTGAGACAGGGAGACACTGAACCACCTAGTCACTGAGAGCTGAGACACTGAGACCCTGAGTCCCTGAGACACTGAGACCATGAAATACTGAAACACTGAGACATTGAGAAGCTGAGACCCTGAGACACTGAGGCTTTGAGACCCAGAGACCAAGAGAACCAGAGACACAGACACCCAGAGGCCCTGAGACAGTGAGACCTAAAGTCCAGAGACCCAGAGATCCAGTGACCCAGAGACACAGAGACCCTGAGACACTGAGACCCAGAGACCCAGTGATCTAGAGACCCTGACATACTGAGATACAGAGACATGTTGACCCTGAGTCCCTGACACACTGAGACCCAGAGACTCAGATACACTGAGACACTGAGACCCAGAGACACTGAGACTCAGAGACCCAGAGACCCTGAGACACTGAGATCTTGAGACCCTGAGACACTGAGACACAGAGACCCAGAGACCCTGAGACAGTGAGACACTGAGACCCTCAGACCCTGATACACTGAGACACAGAGACCCAGAGCCCATGAGACCCTGAGATACTGAGACATTGAGACCCAGAGACCCAGTGACCCAGAGACCTTGAGACACTGAGACCCTGAGATACTGAGACACAGGGACCCTGAGTCCCTAAGACACTGAGACACTGAGACCCTGAGACACAGAGACACTGAGACCGTGCGACCCTGAGACACTGTGACACTGAGACACAGAAATCCTGTGACCCTGAGACACTGAGACCCAGAAACCCTGAGACCCAGAGACCATGAGGCCCAGGCACCCAGTGACCCTGAGACACTGAGACATTGAGACATTGAGACTATGAGACACTGATACACTGACACCCTGAGAACCTGAGACACTGAGACAGCGGGACACTGAGTCACTGAGACCCAGACACCCTGAGGCCCTGAGACAATGAGACACTGAGACCCTGAGGCACTGAGACACTGAAGCCCTGAGAAGCTGAGACCCTGAGACTCAGAGATCCTGAGACCCTGAGACACTGAGGCACTGAGTTGCTGAGAACTTGAGACACTGAGACACTGAGTCACTGAGAGACTGACACTTTGAGATGCTGAAACCCTGAGACGCTGAGACACTGACAGACTGAGACACTGAGACACTGAGACACTGGGACACTGGGACACTGAGACCCTGAGGCACTGAGACCCTGGGACACTGAGACCCTGAGGCACTGAGACCCGAAGGCACTGTGACACAGAGACACTGAGATCCTGAGACACTGAGACCCAGAGGCCCAGAATCCTTGAGACCCTGTGACACTGAGACACTGAGACCCTGACACCCTGAGACCGTGAGAAACTGAGACCCAGAGACCGGAGACCTGGAGACACTGAGACACTGAGACCCAGAGAACCAGAAACCCAGAGACCCTGAGACCCTGAGACCCTGATAAACTGAAACCCAGAGACCCTGAGACACTGAGACAATGTGTCCCAGAGACACTGAGACAATGAGACCCTGGGACCTTGAGACCCTGAGACACTGAGACACTGAGACCGTGGCACCCTGAGTCCATGAGAAACTGAGACCCAGAGACCTGGTGTCTCTGAGACACTGAGACCCAGAGAACCAGAAACACAGTGACCCTGACACCCTGACACACTGAAATCTAGAGACCCAGAGGTCCAGAGACCCTGAGATATTGAGACACTGAGACCCAGAGACCCTGAGACACTGAGACCCTGAGACGTTGAGACCCAGAGACCCTGAGACACAGAGACCCTGAGGCACTGAGACAAAGAGACCCTGAGACACTGAGACACAGAGACACTGAGACACTGATACAGTGAGACACTGAGACCCAGAGACACTGAGAGCTGAGACTCTGAAACCCTGATTCCCTTAGACACTGAGACACAGAGATACTGAGAACATGAGACACTGAGACCCTGAGAAAATGTGACCCGGAGACCCTGAGACCCTGAGAAAATGTGACCCAGAGGACCAGAGACCCTGAGACTCTCAGCCACTGAGACACTGAGACCCTGAGACACAGAGACACTGAGACCCAGAGACCCTCCGACACTGAGACACTGAGACCCTTAGACACTGAGACCCTGAGACCCTCAGCCACTGAGACACTGAGACTCTGAGTCCCTGAGACTCTGAGGCACTGAGAAACTGAGACCCTGAGACACTGAGACACTGAGAGACTGTGACCATGAGACTCTGAGACTCAGAGACACTGAGACCCTGAGAGACTGAGACCCTGAGACACTGAGTCACTAATACACTGAGACCCAGAAACCCTGAGAACGAGAGATCAGAGACCCTGAGACACTGAGACACTGAGACCCTGTGATCCTGAGACACTGAGACACTGAGGCACAGAGGCCCTGAGACCCAGAGATGCAGAGGCCCTGAGACCCTGAAACACTGAGGCACTGAGAAGCTGAGACCCTGAGACCCTGAGACACTGAGGCAGAGATACCCTGAGGCCCAGAGACCTAGAGGCCCAGAGACCCAGAGACACTGAGACCCAGAGACACAGAGACTCATTGAGCCTGAGACACTGAGACACTGAGACTCAGAGACCCTGAGACACTGAGGCACTGAGACCCTGAGACACTGAGAAACTGAGACCCTGAGACACGGCGACGCTGAGACCCTGAGAAACTGAGAGCCAGAGACACAGATACCCTGAGACACAGAGACAGTGGGACCCACAGACCAGGAGACCCAGAGAACCAGAGATCCAGAGACGCTGAAACCCTGAGTCATTGAGACCCAGACACGCAGTGACCCAGAGATCCTGAGACACTGAAACAGTGAGACATGAGACACAGAGACCATGAGACCCTGAGAAACTGAGACCCAGAGAACCAGAGACCCAGGGACCCTGAGAACCTGAGACCCAGAGACCATGAGACCCTGAGACCGTGAGACAGTGAGATACTGAGACAATGAGACACTGACACACTGAGACACTGAGACCCTGAGAAACTGTGACAGTGAGACACTGAGCCCCTGGGACACTGACACAGTGAGACACTGAGACGCTTAGACCCTGAGACCCTGAGGCACAGTGACCCTGAGACACAGATACACTGAGACAGTGAGACACTGAGGCCCTGAGACACTGAGACACTGAGTCCCTGAGACACTGAGAAACTGAGATCCAGAGACCCAGAGACCCTGAGACACTGAGTCACTAAGACATTGAGACACAGGGACCCAGGGACACTGAGAACCTGAGAAACTGAGACCCAGAGACCCAGAGACACTGAGAAACTGAGGCCCGTAGACCCTGAGACCCTGAAATACTGAGACATGAGACACTGAGACCCTGAGACACTGAAACCCAGTGACCCTGAGAACCTGAGAAACTGAGACACAGAGACCCAGAGAACCTGAGACCCTGAGACAGTGAGATACTGAGGCAATGAGACACTGAGACACAGAGAAACTGAGAACCAGAGACCCTGAGACGCTGAGACCTTGAGACACTGAGACAGTGAGACACTGAGGCACTGAAACACTGGGACCCTGAGATCTTGAGAAACTGAGACACTGAGGTCCTGAGCCCGTGAGACTCTGAGACACTGAGACACAGAGACCCTGAGACAATGAGACCCTGAGACCCCGAGACCCTGAGACACTGAGACCCAGAGACCCCAGAGACCCTGAGACCCAGAGACCCAGAGACCCTGAGACACTGAGACCGTGAGACACTGACACACTGGGACCCTGAGACCTTGAGAAACTGAGACACTGTGGTCCTGAGCCCCTGAGACACTGAGAACCTGAGACAATGAGACACTGAGACCCTGAGACACGGAGACCCGAAGACCCTGAGACACCGAGACACAGAGACCCAGAGACGCAGAGACCCTGTGACCATGAGACCCTGAGAACCTGAGTCCCAGAGACAGTGAGACCCAGGGATCCTGAGACCCAGAGACCCTGAGACATTGAACATAGAACATAGAACATAGAACATTACAGCGCAGAACAGGCCCTTCGGCCCACGATGTTGCGCCGACCAGTTACAAAACAATGACCCACTAACCTAAACCAATCCCTTCTCGTCCATAAACCTATCCACGGATCTCTTAAACGCCCCCAAACTAGGCGCACTGAGGCACGGAGACAAAGAGACACTGAGACACAGAGACCCAATTACTCAGAGACAATGAGACACTGAGACCCAGAGACACAGAGACCCAGAGACCCAGAGAGACAGAGACCCTGAGACCGTGAGACCCTGAGTCACTGAGACACTGAGACCAGAGACACTGAGAACCAATGACCCAGACACCCTGAGACACCGAGATCAGAGACCCTGAGACACTGAGACCCTGAGACACTGAGAAGATGAGACACAGAGACCCAGGGACACTGAGACCCTGAGAAAATCAGACACAGAGACACTGAGACCCAGAGACAAAGGGAACCAGAGACTCTGAGGCCCAGAAATCCTGAGACCCAGAGACACTGAGACCCTGAGACCCAGAGACACTGAAAACCAATGACCAAGACACCCTGAGACCCAGAGACCAGTGACCCTGAGACACTGAGACCATGTGACCCTGAGACACTGAGAGACTGAGACACTGAGACCCTGGACACTGAGACACTGAGACCCAGAGAAACAGACACCCAGAGGCACTGAGACCCAGAAACCCAGAGACACTGAGACCCTGAGACCCAGAGCCACTGAGAGACTGAGACCTGAGAAACAGAGACCCTGAGACACTGAGACCCAGAGGCCCTGTGACCCTGAGAAACTGAGGCCCTGTGACCCTGCGAAATGAGACACTGAGACCCAGAGACCCAGAGACACCAAGACCCAGAGACCCTGAGACCCAGAGACCCAGGGACCCAGAGATCCAGACACTCTGAGACACTAAGTGACTGAGAACCAGGGAACCAGAGACCCTGAGACCAATAGACCCAGAGACCCTGAGACCCAGAAACACTGAGACCCAGAGTCACTGAGACCCTGAGACCAGAGACACTGAGAACCAATGACCCAGACACCCTGAGACACCGAGATCAGAGACCCTGAGACACTGAGACCCTGAGACACTGAGAAGATGAGACCCTGAGACACTGAGACCCTGAGACACTGAGACCCAGAGGCCCTGAGACCCTGAGAAACTGAGACACTGAGACACTGAGACCCAGAGACCCAGAGACCGTGAGACCCTGAGATTCTGAGTAATTGAGACACTGAGACACAGAGACCCAGGGACAGTGAGACCCTGAGAAACTGAGACCCAGATACCCAGAGACACTGAGACCCAGAGACAAAGAGACCTTGAGAAACTGAGACACTGAGACCCAGAGACACAGAGACCCAGAGACCCTGAGAACCAGAGACACAGAGATTCTGGGACCCAGAGACTCTGAGACACTGAGACACTGAGAACCAGAGACCCAGAGACCAAGAGACCTTGAGACCCAGAAACCCTGAGCCCCAGAGACCAGAGACCCTGAGACACTGAGACCATGAGGCCCTGAGACACTGAGACCCAATGATCCTGACACCCTGAGACACAGAGACCCGAGACCCAGAAACCCTGAGGCACTGAGACACTGAGACCCTGAGACACTGAGGTCCTGAGACCCTGAGACACTGAGACACTGAGACGCTGAGACCCAGAGACCCTGTGACACTGAGACCTTGAGACACTGAGATTCTGAGACAATAAGACCCTGAGACCCTAAGACACTGAGTCCAGGAGAACATGAGACACTGAGGCTGAGAGACCCTGAGACCCAGAGACCCTGAGACCCAGAAACACTGAGACCCAGACACACGGAGACCCTGAGACCCAGAGACACTGGGAAACCAATGACCCAGACACCCTGAGACCCAGAGACCAGAGACCCTGAGACACTGAGACCATGAGACCCTGAGAGACTGAGGCCCTGAGACACTGAGAATCAATGACCCAGACGCCCTGAGACCCTGAGATCACAGACCCTGAGACCCAGAGACCATGAGACCCTGAGACACTGAGAGACTGAGACGCTGAGACCCTGGACACTGAGACACTGAGACCCAGAGAAGCAGAGGCCCTGAGACCCGGAGACCCAGAGACACTGAGACCTTGCGAACCAGAGACAATGACTCCCAGAGACCCAGAGACACTGAGAAACTGAGACACTGAGAACCAGAGACCGAGAGACCCAGAGACCTAGAAACTCAGAGACACTGAGACGTTGATACTCAGAGACCCTGAGACCCAGAGACCCTGAGACCCTGAGAAACTGAGACACTGAGAACCAGAGACCCAGAGACCCTGAGAAACTGAGACACTGAGAACCAGAGACCGAGAGTCCCAGAGACCTAGACACCCAGAGACCCTGAGACACTGAGACGTTGATACGCAGAGACCCTGAGACCCAGAGACACTGAGACCCAGAAACACTGAGACCCAGAGACACTGGGAACCAATGACCCAGACACCCTGAGACCCATAGACCTGAGACCCTGAGACACTGAGACCCAGAGAAACAGAGACCCTGAGACCCGGAGACCCAGAGACCCAGACACCCTGAGACACTGAGACCTTGAGAACCAGAGACACTGACTCCCAGAGACACAGAGACCCTGAGAAACTGAGAAACTGAGACACTGAGACCCAGATACCTAGAGACCCAGAGACCTAGAAACCCAGAGACCCAGAAACCCTGAAACCCTGAAACCCTGAGACATTGATACTCAGAGACCCTGACATACTGAGACACTGAGACCCTGAGACCCAGACACCCAGTGACCGTGAGGCCCTGAGACACTGAGACACTGAGACCATGAGACACTGATACACAGAGACCCTGAGAACCTCAGACCCTGAGACACCAAGGCACTGCGACACTGAGACACTCAGACACAGAGACCCAGAGACGAAGAGACCAAGAGACACTGAGACGCTGAGACACAGACACACAGAGACACAGAGACCCTGTGACCCTAGACGCTGAGCCACTGAGACCCAGAGACCCTGAGAGACTGTGTCACTAAGACATTGAGACCCAGAGATCCAGACACTCAGAGACCCTGAGAAACTGAGACCCTGAGACCCAGAGACACTGAGACACTGAGTCACTAAGACATTGAGACTCAGGGACCCAGTTGCACTGAGAACCTGAGAAACTGAGACCCTGAGACCCAGATACACTGAGACCCAGAGAACTCTAGAACTAGAGAGCCTGAGAAACTGAGAACCTGAGTCCCTGAGACACTGAGATCCAGAAACTCAGTGACCCTCAGTCCCTGAGATACTGAGACACAGAGACCCAAGCACACATAGACCCAAAGACCCTGAGACACTGACATCCAGAGATCCGGAGACCTCGTAACCCAGAGACCCAGAGAAACTGAGATACTGAGTCACAGAGACCCAGAGTCCCTGAGACACTGAGACATCGAGACACTGAGACCCAGAGACACTGAGACACTGAGACCCTGAGATCCTGAGACACTGAGACCCAGAGACAATTAAAAACTGAGACCAGAGATACAGAGACCCTGACACATTGAGACACAGAAACCCTGAGACACAGAGACCCCGCGACGCTGAGAACCTGAGGGACTGATACAATGAGACACAGTGACCCAGAGACAATGAGACCCTGAGAAACTGAGACTCTGAGACTCTGAGACTCTGAGACCCAGAGATCCAGATACTCAGAGACCCTGAGACACCGAGACACTGAGACCCTGAGATACTGAGACCCTGAGACACTGAGACCCAGAGACCCTGAGACACTGAGACCTAGAGACCCAGACACACAGAGACCCTGAGACCACGAGACACTGAAACACTGAGATACTGAGAAACTGAGACACTGAGACCAGAGACCCAAATACCCTGAAACCCTAAGACACTGAGACTCAGTGTCACTGAGGCCCTGAGACACTGAGACCCTGAGAACCAAAAAACCAGAGACCCAGAGACCTAGAGACCCTGAGACACTGAGACCCAGAGAACCAGAGAAACAGAGACCCAGAGACCTAGAGACACTGAGAAACTGAGTCCCAGAGTCCCAGAGGCCCTGATACCCAGTGACCCAGAGACACAGAGACCCAGAGACCCTGAGACACTGAGAGCCAGAAACCCAGAGACCCAGAGACAATGAGACACTAAGACCCAGAGACCCGGAGACACTGAGACCCTGAGACCCTGAGACACTGAGACCCAGAGACCCGGAGACACACAGACACAGAGACACTGAGACCCAGAAACCCAGAGACCCAGAGACAATGAGACACTGAGAAACAGAGACCCCGGCACCCTGAGAAACTGAGACCCTGAGAACCTGAGACACTGTGACATTGAGACACTGAGACCCAGAGACCCTGAGACGCGGAGACACTGAGACCCTGAGACACTGAGATCCAGTGAACCAGAGAACCAGAGACCCTGAGACACAGAGACCCAGAAACCCAGAGACCCTGAGACGCTGAGACACTGAGACCCAGTGACACAGAGTCCCAGAGACACAGAGACCTCGGGACCCACAGACACAGTGACACACTGAGACAGTGCAAAACAGAGAACCAGAGAACAAGTGACGCAAAGGCCCAGAGACCCAGAGACCCTGAGACACTGAGACCATGAGACAATGAAAAAGTGGGACGCAGAGACTTGAGACACTGAGACACAGAGTCCCTGAGACCCCGAGACGCTATGACCCTGAGACACTTATACAGTGAGATACAGAGACCCTGAGAAACTGAAACCCTGGACACTCAGACCCAGAGACCCTGAAATCCAAAAAAACAGACTCCAAGAGACCCTGAGACACTGAGAAATTGAGACACTGAGACACTGAGACACTGAGACCCAAAGACACAGAGACCCAGAGACCCTGAGACCCTGAGACATAGAGGCATTGCGACAAAGAGACACTGAGACACAGTGACCCAATTACTCAGAGACAATGAGACACTGAGACCCAGAGAAACAGAGACCAGAGACCCAGAGACCCCAGAGACCCTGAGACACTGAGACCGTGAGACACTGACACACTGGGACCCTGAGACCTTGAGAAACTGAGACACTGTGGTCCTGAGCCCCTGAGACACTGAGAACCTGAGACAATGAGACACTGAGACCCTGAGACACGGAGACCCGAAGACCCTGAGACACTGAGACACTGAGACCCAGAGACGCAGAGACCCTGTGACCATGAGACCCTGAGAACCTGAGTCCCAGAGACAGTGAGACCCAGGGATCCTGAGACGCAGAGACCCTGAGACATTGAGGCACTGAGACAAAGAGACACTGAGACACAGAGACCCAATTACTCAGAGACAATGAGACATTGAGACCCAGAGACACAGAGACCCAGAGACCCAGAGAGACAGAGACCCTGAGACCGTGAGACCCTGAGTCACTGAGACAAGAGACACAGAGACACAGAGACACTGAGACCCAGAGACAAAGGGAACCAGAGACTCTGAGGCCCAGAAACCCTGAGACCCAGAGACACTGAGACCCTGACACCCAGAGACACTGAAAACCAATGACCAAGACACCCTGAGACCCAGAGACCAGAGACCCTGAGACACTGAGACCATGTGACCCTGAGACACTGAGAGACTGAGACACTGAGACCCTGGACACTGAGACACAGAGACCCAGAGAAACAGAGACCCAGAGAAACGGACACCCAGAGGCACTGAGACCCAGAAACCCAGAGACACTGAGACCCTGAGACCCAGAGACACTGAGAGACTGAGACCAGAGAAACAGAGACCCTGAGACACTGAGACCCAGAGGCCCTGTGACCCTGAGAAACTGAGGCCCTGTGACCCTGCGAAATGAGACACTGAGACCCAGAGACCCAGAGACCCAGAGACACCAATACCCAGAGACCCTGAGACCCAGAGACCCAGGGACCCAGAGATCCAGACACTCTGAGACACTGAGTGACTGAGAACCAGGGACCCAGAGACCCTGAGACCAATAGACCCAGAGACCCTGAGACCCAGAAACACTGAGACCCAGAGTCACTGAGACCCTGAGACCAGAGACACTGAGAACCAATGACCCAGACACCCTGAGACACCGAGATCAGAGACCCTGAGACACTGAGACACTGAGACACTGAGAAGATGAGACCCTGAGACACTGAGACACTGAGACCCTGAGACACTGAGACCCAGAGACCCAGAGACCGTGAGACCCTGAGATTCTGAGTCACTGAGACACTGATACACAGAGACCCAGGGACAGTGAGACCCTGAGAAACTGAGACCCAGATACCCAGAGACACTGAGACCTAGAGACAAAGAGACCTTAAAAATCTGAGACACTGAGACCCCTTGACACAGAGACCCAGAGACCCAGAGACCCTGAGAACCAGAGACACAGAGATTCTGGGACCCAGAGACTCTGAGACACTGAGACACTGAGAACCAGAGACCCAGAGACCAAGAGACCTTGAGACCCAGAAACCCTGAGCCCCAGAGACCAGAGACCCTGAGACACTGAGACCATGAGGCCCTGAGACACTGAGACCCAATGATCCTGACACCCTGAGACACAGAGACCCGAGACCCAGAAACCCTGAGGCACTGAGACACTGAGACACTGAGGTCCTGAGACCCTGAGACACTGAGACACTGAGACGCTGAGACCCAGAGACCCTGTGACACTGAGACCTTGAGACACTGAGACGCTGAGACAATAAGACCCTGAGACCCTGAGACACTGAGTCCAGGAGAACCTGAGACACTGAGGCTGAGAGACCCTGAGACCCAGAGACCCTGAGACCCAGAAACACTGAGACCCAGACACACGGAGACCCTGAGACCCAGAGACACTGGGAAACAATGACCCAGACACACTGAGCCTCAGAGACCAGAGACCCTGAGACACTGAGACCATGAGACCCTGAGAGACTGAGGCCCTGAGACACTGAGAATCAATGACCCAGACGCCCTGAGACCCTGAGATCACAGACCCTGGGACCCAGAGACCATGAGACCCTGAGACACTGAGAGACTGAGACGCTGAGACCCTGGACACTGAGACACTGAGACCCAGAGAAGCAGAGGCCCTGAGACCCGGAGACCCAGAGACACTGAGACCTTGCGAACCAGAGACACTGACTCCCAGAGACCCAGAGACACTGAGAAACTGAGACACTGAGAACCAGAGACCGAGAGACCCAGAGACCTAGAAACTCAGAGACACTGAGACGTTGATACTCAGAGACCCTGAGACCCAGAGACCCTGAGACCCTGAGAAACTGAGACACTGAGAACCAGAGACCCAGAGACCCTGAGAAACTGAGACACTGAGAACCAGAGACCGAGAGTCCCAGAGACCTAGACACCCAGAGACCCTGAGACACTGAGACGTTGATACGCAGAGACCCTGAGACCCAGAGACACTGAGACCCAGAAACACTGAGACCCAGAGACACTGGGAACCAATGACCCAGACACCCTGAGACCCATAGACCTGAGACCCTGAGACACTGAGACCCAGAGAAACAGAGACCCTGAGACCCGGAGACCCAGAGACCCAGACACCCTGAGACACTGAGACCTTGAGAACCAGAGACACTGACTCCCAGAGACACAGAGACCCTGAGAAACTGAGAAACTGAGACACTGAGACCCAGATACCTAGAGACCCAGAGACCTAGAAACCCAGAGACCCAGAAACCCTGAAACCCTGAAACCCTGAGACATTGATACTCAGAGACCCTGACATACTGAGACACTGAGACCCTGAGACCCAGACACCCAGTGACCGTGAGGCCCTGAGACACTGAGACACTGAGACCATGAGACACTGATACACAGAGACCCTGAGAACCTCAGACCCTGAGACACCAAGGCACTGCGACACTGAGACACTCAGACACAGAGACCCAGAGACGAAGAGACCAAGAGACACTGAGACGCTGAGACACAGACACACAGAGACACAGAGACCCTGTGACCCTAGACGCTGAGCCACTGAGACCCAGAGACCCTGAGAGACTGTGTCACTAAGACATTGAGACCCAGAGATCCAGACACTCAGAGACCCTGAGAAACTGAGACCCTGAGACCCAGAGACACTGAGACACTGAGTCACTAAGACATTGAGACTCAGGGACCCAGTTGCACTGAGAACCTGAGAAACTGAGACCCTGAGACCCAGATACACTGAGACCCAGAGAACTCTAGAACTAGAGAGCCTGAGAAACTGAGAACCTGAGTCCCTGAGACACTGAGATCCAGAAACTCAGTGACCCTCAGTCCCTGAGATACTGAGACACAGAGACCCAAGCACACATAGACCCAAAGACCCTGAGACACTGACATCCAGAGATCCGGAGACCTCGTAACCCAGAGACCCAGAGAAACTGAGATACTGAGTCACAGAGACCCAGAGTCCCTGAGACACTGAGACATCGAGACACTGAGACCCAGAGACACTGAGACACTGAGACCCTGAGATCCTGAGACACTGAGACCCAGAGACAATTAAAAACTGAGACCAGAGATACAGAGACCCTGACACATTGAGACACAGAAACCCTGAGACACAGAGACCCCGCGACGCTGAGAACCTGAGGGACTGATACAATGAGACACAGTGACCCAGAGACAATGAGACCCTGAGAAACTGAGACCCTGAGACTCTGAGACCCAGAGATCCAGATACTCAGAGACCCTGAGACACCGAGACACTGAGACCCTGAGATACTGAGACACTGAGACCCTGAGACACTGAGACCCAGAGACCCTGAGACACTGAGACCTAGAGACCCAGACACACAGAGACCCTGAGACCACGAGACACTGAAACACTGAGATACTGAGAAACTGAGACACTGAGACCAGAGACCCAAATACCCTGAAACCCTAAGACACTGAGACCCAGAGTCACTGAGACACTGAGACACTGAGACCCTGAGAACCAGAAAACCAGAGACCCAGAGACCTAGAGACCCTGAGACACTGAGACCCAGAGAACCAGTGAAACAGAGACCCAGAGACCTAGAGACACTGAGAAACTGAGTCCCAGAGGCCCTGATACCCAGTGACCCAGAGACACAGAGACCCAGAGACCCTGAGACACTGAGAGCCAGAAACCCAGAGACCCAGAGACAATGAGACACAAAGACCCAGAGACCCGGAGACACTGAGACCCTGAGACCCTGAGACACTGAGACCCAGAGACCCGGAGACACACAGACACAGAGACACTGAGACCCAGAAACCCAGAGACCCAGAGACAATGAGACACTGAGAAACAGAGACCCCGGCACCCTGAGAAACTGAGACCCTGAGAACCTGAGACACTGAGACATTGAGACATTGAGACCCAGAGACCCTGAGACGCGGAGACACTGAGACCCTGAGACACTGAGATCCAGAGAACCAGAGAACCAGAGACCCTGAGACACAGAGACCTAGAAACCCAGAGACCCTGAGACAATGAGACACTGAGAACCAGAGACCCAGAGACCCGGAGACAATGAGACACTGAGAAACAGAGACCCAGACACCCTGAGAAACTGAGACCCTGAGACACTGAGATATTGAGACACTGAGACCCAGAGACACTGAGATGCAGAGACACTGAGACCCTGAGACTCTGAGACAATGAGACCCAGTGACCCAGAGTCCCAGAGACCCAAAGACCACGGGACCCAGAGACACTGACACAATGACACACTCAGACAGTGGGACACAGAGACCCAGTGACCCAGAGACCCAGAGACCACGGGACCAAGAGACCCTGACACAGTGACATACTGAGACAGTGTGACACAGAGACCCAGTGATGCAAAGGCACCCAGACCAAGACACCGTGAGACACTAGCACCCTGAGACAATGAAAAACTAAGACCTAGAGACCCTGAGACACTGAGACACAGAGACCCTGAGACCAGAGACGCTGAGACCCCGAGGCGCTATGACCCTGAGACACTGATACAATGAGACACAGAGACCCAGAGACCCCGAGACGCTATGACCCTGAGACACTGATACTATGAGACACAGAGACCCTGAGACCCTGAGACACTGAGACCCAGAGACTCTGAAACCCAGAGAACAAGACTCTCAGAGACCCTGAGAAACTTTGTCACTGAGACACTGAGACCCTGAGACACTGAGACATTGAGACACTGAGACCCAGAGACCCTGAGACGCTGAGACACTGAGACCCAGTGACACAGAGTCCCAGAGACACAGAGACCTCGGGACCCACAGACACAGTGACACACTGAGACAGTGCAAAACAGAGAACCAGAGAACAAGTGACGCAAAGGCCCAGAGACCCTGAGACACTGAGACCATGAGACAATGAAAAAGTGGGACGCAGAGACTTGAGACACTGAGACACAGAGACCCTGAGACCCCGAGACGCTATGACCCTGAGACACTTATACAATGAGATACAGAGACCCTGAGAAACTGAAACCCTGAGACACTCAGACCCAGAGACCCTGAAATCCAAAAAAACAGACTCCAAGAGACCCTGAGACACTGAGAAATTGAGACACTGAGACACTGAGACCCAAAGACACAGAGACCCAGAGACCCTGAAACCCTGAGACACAGAGGCATTGCGACAAAGAGACACTGAGACACAGTGACCCAATTACTCAGAGACAATGAGACACTGAGACCCAGAGAAACAGAGACCAGAGACCCTGAGACCCAGAAACCCTGAGACCCAGAGACACTGAGACCCTGAGACCCAGAGACACTGAGAACCAGAGACACAGGGACATATTGACGCTGAGAAACTGAGACACTGAGACCCAGAGACCCAGAGGCCTTCAGACACTGAGACACTGAGACCCAGAGGCCCTGAGACTCTGAGACCCAGAGACCCTGAGACCCTGAGTCAGTGAGACACTGAGACACAGACGCCCAGGGACAGTGAGAACCTGAGACACTCAGACACTGAGACCCCGAGTCCCTGTGACCCTGAGAAATGAGACCCAGAGACCCTGAGAACCTGAGAAACTGAGACCCTGAGACCCTGAGACCCTGAGTCACTGAGACACTGAGACACTGAGACCCAGAGGCCCTGAGACTCTGAGACCCAGAGACCCTGAGACCCTGAGTCAGTGAGACACTGAGAGACAGAGACCCAGGGACACTGAGACCCTGAGACACTCAGACACTGAGACCCAGAGGCCCTGTGACCCTGAGAAATGAGACACTGTGAACCAGAGACCCAGAGACCCTGAGACCCAGAGACCCTGAGTCACTGAGACACTAAGACACAGAGACCCAGGGACACTGAGATCCTGAGAATCTGAGACCCAGATTCCCAGAGACACTGAGAGACTGAGACCCAGAGACACAGAGACCCTGAGACCCAGAGACCCTGGGACCCATAGATCCAGAGACTCGGAGACACTGAGTGACTGAGAACCAGGGACCCAGCGACCCTGAGACCAAGAGACCCAGAGACCCTGAGAACCAGAAACACTGAGACCCAGAGACCCAGATACCCTGAAACCCTGAGTCACTGAGACTCTGAGACACAGAGGCTCAGGGGCACTGAGACCCTGAGAATCTGAGACCCAGATTCACAGAGACACTGAGAGACTGAGACCCAGAGACCCTGAGACCCAGAGATCCAGACACTCTGAGACACTGAGTGACTGAGAACCAGGGACCCAGAGACCCTGAGACCCAGAGACCCAGAGACCCTGAGACCCAGAAACCCAGAAACACTGAGACCCAGAGACACTGAGAACCAATGACCCAGACACCCTGAGACACAGAGATCAGAGACCCTGAGACACTGAGACCCTGAGACACTGAGACCCTGAGACACTGAGACCCAGGGACACTGACACCCAGAGACAAACAGACCCTGAGAAACTGAGACACTGAAACCCAGAGACACAGAGACCCAGAGACAAAGAGACCCTGAGAACCAGAGACCCAGAGACCCTGACATCCAGAGACTCTGAGACACTGAGAACCAGAGACCCAGAGACCAAGAGACCGTGAGACCCAGAAACCCTGAGCCCCAGAGACCAGAGACCCTGAGACACTGAGACCATGAGACCCTGAGACACTGAGACCCAATGACCCTGACACCCTGAGACCCAGACACCAGAGACCCAGAAACCCTGAGGCAATGAGGCCCTGAGACCCTGAGACACTAAGTCCAGGAGACTCTGAGACACTGAGACTGAGAGACCCAGAGACCCTGGCACCCTGAGTCACTGAGACACTGAGACACAGAGACCCAGGGAGACTGAGACCCTGAGAAACTGAGACCAGATACCCAGAGACACTGAGACACTGAGACCAGAGACACAGAGACACTGAGACCCTGAGACCCAGAGACGCTGGGACCCAGAGATCCAGAGACTCTGAGACATTGAGTCAGTGAGAACCAGAGACACAGAGACCCTGAGACCCTGAGACACTGAGACGTTGATACTCAGAGGCCCTGAGACCCAGAAACACTGAGATTCAGACACACTGAGACCCTGAGACCCAGAGACACTGGGAACCAATGACCCAGACACCCTGAGGCCCAGAGACCTGAGACCCTGAAACACTGAGACCATGAGACCCTGAGACACTGAGACAATGAGACCCTGGACACTGAGACACTGAGACACTGAGACCCAGAGAAACAGAGACCCTGAGACCCGGAGACCCAAAGACCCAGACACCCTGAGACACTGAGACCTTGAGAAGCAGAGAAACTGACTCCCAGAGAAACAGAGACCCTGAGAAACTGAGAAACTGAGACACTGAGACCCAGATACCTCGAGACCCAGAGACTGAGAAACCCAGAGACCCTGAGACCCTGAGACAGTGATACTCAGAGACCCTGAGACACTGAAACTCAGAGACCCTGAGATACTGAGACACTGAGACAAAGAGACCCTGAGACCCAGACACCCAGTGAACCTGAGACCCTGAGACACTGAGACACTGATACACAGACACCCTGAGAACCTGAGACCCTGAGACACCGAGGCACTGAGACACGGAAACCCTGAAACCCAGAGAACAAGACTCCCAGAGACCCTGAGACACTGAGACCATGAGACTCGGAGACCCTGAGTCCCTGAGACACAGACACCCAGAAACACAGACACCCAGAGACCCTGTGACCCTGCGACGCTGAGCCACTGAGACACAGAGATCCAGAGACCCTGAGAAACTGAGACACTGAGACCCAGAGACCCACAGACCTTGAGACACTGAGACCCTGAGACACTGAGACCCAGAGGCCATGAGACCCTGATAAACTGAGACAATGTGGCCATGATGAGTCCCTGAGACCCAGAGACCCTGAGACACTGAGTCACTAAGACATTGAGACTCAGGGACCTAGGGGCACTGAGACTCTGAGAAACTGAGACCCTGAGACCCAGAGAGACTGAGACACTGAGACCCAGAGAACTCGAGAAGTAGAGAGCCTGAGAAACTGAGAACCTGAGTCCCTGAGACACTGAGAACCAGAAACTCAGAGACCCTCAGTCCCTGAGAAGCTGCGACACAGAGACCCAGGCACACACAGACCCAGAGACACTGCGACTCTGAGACCCTGAGACCCTGAGACACTGAGACCCTGACAGACTGAGACCCTGAGACAGCAAGACACTGAGACCCTGAGACCCTGAGACACAGAGACCCTGAGACACTGAGACCCTGAGACACAGAGACACTGAGACAGTGAGACACTGAGATCCTGAGACACTGAGAGCTGAGGCTCTGAGACCCTGATTCCCTGAGACACTGAGACACCGAGACAATGAGACACTGAGACCCTGAGACTCTGAGACACTGAGACCCAGAAACCAAGAGACAAAGAGACCATGAGACCCAGAGACCTGGTTACCCTGAGACCCTGAGACACTGAGACCCAGAGACCCAGAGACCTTGAGACAATGAGACTCTGTGACACTGAGACCCTGAAAAACTGAGACACTTAGACCCAGAGACCCAGAGACACTGAGACTCTGACACCCTGAGACCCAGAGAGCTTGAGTCACTGAGATACTGAGACACAGTGACCCAGGGACACTGAGACCCTGAGAAACTGAGACCCAGATACCCAGAGACACTGAGACCCAGAGACAAAGAGACCCTGAGAAACTGAGACACTGAGACCCAGAGACCCAGAGACACTGAGACCCTGAGTCCCAGAGACACAGAGACCCAGTGACGCAGAGGACCAGAGACCCTGAGACAGTGACATACTGAGACACTAAGACACTGAGACACTGAGACACTGAGACCCAGTGACCCAGAGTCCCAGAAACACAGAGACCAGGGGACCCGGCGACACTGACACAGTGACACACTGAGACAGTGAGAAACGGAAACCCAGACACCCAGTGACGCAGAGGCCCAGAGACCCTGAGACACTGAGACCCTGAGACAATTAAAATCTGAGACCAGTTGTACAGAGACCCTGAGACATTGAGACACAGAGACCCTAAGACACAGAGACCCCGCGACACTGAGACCCTGAGGGACTGATACAATGAGACACAGTGACCCAGAGACACTGAGACCCTGAGACCCTGAGACTCTGAGACCCTGAGACATTGAGACCCAGACACCCAGAGACCCAGAGACACTGAGACCCTGAGACCCTGAGACACTGAGACCCTGAGACATTGAGACCCTGAGACCCTGAGACACTGAGACACTGAGACCCAGAGGCCCAGAGACACAGAGACACTGAGATACTGAGAAACTGAGACACTGAGACCCTGAGACACTGAGACCCAGAGACCCTGAGACCCTGAGACACTGAGACCAGGGGAC
Source organism: Carcharhinus amblyrhynchos (assembly GCF_965287045.1). Lineage (NCBI taxonomy): Eukaryota > Metazoa > Chordata > Chondrichthyes > Carcharhiniformes > Carcharhinidae > Carcharhinus > Carcharhinus amblyrhynchos. The sequence continues at coordinate 455,444 of NW_027649864.1, forward strand.
GCGGCGACACTGACACAGTGACACACTGAGACAGTGAGACACGGAGACCCAGAGACCCAGTGATGCAGAGGCCCAGAGACCCAGAGACCTCGAGACGCTGAGACCCTGAGACAATTAAAAACTGAGACCAGAGATACAGAGACCCTGAGACATTGAGACACAGAGACCCTGGGACCCAGAGACCCCGAGACGCTGAGAACCTGAGGGACTGATACAATGAGACACAGTGACCCAGAGACAATGAGACCCTGAGAAACTGAGACCCTGAGACACTGAGACCCAGAGATCCAGGCACCCAGAAACCCTGAGACACTGAGACACTGAGACCCTGAGATGCAGAGACCCTGAGACACTGAGATCCGGAGATCCAGAGACACAGAGACCCTGAGACCATGAGACACTGAGATACTGAGAAACTGAGTGAGAAACTGAGACACTGAGACCAGAGACCCAAAAACCCTGAAACCCTAAGATACTGAGACCCGGAGACCCAGAGACACTGAGACCCTGAGACACTGAGACCCAGAGAACCAGAGAACCAGAGACCCAGAGACCTAGAGACCCTGAGAATCCGAGTCCCAGAGACCCTGATACCCAGTGTCCCAGAGACACAGAGACCCAGAGACCCTGAGACACTGAGAGCCAGAAACCCAGAGACCCAGAGACAATGAGACACTGAGACCCAGAGACCCGGAGACACTGAGACCCTGAGACACTGAGACCCAGAGACCCGGAGACACTGAGACACAGAGACCCGAAGACCCAGAAACCCAGAGACAATGAGACACTGAGAAACAGAGACCCCGGCACCCTGAGAAACTGAGACCCTGAGACCCAGAGACCCTGAGACGCGGAGACACTGAGATCCTGAGACCCTGCAACACTGAGACTCAGTGATCCAGAGTCCCAGAGACACAGAGACCACAGGACCCAGAGACCCTGACATAGTGACACACTCAGACAGTGTGACACAGAGACCCAGTGACGCAAAGGCGCAGAGGCGCAGAGACCCAGAGACCGTGAGACACTGAGATCCTGAGACAATGAAAAACTGAGACCCAGAGACCCAGAGACACTGAGACCCAGAGACACTGAGACCCTGAGACCCTGAGACCAGAGACACTGAGACCCCGAGAAGCTATGACCCTGAGACACTGATACAAGGAGACACAGAGACCCAGAGACCCTGAAACCCAGAGAACAAGACTCCCAGAGACCCTGAGAAACTGAGACACTGAGACACTGAGACCCTGAGACACTGAGACACTGAGACCCTGAGACACTGAGACACTGAGACACTGAGAAACTGAGACACTGAGACCCAAAGACTCAGAGATCCAGAGACCCGGAGACCCTGAGACCCTGAGACCCTGAGAACCTTAGGCACTGAGACACTGAGACCCTGAGACGCTGAAACACAGAGACCCAGTGACACAGAGTCCCAGAGAGACAGAGACCTCGGGACCCAGAGACCCTGACACAGTGACACACTGAGACAGTGCGAAACTGAGACCCAGAGAACAAGTGACGCAAAGGCCCAGAGACCGTGAGATACTGAGACCATGAGACAATGAAAAAGTGGGACGCAGAGACCTTGAGACACTGAGACACAGAGACCCTGAGACCAGAGACCCTGAGACCCCGAGACGCTATGACCCTGAGACACTGATACAATGAGACACAGAGACCCAGAGACCCTGAGACCCTGAGAAACTGAAACCCTGAGACACTTAGAGCCAGAGACCCTGAAATCCAAAGAACCAGACTCCCAGAGGCCCTGAGACACTGAGACATTGAGACCCAAAGACACAGAGACCCAGATATCCTGTGACCCTGAGACACTGAGACACTGAGACAGTGAGACACTGAGACACAGAGACCCAGAGACACTGAGACCCTGAGATACTTAGACAATGAGACACTGAGACAATGACTCACTGACACCTTGGGACTCTGAGAAGCTGAGCCCCTGCGAAACTGAGACCCAGAAACCCTGAGACACTGAGACATGAGACTCTGAGACCCTGAGACATTGAGACACTGAGACCCTGAGAACCTGAGACCCTGAGACACTGAGACCCAGTGAACCTGAGACACTGAGACCCTGAGACCCAGACAGGCTGAGACACTGAGACCCTGAGACCCTGAGGCCCTGAGACCCAGAGACATTGAGACACTGAGATCCTGAGACACTGAGACCCAGAGCCCCTGGGACCCTGAGACCCATAGACCCAGAGACACTGAGACCCTGAGACATTGAGACCCTGAGACAGTGAGACACTGAGACTCTGAGACCGTGAGACCTTCAGAAACTGAGACACTGAGATCCTGACCTCCTGAGACTCTGAGACCCTGAGACACTGAGAACCGGAGACCCTGAGACACTGAGACCCAGAGACGCAGAGACCCTGTGACCATGAGAGCCAGAGACCCTGAGACATTGAGACACTGATTCCCAGGGACCTGGAGACCCGGAGACCCAGAGACCCTGAGACACTGAGACCCTGAGACACTGAGACCCTGAAACATTGAGACACTGAGACAGTGAGACACTGAGACCCTGAGACTCTGAGAGCTGAGACTCTGAGAACCTTATTCCGTTGGACACTGAGACACTGAGACCCTGAGACACTGATACACAGAGACCCTGAGATCCTGAGAAAATGTGACCCAGAGACCCACAGACCCTGAGACACTGAGACCTGAGACCCAGTTACCCAGAGACACAGAGAGTTGAGACACAGAGACAGTGAGATCAACAGACCAAGAGACCCAGAGAACCAGACATCGAGAGATCCTGAGACCCTGAGAACCTGAGACTCTGAGACATTGAAACCCAGAGACACAGAGACCCAGAGAAACTGAGAAACTGAGACCCAGAGAAACAGAGACCCTGAGACACAGAGACAGTGAGACCCACAGACCAAGAGACCCAGAGATCCAGAGACCGTGAGACACTGAGACCCCAGAGACACTGCGACTCTGAGACCCTGAGACCCTGAGACGCTGAGACCCTGAGAGACTGAGACCCTGAGACACGGAGACACTGAGATCCTGAGACACTGAGAGCTGAGACTCTGAGACCGTGATTCCCTGAGACACGGAGAGACTGAGAACCTGAGACACTGAGTCACTGAGACACTGAGATCCTGAGACACTGAGACCCAGACACCCAGAGACCCTGAGACTCAGAGACCCTGAGGCCCAGACACCCAGTGACCCTGAGAGCCTGAGACACTGAGACATTGAGACCATGAGACACTGATACACTGACACCCTGAGAACCTGAGACAATGAGACCCTGTGACACTGAGACCCTGAGACACTGAAAAACTGAGACACTGAGACCCAGAGACACTGAGACACTAATACCCTGAGACCCTGAGACCCAGAGAGCTTGAGTCACTGAGATACTGAGACACAGTGACCCAGGGACACTGAGACCCTGAGAAACTGAGACCCAGATACCCAGAGACACTGAGACCCAGAGACAAAGAGACCCTGAGAAACTGAGACACTGAGACCCAGAGACCCAGAGGCTCTGAGACCCTGGGACCCTGAGACAGGGAGACCCTGAGACACTGAGACACAAAGACCCTGAGACCCCAAGACCCTCAAACACTAGGCACTGAGACCCTGAGACCCTGAGGCACAGAGACAAAGAGACCCAGAGGCCCTGAGACACTGAGGGACTGATACAATGAGACCCAATGACCCAGACACCCTGTGACCCAGCGACCAGAGACCCAGAGACCCTGAGACACTGAGACCATGAGACCCTGAGTCCCAGAAACACAGAGACCAGGGGACCCTGTGACCTTGTGACCCTGACACAGTGACACACTGAGACAGTGAGACACGGAGACCCAGAGACCCAGTGACGCAAAGACCCAGACACCCTGAGACACTGAGACCCTGAGACAATTAAAATCTGAGACCAGATGTACAGAGGCCCTGAGACACAGAGACCCCGAGATGCTGAGACCCTGAGGGACTGATACAATGAGACACAGTGACCCAGAGACACTGAGACACTGAGACCCTGAGACTCTGAGACCCAGGGATTCTGAGACCCAGACACCCAGAGACCCTGAGACACTGAGACGCTGAGACACTGAGACCCGGAGGCCCAGAGACACAGAGACCCTGAGACCCTGAGACACTGAGACACTGAGACCCGGAGGCCCAGAGACACAGAGACCCTGAGACCCTGAGACACTGAGATACTGAGAAACTGAGACACTGAGACCAGAGACCCAAAGGCCCTGAAACCCTAAGATCCTGAGACCCAGTGACACTGAGACCCAGAGACACTGAGACCCTGAAACACTGAGACACAGAGTCCCAGAGACCCTGAGAACCAGAGACCCAGAGACCTAGAGACACTGAGAAACTGAGATCAAGAGTCCCAGTGGCCCTGATACCCAGAGACCCTGAGACACTGAGACCTTGAGACCCTGAGACACTGAGAGCCAGAAACCCAGAGACCCAGAGACAATGAGACACTGAGAACCAGAGACCCAGACACCCTGAGGCACTGAGACCCTGAGACATTGAGACCCAGAGACCCTGAGACGCGGAGACACTGAGACCTTGAGACACTGAGACCCAGTGACCCAGAGTCCCAGAGACCCAGAGACCACAGGACCCAGAGACCCTGACACAGTGACACACTGAGACAGTGTGACACAGAAACCCAAAGACCCAGTGATGCAAAAGCCCAGAGACCCAGAGACTGTGAGACACTGAGACCATGAGACCCAGAGACCCTGAGACACTGAGACACAGAGACCCTGAGACCAGAGACCCTGAGACACCGCGGCACTATGACCCTGAGACACTGATACAATGAGACACAGAGACCCAGAGACCCAGAGACCCTGAGACCCTGAGAAAATGAGACCCTGAGACACTGATGCAATGAGCTATGACCCTTTGACCCAGAGACACTAAGAACCAATGACCCAGACATCCTGAGATACTGAGACCAGAGACCCTGAGACACTGAGACCATGAGACCCTGAGACGCTGAGAGACTGAGTCACTGAGGCACTGAGACCCTGGACACTGAGACTCTGAGACCCAGAGACCCCGAGACGCTATGACCCTGAGACACTGATACAATGAGACACAGAGACCCAGAGATGCTGAGAACCTGAGAAACTGAGACTCTGAGACACTGAGAACCAGAGGCCCTGAAAACCAGAGAACGAGACTCCCAGAGACCCTGAGACCATGAGAAAATGAGACCCTAAGACACTGAGACCCAGAGACCCTGAAACCCAGAGAACCAGACTCCCAGAGACCTTGAGACACTGAGACACTGAAACCCTGAGACACTGAGACACTGAGACACTGAGACCCAGAGACCCGGAGACCCTGAGACACTTAGGCACTGAGACACTGAGATCCTGAGACACTGAGAGATTGAGACACTGAGACCCAGAGACCCTGAGACGCGGAGACACTGAGACCCTCAGACCCTGAGACACTGAGACACAGTGACCCAGAGTCCCAGAGACCCAGAGACCACGGGACCCAGAGACCCTGACACAGTGACACACTGAGACAGTGTGAAACAGACAGCCAGACAGAAAGTAATGCAAAGGCCCAGAGACCCAGAGACCGTGGGACACTGAAACCATGAGACAATGAACAAGAGGGATCCAGAGACACTGAGACACAGAGACCCTGAGACCAGAGACCCTGAGACCTCGAGACGCTATGACCCTGAGACACTGATACAATGAGCTATGACCCTTTGACCCAGAGACACTAAGAACCAATGACCCAGACACCCTGAGAAACTGAGACCAGAGACCCTGAGACACTGAGACCATGAGACCCTGAGACACTGAGAGACTGAGACACTGAGGCACTGAGACCCTGGACACTGAGACTCTGAGACCCAGAGACCCTGAGACGCTATGACCCTGAGACACTGATACAATGAGACACAGAGACCCAGAGACGCTGAGACCCTGAGAAACTGAGTCTCTGAGACACTGAGAACCAGAGGCCCTGAAAACCAGAGAACGAGACTCCCAGAGACCCTGAGACTCTGAGACACTGAGAAACTGAGACACTGAGACCCAGAGACCCTGGGACCCTGAGCCACTTAGACACTGAAACACTGAGGCACTGAGACACTGAGACACTGAGACCCTGAGACCCAGAGTCACTGAGACTCTGGGACATAGAGACCCAGAGACACTGAGACCCAGAGACCCAGAGACACAGATATCTAGAGACCCTGTGACCCTGAGACCCTGAGCCACTGAGACCGAGAGACACAGACACCCAGAGACACAGAGACCCAGAGACCCTGTGACCCTGAGGCCCTGAGTCACTGAGACACAGAGACCCAGAGACCCTGAGAAACTGAGACACTGAGACCCAGATACCCAGAGACCTTGGGACACTGAGACCCTGAGAAACTGAGACACTGAGACCCAGAGGCCCTGAGACCCTGAAAAACTGAGACAATGTGACCATGAGACCCTGAGATCCAGAGACCCTGAGACACTGAGTCATTAAGACACTGAGACACAGAGACCCAGGGACACTGAGACTCTGAGAAACTGAGACCCTGAGACACGGAGACATGGAGACACGGAGACCCAGAGACCTCGAGACCTTGAGATCCTGAGAAACTGAGATCCTGAGACCCTGAGACACTGAGACACTGAGACCCAGAGACACTGAGACCCAGTGACCCAGAGTCCCAGAAACACAGAGACCAGGGGACCCGGCGACACTGACACAGTGACACACTGAGACAGTGAGAAACGGAAACCCAGACAACCAGTGACGCAGAGGCCCAGAGACCCTGAGACACTGAGACCCTGAGACAATTAAAATCTGAGACCAGTTGTACAGAGACCCTGAGACATTGAGACACAGAGACCCTGAGACACAGAGACCCCGCGACACTGAGACCCTGAGGGACTGATACAATGAGACACAGTGACCCAGAGACACTGAGACCCTGAGACCCTGAGACTCTGAGACCCAGGGACTCTGAGACCCAGACACCCAGAGACCCTGAGACACTGAGACCCAGAGGCCCAGAGACACAGAGACCCTGAGACCCTGAGACACTGAGATACTGAGAAACTGAGACACTGAGACCAGAGACCCAAAGACCCTGAAACCCTGAGACACAGAGTCCCAGAGACCCTGAGAAGCAGAGACCCAGAGACCTAGAGACCCTGAGAATCTGAGACCAAGAGTCCCAGAGGCCCTGATACCCAGAGACCCAGAGACAATGAGACACTGAGAACCAGAGATCCAGACACCCTGAGGCTCTGAGACCCTGAGACATTGAGACCCAGAGACTCTGAGACGTGGAGACACTGAGACCCTGAGACCTTGAGACACTGAGATCCAGGGACCCAGAGTCCCAGAGACCAAGAGACCACGGGACCCAGAGACCCTGACACAGTGACACACTGAGACAGTGTGACCCAGAGACCCAGTGATGCAAAGGCCCAGAGTCCCAGATACCGTGAGACAGTGAGACCATGAGACCCAGAGACCCTGAGACACTGAGACACAGAGAACCTGAGACCAGAGACCCTGAGACACCGAGGCACTATGACCCTGAGACACTGATACAATGAGACACAGAGACCCAGAGACCCTGAGACCCTGAGAAACTGAGGCCCTGAGACACTGAGACCCAGAGACCCTGAAACCCAGAGAACCAGACTCCCAGTGACCCTGAGACACTGAGACCCAAAGACACAGAGACCCTGAGACCCGGAGACCCTGAGACACTTAGGCACTGAGACACTGAGATCCTGAGACACTGAGAGATTAAGACACTGAGACCCAGAAACCCTGAGACGCGGAGACACTGAGACCCGCAGACCTTGAGACACTGAGACACAGTGACCCATAGTCTCAGAGACCCAGACACCACGGGACCCAGAGACCCTGACACAGTGACACACTGAGACAGTGTGAAACAGACAGCCAGACAGAAAGTAATGCAAAGGCCCAGTGACCCAGAGACCGTGGGACACTGAAACCTTGAGGCAATGAACAAGAGGGACCCAGGGACACTGAGACACAGAGACCCTGAGACCAGAGACCCTGAGACCTCGAGACGCTATGACCCTGAGACACTGATACAATGAGCTATGACCCTTTGACCCAGAGACACTAAGAACCAATGACCCAGACACCCTGAGAAACTGAGACCAGAGACCCTGAGACACTGAGACCATGAGACCCTGAGACACTGAGAGACAGAGACACTGAGACCCTGAGACCCCGAGACGCTATGACCCTGAGACACTGATACAATGAGACACAGAGACCCAGAGGCGCTGAGACCCTGAGAAACTGAGACCCTGAGACAGTGAGAGCCAGAGGCCCTGAAAACCAGAGAACAAGACTCCCAGAGACCCTGAGACACTGAGACACTGAGACCCAGAGACCCTGGGACCCTGAGCCACTTAGACACTGAGACACTGAGACAGTGAGACACTGAGACCCTGAGACCCAGAGACACTGAGACCGAGAGACACAGAGACCCAGAGACACTGAGACCCAGAGACCCTGTGACCCTTAGACACTGAGCCACTGAGACACAGAGACACAGAGAACCTGAGAAACTGGGACACTGAGGCCCAGATACCCAGAGACCTTGGGACACTGAGACCATGAGACCCTGAGAAACTGAGACACTGAGACCCAGATGCCCTGAGACCCTGAAAAACTGAGACAATGTGACCATGAGACCCTGAGATCCAGAGACCCTGAGACACTGAGTCATTAAGACACTGAGACACAGAGACCCAGGGACACTGAGACCCTGAGAAACTGAGACCCTGAGACACGGAGACATGGAGACACTGAGGCTCAGGGACCTCGAGACCTTGAGATCCTGAGAAACTGAGACCCTGAGACACACAGACACTGAGACACAGAGACTCAGAGACAGTGAGACACTGAGACCCTGAGACACGGAGACACTGAGACACTGAGACATTGAAACACTGAGACCCTGAGACACTGAGAGCTGAGACTCTGAGGCCCTGAGACCCTGAGACACGGAGACACTGAGGCCCTGAGACACTGAGACCCTGAGACACAGAGAGACTGAGACCCTGAGACACAGAGGCACTGAGGCCCTGAGACACTGAGACCCAGAGAAAATGAGACACTGAGAACCTGAGACAATGATACACTGAGACACTGAGACCCTGGGACCCAGGGAACCAGAGACCCGGAGACACTGAGACACTCAGACACAGAGACGCTGAGACCCTGAGACACTGAGAGACTGTGACCATGAGACCCTGAGACACTGAGACCCTGTGACCCTGAGGCACTGAGACCCTGTGACCCTGAGACCCTGAGACACTGAGACACTGAGGCCCTGAGACCCTGAGTCACAGAGACACAGAGAACCAGGCATGCAGTGACCCAGAGTCCCTGAGAACCTGAGACACTGATACACAGAGAGTCTGAGACCCTGAGAAGCAGAGACCCAGTGACCCTGAGAAGCAGAGACCCTGAGACCAAGAGAACCTGAGACCCTGAGACACTGAGACCCTGCCGCACTGAGACACTGAGACCCTTCGACACTGAGACCCTGAGACATTGAGGTCCTGCAACCCTGAAACCCTGAGACCCTGAGACCCTGAGAAAATGAGACACTGAAACCCTGAGTCACTGAGACCCTGAGAAACTCAGACTCTGAGACACTGAAACACTGAAACACTTAGACACTAAGGCACAGAGACCCTGAGACCCAGACTACCAGAGATGCAGAGACCCTGAGACCCTGAAACACTGAGACACTGAGTCACAGAGACCCTGAGACCCTGAGAAACTGAGACCCAGAGTCCCTGAGAACCTGAGACACTGATACACAGAGGCCCTGAGACCCTGAGAAACTGAGACAGAGACCCTGAGAAGCAGAGACCCTGAGACCAAGAGAACCTGAGACCCTGAGACACTGAGACACTGAGACCCTGCTGCACTGAGACACTGAGACCCTGCGACACTGAGACACTGAGACCCTGAGACATTGAGGCCCTGCAACCCTGAAACCCTGAAACCCTGAGACCCTGAGAAAATGAGACACTGAGACCCTGAGACATTGAGGCCCTGCAATCCTGAAACCCTGAAACCCTGAGACCCTGAGAAAATGAGACACTGAGACCCTGAGAAACCCAGACTCTGAGACACTGAAACACTGAAACACAGAGACACAGAGACCCAGACACGCAATGACCCAGAGAATTTAAGAACCTTCGACCCTGAGACACTGAGACACAGAGACCCTGAGAAACTCAGACCCAGAGACCCTGAGAAGCAGAGACCCTGAGACCAAGAGAACCTGAGACCCTGAGACAGTGAGACCCTGTGACACTGAGAACCTGAGACATTGAGACATTGCAATCCTGAAACCCTGAGACTCTGAGGCCCAGAGACCCTGAGACCCAGAGACCCTGAGAAAATGAGACACTGAGACACAGAGACCCAGAGGACCTGTGACCCTGATACCCTGAGCCACTGAGACACAGAGACCCAGAGACCCTGAGACGCAGGGACACTGAGACACTGAGACCCAGAGACAAAGAGACCCTGAGAAACTGAGACACTGAGACCCAGAGACCCTGAGACCCAGACATCCAGAGACTCTGAGACACTGAGTCACTGAGAACTAGAGACCCAGAGACCCTGAGATCAGAGACCCTGAGACACTGAGACCATGAGACCCTGAGGGACTGAGAGACTGAGAGAATGAGACACTGAGACCCAGAGAAACAGAAACCCTGAGACCCAGAGACCCAGAGAACCTGAGACACTGAGACCCTGAGAACCAGAGACACTGACTCCCAGAGACCCTGAGAAACTGAGACCCAGAGACTGAGAGACCCAGAGACCTAGAAACCCAGAGACCCAGAGACCCTGAGACATTGAGACTCAGAGTCCCTGAGACCCTGAGAGAATGAGACCCAGAGACACTGAAACACTGAGCCACTGAGACAGTGAGACACTGAAACACTGAAACTCTGAGAGACTGAGACACTGAGACACTGAGACACTGAGACCCTGAAACACTGAGACACTGAGACACTGAGACCCTGAGACACAGAGACCCAGGGACTCAGAGACCCAGAGACCCTGAGGCACTGGGACCCAGAGACCCAGAGACCAAGAGACACTGAGACCCTAAGACACAGAGACCCAGAGGACCTGTGACCCTGATACCCTGAGCCACTGAGACACAGAGACCCAGAGACTCTGAGACCCAGAGACACTGAGACACAGAGACCCAGAGACAAAGAGACCCTGAGAAACTGAGACACTGAGACCCAGAGACCCTGGGTCCCAGACATCCAGAGACTCTGAGATACTGAGTCACTGAGAACCAGAGACACAGAAACCCTGAGACCCTGAGACACTGAGACCCTGAGATCAGAGGCCCTGAGACACTGCGACCATGAGACCCTGAGACACTGAGAGACTGAGAGACTGAGACCCAGAGAAACAGAGACCCTAGACACTGAGACCCTGAGAACTAGAGACACTGACTCCCAGAGACCCTGAGAAACTGAGACCCAGAGACCGAGAGACCCAGAGACCTAGAAACCCAGAGACCCTGAGACATTGAGACTCAGAGTCCCTGAGACCCTGAGACACTGAGACCCAGACACCTTGAAACACTGAGCCACTGAGACAGTGAGACACTGAAACACTGAAACTCTGAGAGACTGAGACACTGAGACCCTGAGACCCTGAAACACTGAGACACTGAGGAGCTGAGACCCTGAGACACTGTGACCCAGGGACCCAGAGACCAAGAGACACAGAGACCCTGAGACACAGACACCCAGAGACCCAGAGACCCTGTGACCCGGAGACCTTGAGCCACTGAGACCCAGAGACCCTGAGGCACTGAGACCCTGAGACCCTGAGACCTGAGCCACTGAGACACAGAGACCCACAGACCCTGAGACCCAGAGACCCTGAGACCCGGAGACCCTGGGACCCAGAGATCCAGCGACTCTGAGACACTGAGTCACTGAGATCCAGAGACCCGGAGACCTTGAGACCCAGAGAACCTGAGACACTGAGATCCTGAGAACCAGAGACACTGATTCCCAGAGACCCAGAGACCCTGAGAAACTGAGACCCTGAGAACCAGAGACCGAGAGACCCAGAGACCTAGAAACCCAAAGACCCAGAGACCCTGAGACATTGAGACTCAGAGACCCTGAGACATTGAGACCCAGAGACCCTGAGACCCTGAGACCCTGAGACACTGAGACACTGAACACAGGAACCCTGAGACCCTGAGACCCAGACACCCAGTGACCCTGAGACCATGAGACACTGTTACACAGAGACCCTGAGAACCTGAGGCACTCAGACACTGAGACACCGAGACACTGAGGCACTGAATCCCAGAGACCCTGAGACACTGAGACCCTGAGACACTGAGACACTGAGACCCGGACGCCCTGAGACCCTGAAACCCAGAGACTCAGACACCAAGAGACACTGAGACCCTGAGAAACTGAGACACAGAGACCCAGAGACACAGAGACTCAGAGCCCCTGGGACCCAGAGATCCAGAGACTCTGAGACACTGAGTCACTGAGAACCAGAGACCCAGAGGCCCTGAAACCCCGAGACCCTGAGACCCAGAAACCCTGAGACCAAGAGACACTGAGACCCTGAGACCCAGAGACACTGAAACCCAGAGAAACAGAGACCCTGAGACCTGGAGACCCAGAGACCCTGAGACACTGAGACCCTGAGAACGAGAGACACTGACTCTCAGAGACCCAGAGACCCTGAGAGACGGAGACATTGAGACCCAGAGACTGAGAGACCCAGAGACCAAGAAACCCAGAGACCCTGAGACACTGAGACCCAGAGGCCCTGAGATACTGAGACACTGAGACCCTGAGACACAGCGACACTGAGACACCGAGACCTTGAGACACTGAGACCCAGACACCCAGTGACCCTGAGACCCTGAGGCACTGAAACCCAGAGACCCTGAGGCACTGAGACCCAGAGATCCAGAGACCAAGAGACACCGAGACCCTGAGGCACAGAGACCCAGAGACCCTGAGACCCTGTGACCCTCTGACCCTGAGACCCAAAGCCACTGAGACACAGAGACCCAGAGACCCTGAGAAACCGAGACACTGAGACCCAGAGACCCTGATACACTGAGACCCAGAGACCCTGAGAAACCGAGACACTGAGACCCAGAGACCCTGATACACTGAGACCCAGAGACCCTGAGAAACCGAGACACTGAGACCCAGAGACCCTGATACACTGAGACCCAGAGACCCTGAGAAACCGAGACACTGAGACCCAGAGACCCTGAGACACTGAGACCCAGAGACCCTGAGACACTGAGACCCAGGGACCCTAAGATGCTGAGACGCAGAGACCCAGGGACGTTGAGACACTGAGACCCAGAGACACAGAGACCCAGAGACCCTGAGACCCAGAGACCCAGAGACCCTGGGACCCAGAGATCCAGAGACTCTGAGACACTGTGTCACTGAGAACCAGAGGCTCAGAGACCCTGAGACCCAGAGACCCTGAGACCAAGAGACACTGAGACCCTGAGAGCCAGAGACACTGTGACCCAGAGAAACAGAGACCCTGAGACCTGGAGACCCAGAGACCCTGAGACACTGAGACCCTGAGAGCCAGAGACACTGTGACCCAGAGACCCAGAGACAGTGAGACCCACAGACCAAGAGACCCAGCGAACCAGAGATCCAGAGGCCCTGAGACACAGAGATCCTGAAACACTGAGACAAAGAGAGTCTGAGACACAGGGACCCAGTTTCTCAGAGACAATGAGGCACTGAGACCCAGAGACATAGAGAGCCAGACAGACAGAGACCCTGAAACCCAGAGACTCAGACACCCAGTGACCCTGAGACCCAGAGACACTGAGACCCTGACACAAAGAGACCCAGAGAAACTGAGACACTGAGAAACAGAGACAAAGAGACCCTGAGACCCAGAGACCCTGGGACCCAGAGATCCAGAGACTCTGAGACACTGAGTCACTGAGAACCAGAGACCCAGGGGCCCTGAAACCCCGAGACCCTGAGACCCAGAAACCCTGAGACACTGAGAACCAGAGTCACTGACTCCCAGAGACCCAGAGACCCTGAGAAACGGAGACACTGAGACCCAGAGACTGAGAGACCCAGAGACCAAGAAACCCAGAGACCCTGAGACACTGAGACCCAGAGGCCCTGAGATACTGAGACACTGAGACCCTGAGACACAGCGACACTGAGACACCGAGACCCTGAGACACTGAGACCCAGACACCCAGTGACCCTGAGACCCTGAGGCACTGAGACCCAGAGACCCTGAGGCACTGAGACCCAGAGATCCAGAGACCAAGACACACTGAGACCCTGAGGCACAGAGACCCAGAGACCCAGAGACCCTGTGACCCTGTGACCCTGTGACCCTGAGACCCTAAGCCACTGAGACCCTGAGACCCAGAGTCACTGAGAATCAATGACCCAGAGACCCTGAGACCCTGAGATCAGAAACCCTGAGACCCAGAGACCATGAGACCCTGAGACACTGAGAGACTGAGACACTGAGACCCTGGACACTGAGAGACTGAGACCCAGAGAAACAGAGACCTGAGACCCGGAGACCCAGACACCCAGTGACCCTGAGACCCTGAGACACTGAGAGCATGAGACACTGATACACAGAGACCCTGAGAACCTGAGACACTCAGACACCGAGACACCGAGACACTGAGGCACTGAATCCCAGACACCCTGAGACACTGAGACCCAGACGTCCTGAGACCCAGAGACCCTGAGACCCTGAGTCACCGAGACACTGAGACACAGAGTCAAAGAGACCCTGAGAAACTGAGACAATGAGACCCAGAGACACAGAGACCCAGAGACTCTGAGGAACAGAGACCCAGAGACGCTGGGACCCAGAGACTCTGAGGCACTGAGACACTGAGAACCAGAGACCCAGAGACCCAGAGACCCTGAGACCCAGAGAAGCAGAGAGAGACCCTGAGATACTGAGACATTGAGACCCAGAGACTCAGAGACCTTCAAACACTGCGACACTGAGACCCTGAGACACTGAGACACAGACAACCAGAGAATCTGAGAATTTGAGAAACTGAGACACGGAGACCCAGAGACCCTGAGACACTGAGACCCTGAGACCATGAGATCCAGAGACCCAGAGACCAAGAGACACTGAGTCACTGAGACACAGAGACCCTGAGAAACTGAGACCCAGAGGCACTGAGTGCCTGAGAAACTGAGGCACTGCAGACCCAGAGATCCAGAGACCCTGAGACCAGAGTCACTGAGACACTGAGACACAGATACCCAGAGACCCTGAGACACTGAGACCGAGAGACAAAGAGACACTGAGAAACTGAAACGCTGAGACCCAGGGACACTAAGACTCAGAGACCCTGGGACCCAGAGACCCAGTGACCCTGAGACCCAGAAACGCTGAGACCCATAGACACTGAGACCCTGAGATCCAGAGACACTGAGACACTGAGACCCAGAGACCCAGAGATCGAGAGAATCTGAGACCCAGGTATCCAGAGACCCTCTCACACTGAGACCCAGAGACCCTGAGACCCAGAGAATCAGAAACCCTGAAACCCAGAGAACCAGACCCACAGAGACCCTGAGACACTGAGACACTGAGACCCTGAGACACTGAGACACTGAGAAACTGAGACACTGAGACACAGAGACACTGAGACACTGAGACCCTGTGACACTGAGACACTGAGACACTGAGACTCTGTGACACTGAGACACTGAGAAACTGAGACACTGAGACGAGACACTGAGACCCTATGACACTGAGACACTGAGACACTGAGAAACTGAGACACTGAGACACAAAGACACAGAACCAGAGACCCTGACACACTGAGATACTGAGACCCAGAGACCCTGAGACACTTAGAAATTGAGACAGTGAGACACAGAGACACTGTGACCCTGAGACACTAAGACACTGAGACACAGAGACCCAGAGACCCAGAGAAACTGAGACACTGAGACCCTGAGACACTGAGACATGAGACACTGAGACGCTGAGACATTGAGACCCTGAGACCCTGACACCCTGAGACACTGAGCCCCAGAGACCCTGAGACACTGAGACCCTGAGACACTTAGACATTGAGACAGTGAGACACAGAGACACTCTGACCCTGAGACACGGAGACACTGAGACCCTGAGAAACTGAGACACTGAGACACTGATACCTTGAGACATTGAGACCCTGAGACCCTGACACCCTGAGACACTGCGACACTGATACCCAGAGACGGAGACACTGTGACACTGAGACCCAGTTACCCAGAGACTCAGAGAGTCTGAGACACAGAGACAGTGAGATCAGCAGACCAAGAGACCCAGAGAACCATACATCCAGAGACCCTGAGACCCTGAGACACTGAGACCCAGACACGCAGGGACCCAGAGATCCTGAGACCCTGAGTCTCTGAGACACTGAGACCCAGAGACCCTGAGAAAGTGAGACCCAGAGACCCAGAGAAACAGAGACCATGAGACACAGAGACAGTGACACCCACAGACCAAGAGACCCTGAGACCCAGAGGCCTGAGATACAGAGGCACAGAGACCCAGAGACCTGAAGACACTGAGACACTGTGACCCTGAGACACTAAGACATTGAGACACTAGAACCCTGAAGCCCGCAGACCCTGAGACCCAGAGACCCAGTGACACTGAGACCCTGAGACCCTGAGAAAATGAGACACTGAGACCCTGAGACACTGAGAGCTGAGACTCTGAGACCCTGAGACACTGAACATAGAACATAGAACATAGAACATAGAACATTACAGCGCAGAACAGGCCCTTCGGCCCACGATGTTGCGCCGACCAGTTACAAAAACAATGACCCACTAGCCTATACCAATCCCTTTTCGTCCATAAACCTATCCAGAGATCTCTTAAACGCCCCCAAACTAGACGCATTTACAACTGCAGCAGGCAGGGCATTCCAATCCCTCACCACCCGCTGGGTAAAGAACCTACCCATGACATCCGTCCTGTAGCTACCCCCCCTTAATTTAAAGCCATGCCCCCTCGTGCTAGCTTTCTCCATCCGAGGAAAAAGGCTATCACTATCCACCCTATCTAAACCTCTAATCATCTTATATGTTTCAATAAGATCCCCTCTTAGCCGCCTTCTTTCCAACGAAAACAACCCTAAATCCCTCAGTCTCTCCTCATAGGACTGAGACTCTGAGACACTGAGACACTGAGACTCTGAGACACTGAGACACATAGACACAGAGACACTGAGACACTGAGACACGGAGACACAGATACTCTGAGACACGGAGACACAGAGACAATGTGACACCGAAACACTGAGACACTGAGACACAGAGACACATAGACACCGAGACACTGCGACACTGAGACACTGAGACACAGAGACACTGAGACACAGAGACACTGAGACACAGCAACACAGAGACCCTGAGACTCTGAGACACAGAGACACTGAGACACTGAGAGACAGAGACACTGAGACTGTGAAACTCTGACACACTGAGACACTGTGACACAGAGACACAGAGACACTGAGACACTGAGGCACAGAGACTCTGAGACACAGAGACACAGAGACTCTGAGACACTGAGACACGGAGACAATGAGACACAGAGACACTGAGACTCTGAGACACTGCGACACTGAGACACAGGGACATAGAGACACTGAGGCTCTGAGAAACTGAGACTCTGAGACACTGAGACACAGAGACACAGAGACGCTGAGACACTGAGACACTGTGACACTGAGACTCTGAGTCACAGAGACACTGGGACACAGAGACAATGAGACACAGAGACACAGTGACACTGAGACGCAGAGACACTGAGACACTGAGACACAGAGGCACTGAGACACAGAGGCACTGAGACTCTGAGACACTGAGGCACTGAGACACAAAGACACTGAGACCCTGAGACACTGAGACACAGAGACACTGAGACACTGAGACACAGAGACACAGAGACTCTGAGACACTGAGACACAGAGACACTGAGACACAGATACACTGAGACTCTGAGACACAGAGACTCAGAGACACAGAGACACTGAGACACAGAGACACTGAGACTCAGAGACAATGAGACTGTGAGACTCTGAGACACAGAGACACGGAGACACTGAGACTCTGAGACACTGAGACACAGAGACAACGTGACACAGAAACACTGAGACACTGAGACACAGAGACACCGAGACACTGCGACACTGAGACATTGAGACACAGAGGCACAGAGAAACTGAGACACAGAGACACTGAGACACAGCAACACAGAGACACAGAGACACTGAGACTCTGAGACACAGAGACAGTGAGACACTGAGACACTGAGACACAGCAACACAGAGACACTGAGTCACAGAGACACTGAGACACTGAGACACTGAGGCACAGAGACTCTGAGACAAAGGGACACTGAGACTCTGAGACACAGAGACACTGAGACACAGAGACACAGAGACACTGAGACACAGAGACACTGAACTCTGAGACAATGAGACTCTGAGACACTGAGACTCTGAGATACTGAGACACAGAGTCCCTGAGACACATAGACACTAAGACGCTGAGACACAGAAACACGGAGACACTGATACTCTGAGACACTGAGACACAGAGACAATGTGACACAGAAACACTGAGACACTGAGACACAGAGACACAGAGACACTGAGACACAGAGACACTGAGACTCTGAGACACTGAGACTCTGAGACACTGAGACACTGCGACACAGGGACATAGAGACACTGAGACTCTGAGAAGCTGAGACACTGAGACACTGAGACACAGAGACACAGAGACTCTGAGACACTGCGACTCTGAGACACAGAGACACTGAGACGCTGAGACACTGAGACACAGAGACACTGAGACACTGCGACACTGCGACACAGGGAAATAGAGACACTGAGACTCTGAGAAATTGAGACACTGAGATACAGAGACACTGAGACACAGAGACACAGAATCACGGAGACACTGAGACTCTGAGACAATGAGACACAGAGACAATGTGACACAGAAACACTGAGACACTGAGACGCAGAGACTCTGAGACACAGAGACACAGAGACACTGAGACGCAGAGACACTGAGACACTGAGACACAGAGACACTGAGACACAGAGACACTGAGAATCTGAGACACTGAGACTCTGAGACACTGAGACGCAGAGACACTGAGACCCTGAGAAACTGAGACCCAGATACCCAGAGACACTGAGACCCAGAGACAAAGAGACCCTGAGAAACTGAGACACTGAGACCCAGAGACCCAGAGACACTGAGACCCTGAGTCCCAGAGACACAGAGACCCAGTGACGCAGAGGACCAGAGACCCTGAGACAGTGACATACTGAGACACTAAGACACTGAGACACTGAGACACTGAGACCCAGTGACCCAGAGTCCCAGAAACACAGAGACCAGGGGACCCGGCGACACTGACACAGTGACACACTGAGACAGTGAGAAACGGAAACCCAGACACCCAGTGACGCAGAGGCCCAGAGACCCTGAGACACTGAGACCCTGAGACAATTAAAATCTGAGACCATTGTACAGAGACCCTGAGACATTGAGACACAGAGACCCTGAGACACAGAGACCCCGCGACACTGAGACCCTGAGGGACTGATACAATGAGACACAGTGACCCAGAGACACTGAGACCCTGAGACCCTGAGACTCTGAGACCCAGGGACTCTGAGACCCAGACACCCAGAGACCCAGAGACACTGAGACCCTGAGACTCTGAGACCCAGGGACTCTGAGACCCAGACACCCAGAGACCCTGAGACACTGAGACACTGAGACACTGAGACCCTGAGACCCTGAGACACTGAGACCCTGAGACACTGAGACCCTGAGACCCTGAGACCCTGAGACATTGAGACACTGAGACCCTGAGACACTGAGACCCAGAGGCCCAGAGACACAGAGACCCTGAGACCCTGAGACACTGAGATACTGAGAAACTGAGACACTGAGACCAGAGACCCAAAGACCCTGAAACCCTGAGACCCTGAGACCCAGAGGCACTGAGACCCAGAGACACTGAGACCCTGAAACACTGAGACACAGAGTCCCAGAGACCCTGAGAAGCAGAGACCCAGAGACCTAGAGACCCTGAGAATCTGAGACCAAGAGTCCCAGAGGCCCTGATACCCAGAGACCCAGAGACAATGAGACACTGAGAACCAGAGATCCAGACACCCTGAGGGTCTGAGACCCTGAGACATTGAGACCCAGAGACTCTGAGACGTGGAGACACTGAGACCCTGAGACCTTGAGACACTGAGATCCAGGGACCCAGAGTCCCAGAGACCAAGAGACCACGGGACCCAGAGACCCTGACACAGTGACACACTGAGACAGTGTGACCCAGAGACCCAGTGATGCAAAGGCCCAGAGTCCCAGATACCGTGAGACAGTGAGACCATGAGACCCAGAGACCCTGAGACACTGAGACACAGAGAACCTGAGACCAGAGACCCTGAGACACCGAGGCACTATGACCCTGAGACACTGATACAATGAGACACAGAGACCCAGAGACCCTGAGACCCTGAGACCCTGAGACACTGAGACCCATATACCCTGAAACCCAGAGAACCAGACTCCCAGAGACCCTAAGACACTGAGACACTGACACCCAAAGACACAGAGACCCTGAGACCCGGAGACCCTGAGACACTTAGGCACTGAGACACTGAGATCCTGAGACACTGAGAGATTAAGACACTGAGACCCAGAAACCCTGAGACGCGGAGACACTGAGACCCGCAGACCCTGAGACACTGAGACACAGTGACCCAGAGTCTCAGAGACCCAGACACCACGGGACCCAGAGACCCTGACACAGTGACACACTGAGACAGTGTGAAACAGACAGCCAGACAGAAAGTAATGCAAAGGCCCAGTGACCCAGAGACCGTGGGACACTGAAACCTTGAGGCAATGAACAAGAGGGACCCAGGGACACTGAGACACAGAGACCCTGAGACCAGAGACCCTGAGACCTCGAGACGCTATGACCCTGAGACACTGACACAATGAGCTATGACCCTTTGACCCAGAGACACTAAGAACCAATGACCCAGACACCCTGAGAAACTGAGACCAGAGACCCTGAGACACTGAGACCATGAGACCCTGAGACACTGAGAGACAGAGACACTGAGACCCTGGACACTGAGACACTGAGACCCTGAGACCCCGAGACGCTATGACCCTGAGACACTGATACAATGAGACACAGAGACCCAGAGGCGCTGAGACCCTGAGAAACTGAGACCCTGAGACAGTGAGAGCCAGAGGCCCTGAAAACCAGAGAACAAGACTCCCAGAGACCCTGAGACACTGAGACACTGAGACCCAGAGACCCTGGGACCCTGAGCCACTTAGACACTGAGACACTGAGACAGTGAGACACTGAGACCCTGAGACCCAGAGACACTGAGACCGAGAGACACAGAGACCCAGAGACACTGAGACCCAGAGACCCTGTGACCCTTAGACACTGAGCCACTGAGACACAGAGAACCTGAGAAACTGGGACACTGAGGCCCGGATACCCAGAGACCTTGGGACACTGAGACCATGAGACCCTGAGAAACTGAGACACTGAGACCCAGATGCCCTGAGACCCTGAAAAACTGAGACAATGTGACCATGAGACCCTGAGATCCAGAGACCCTGAGACACTGAGTCATTAAGACACTGAGACACAGAGACCCAGGGACACTGAGACCCTGAGAAACTGAGACCCTGAGACACGGAGACATGGAGACACTGAGGCTCAGGGACCTCGAGACCTTGAGATCCTGAGAAACTGAGACCCTGAGACACACAGACACTGAGACACAGAGACTCAGAGACAGTGAGACACTGAGACCCTGAGACACGGAGACACTGAGACACTGAGACATTGAGACACTGAGACCCTGAGACACTGAGAGCTGAGACTCTGAGGCCCTGAGACCCTGAGACACGGAGACACTGAGGCCCTGAGACACTGAGACCCTGAGACACAGAGAGACTGAGACCCTGAGACACAGAGGCACTGAGGCCCTGAGACACTGAGACCCAGAGAAAATGAGACACTGAGACTCTGAGACACTGAGAAACAGAGACACTGAGACACTGAGACTCTGAGTCACTGAGACACAGAGACACAGAGACACTGAGACTCAGAGACAATGAGACTCTGAGACACTGAGACTCTGAGACACTGAGACACAGAGACACGGAGACACTGAGACTCTGAGACACTGAGACACAGAGACAATGTGACACAGAATCACTGAGACACAGAGACACTGAGACACTGAGAAACTGCGACACAGGGACAGAGAGACACTGTGATTCTGAGAAACTGAGACACTGAGTCACATAGACACAGAGACGCTGAGACGCTGAGACACAGAGATACTGAGGCGCAGAGACAATGAGACACAGAGACACTGAGACTCTGAGACACTGAGACTCTGAGACACAGAGACACAGGGACACTGTGACACAGAGACACTGAGACTCTGAGACACTGAGACACTGAGACTCTGAGACACAGAGTCACAGAGACACAGAGACACCGAGACTCTGTGACACTGAGACACTGAGACTCTGAGACACTGAGACAAAGAGACACTGAGACACAGAGACACTGAGACTCTGAAACACTGAGACACAGAGACACAGAGACACTGAGATAATGAGACACAGAGACACTGAGACTCTGAGACACTGAGACTCTGAGACACTGAGACACAGGGACACTGAGACACAGAGACACTGAGACTCTGAGACACTGAGACACTGAGACTCTGAGACACTGAGTCACAGAGACACAGAGACACTGAGACACTGAGACGCTGAGACACTGAGACTCTGAGACACTGAGACAAAGAGACACTGAGACTCTGAGACACTGAGACACAGAGACACAGAGACACTGAGACTCTGAGACACTGAGACACTGAGGCTCTGAGACACTGAGACAAAGAGACACTGAGACACTGAGACACTGAGGCTCTGAGACACTGAGACACAGACACAGAGACACTGAGACACAAAGGCAATGAGACACTGAGACACAGAGACACTGATACTCTGAGACACTGAGACACAGAGACACAGAGACAGTGTGACTCTGAGACACAGAGAAACTGAGACTCTGAGACACTGAGACACTGAGACACAGAGACAATGAGACACAGAGACATTGAGACACTGAGACACAGAGACACTGAGACTCTGAGACTCTGAGACTCTGAGACACTGAGACACTTCGACTCTGAGACACAGCGACACTGAGACTCTGAGACACTGAGACACAGAGACACTGAGACACTGCGACACTGCGACACAGGGAAATGGAGACGCTGAGACTCTGAGATACTGAGACACTGAGATACAGAGACGCTGAGACACTGAGACACTGAGACACAGAGACACAGAGATACTGAGACGCAGAGACACAGAGACACTGCGACACAGAGGCACTGTTACACAGAGACACTGAGACTCTGGGATACTGAGACTCTGAGACACTGAGACACTGAGACACAGAGACACTCAGACAGAGAGACACCGAGACACAGAGACACTGTTACTCTGAGGCACTGAGACACTGAGACACAGAGACACTGAGACACAGAGACATTGCGACTCTGAGACACTGAGACACAGAGACACTGAGACACTGAGACTCTGAGACACCGAGACACTGAGACACAGAGACACTGAGACTCTGAGAAAATGAGACGCTGTGACACAGAGACAAGGAGAGACAGAGACACAGAGACACTGAGACACTGAGAATCTGAGACACTGAGACACATAGACACTGAGACACTGAGACACAGAGACACGGAGACACTGAGACTCTGAGACACTGAGACACGGAGACACAGAGACACTGAGACACTGAGACACTGATACTCTGAGACACTGAGACACAGAGACACAGAGACACTGAGACACAGAGACACTGAGACACAGAGACACAGAGACACAGAGACACAGAGACTCTGAGACACAGAGACACTGAGGCTCTGAGGCACAGAGACAATGAGACACAGAGACACTGAGACACTGAGACGCTGAGAAACTGAGACTCTGAGACACTGAGACACAGAGACACAGAGACACTGAGACACAGGGACACTGAGACACTGAGACACAGAGACACTGAGACTCTGAGACACAGAGACACTGAGACTCTGAGACACTGAGACACAGAGACAATGAGACACAACACAGTGAGACTCTGAGACACTACGACACAGAGACACAGAGACACTCAGACACAGAGACACCGAGACACAGAGACACAGAGACACTGAGACTCTGAGACACAGTGACACTGAGACACAGAGAAACTGAGACTCTGAGACACTGAGACACTGAGACACAGAGACACTGAGACTCTGAGACACTGAGACACAGAGACACTGAGAGACAGAGACACAGAGACACTGAGACACTGAGAATCTGAGACACTGAGTCAGTGAGACTCTGAGACACTGAGTCACCGACAATGAGACACAGAGACACTGAGACTCTGAGACACTGCGGCACATAGACACAGAGACACTCAGACACAGAGACACCGAGACACCGAGACACTGATACTCTGAGACACTGAGACACTGAGATACAGAGACACTGAGACACAGAGACACAGAGACACTGCCACTCTGAGACACTGAGTCACAGAGACACAGAGACACTGAGACTCTGAGAAACTGAGACACTGAGACTCTGAGACACTGAGACACAGAGACACAGAGACACTGAGACACAGAGACACTGAGACACAGAGACACAGAGACGCAGAGACACTGAGACACTCAGACACAGAGACAATGATACTCTGTGACACTGAGACACTGAGACACTGAGACACAGAGACACTGTGACTCTGAGACACTGAGGCACTCAGACACAGAGACACTGAGACACAGAGACACTGAGACATAGAGACACAGAGACACTGAGACACAGAGACACTGAGACTCTGAGACACAGAGACACTGAGGCTCTGAGGCACAGAGACAATGAGACACAGAGACACTGAGACTCTGAGACACTGCGACCCTGAGACACAGAGACACTGAGACCCTGAGATACTGAGACACTGAGTCACAGATACACTGTGACTCTGAGACACTGAGTCACAGAGACTCAGAGACACTGAGACACAGAGACACTGAGACTCTGAGAAACTGAGACACTGAGACACAGAGACACAGAGACACTGAGACTCTGTGACACTGAGACACTGAGACTCTGAGACACTGAGACACAGAGACACAGAGACACTGAGATAATGAGACACAGAGACACTGAGACTCTGAGACACTGAGACTCTGAGACACTGAGACACAGGGACACTGAGACACTGAGACACTGAGACTCTGAGACACTGAGTCACAGAGACACAGAGACATTGAGACACTGAGACGCTGAGACACTGAGACTCAGAGGCACTGAGACAAAGAGACACTGAGACTCTGAGACACTGATACACAGAGACACAGGGACACTGAGACTAAGAGACACTGAGACACTGAGGCTCTGAGACACTGAGACAAAGAGACACTGAGACACTGAGACACTGAGGCTCTGAGACACTGAGACACAGACACAGAGACACTGAGACACAAAGGCAATGAGACACTGAGACACAGAGACACTGATACTCTGAGACACTGAGACACAGAGACTCAGAGACAGTGTGACTCTGAGACACAGAGAAACTGAGACTCTGAGACACTGAGACACAGAGACAATGAGACACAGAGACATTGAGACACTGAGACACAGAGACACTGAGACTCTGAGACTCTGAGACTCTGAGACACTGAGACACTTCGACTCTGAGACACAGCGACACTGAGACTCTGAGACACTGAGACACAGAGACACTGAGACACTGCGACACTGCGACACAGGGAAATGGAGACGCTGAGACTCTGAGATACTGAGACACTGAGATACAGAGACGCTGAGACACTGAGACACTGAGACACTGAGACACAGAGATACTGAGACGCAGAGACACAGAGACACTGCGACACAGAGGCACTGTTACACAGAGACACTGAGACTCTGGGACACTGAGACTCTGAGACACTGAGACACTGAGACACAGAGACACTCAGACAGAGAGACACCGAGACACAGAGACACTGTTACTCTGAGGCACTGAGACACTGAGACACAGAGACACTGCGACTCTGAGACACTGAGACACAGAGACACTGAGACACTGAGACTCTGAGACACCGAGACACTGAGACACAGAGACACTGAGACTCTGAGAACCTGAGACACTGTGACACAGAGACAAGGAGAGACAGAGACACAGAGACACTGAGACACTGAGAACCTGAGACACTGAGACACATAGACACTGAGACACTGAGACACAGAGACACGGAGACACTGAGACTCTGAGACACTGAGACACTGAGACACAGAGACACTGAGACACTGAGACACTGATACTCTGAGACACTGAGACACAGAGACACAGAGACACTGAGACACAGAGACACTGAGACACAGAGACACTGAGACTCTGAGACACTGAGACACAGAGACACTGCCACTCTGAGACACTGAGTCACAGAGTCACAGAGACACTGAGACTCTGAGACTCTGAGACACTGAGACACTGTGACAAAGAGACACTGAGACACAGAGACACAGAGACACTGAGACACAGAGACACTGAGACACAGAGACACTGATACTCTGAGACACTGAGACACAGAGACACAGAGACACTGAGACACAGAGACACTGAGACTCTGAGACACTGAGACACAGAGACACAGAGACGCAGAGACACTGAGACACTGAGACACTGAGACAATGATACTCTGTGACACTGAGACACTGAGACACAGAGACAATGATACTCTGAAACACTGAGACACAGAGACACTGTGACTCTGAGACACTGAGACACTCAGACACAGAGACACTGAGACACAGAGACACTGAGACACTGAGACACTGCAACACAGAGACACTGAGACTCTGAGACACTGAGATACAGAGATACTGAGACACAGAGACACTGAGACACTGAGACACAGAGGCACTGAGACACAGAGATACTCAGACGCAGAGACACTGAGACACTGAGACACAGAAGCACTGAGACAGAGAGACGCTGAGACTCTGAGGCACTGAGACACAGAGACACAGAGACGCAGAGACACTGAGACTCTGAGACACTGAGACACAGAGACACTGAGGTACATAGACACTGACACACTGAGACACAGAGACACGGAGACGCTGAGACTCTGAGGCACTGAGACACAGAGACACAGAGATGCAGAGACACTGAGACTCTGAGACACAGAGACACTGAGACACTGAGACACTGAGACACTGCGACACAGAGACACTGTGACTCAGAGACACTGAGATACAGAGACACTGAGACACAGAGACTCTGTGCCACTGAGTACAGAGACACTGAGACACAGAGACACAAAGACGCAGAGACACTGACACTCTGAGACACTGAGACACAAAGACACAGAGACACTGAGACTCTGAGACCTTGCGACTCTGAGACACTGAAACACAGAGACACTGAGACACTGAGACTCTGAGACACTGAGACACAGAGACACTGAGACTCTGAGACTCTGAGGAACTGAGACACAGGGACACTGAGATTCTGAGACACTGAGACTCAGAGGCACTGAGACACAGAGACACTGAGACTCTGAGACACTGAGACACAGAAACACTGAGACACGGAGACAGTGAGACTCTGAGACACAGAGACACTGTGACACAGCGACACAGAGACACTGAGACTCTGAGACACTGAGACACTGAGACACTGAGACACTGAGACACTGAGACTCTCAGACACTGAGACACTGAGGCAAAGAGACACTGACACTCTGAGACACTGAGACACTGAGACTCTGAGACACTGAGACACAGGGACACTGAGACACTGAGACCCTGAGACACTGAGAGACAGAGTACAGAGACACTGAGACTCTGAGACACGGAGACTCTGAGACACTGAGACACAGAACCTCTGAGACACTGAGACAGTGAGACTCTGAGACGCAGAGACACTGTGACACTGAGACACAGCGACACAGAGACACTGAAACTCTGAGTCACAGAGACACAGAGAACCAGAGACACTGAGACTCTGAGACACTGCGACACTGAGAATCTGAGACACTGAGACACAGAGACGCGGAGACACAGAGATACAGTGACATTGAGACACTGAGACACTGAGACACTGAGACACAGAGACAAAGACACACAGAGACACTGAGACTCTGGGGTACTGAGACACTGAGACTCTGAGACACTGAGACACAGAGACTCTGAGACACTGAGACACAGAGACACAGAGACAATGAGACTCTGCGCCACTGAGTGCAGAGACACTGAGACACAGAGACACAAAGACGCAGAGACACTGAGACTCTGAGACACTGAGACACAAAGACACAGAGACACTGAGACTCTGGGACCGTGCGACTCTGAGACACTGAAACACAGAGACACTGACACGCAGAGATGCAGAGACACTGAGACTCTGAGACACTGAGACACAGAGACACTGAGACACTGAGACACTGAGACTCTAAGACTCTGAGACTCTGAGGCTCTGAGACACTGAGACTCTAAGACTCTGAGACACTGAGAGACTGGGACACTGTGACTCTAAGACTCTGAGACTCTGAGACACTGAGACTCTGAGACACTGAGACATTGAGACTCTGAAACTCTGAGACTATGAGACACTGAGACTCTGAGACACTGAGACACTGAGACACTGAGACTCTGAAACTCTGAGACTCTGAGACACTGAGACTCTGAGACCGTGAGATTCTGAGATACTGAGACTCTGTGACGCTGACACTCAGAGACACTGAGACACAGAGACACTGAGACTCTGAGACACAGAGACTCTGAGGCACTGAGACACAGAGACACTGAGATACAGAGGCACAGAGACTCTGAGATACTGAGACACTGAGACTCTCAGACACAGAGACACTGAGACTCTGAGGCACTGAGACACTGAGACTCTGAGAAACTGAGTCACTGAGACTCTGAGACATTGACTCACTGAGACTCTGAGTCACTGAGACACATAGAAACTGTGACTCGGAGACACTGAGACACTGAGTCTCTGAGACACAGAGACACAGAGACACTAAGACTCTGAGACACTGAGACACAGAGACACAGAGACACAGAGACACTGAGACTCAGAGACACTGAGACACAGAGACACTGAGACTCTGAGCCACAGAGACACAGAGACACTGAGACTCTGAGACACTGAGACTCTGAGTCTCTGAGACACTGAGACACAGAGACACTGAGACTCTGAGACACTGAGACACTGAGACACTGAGACAAAGGGACACTGAGACTCTGTGACACTGAGACACTGAGACTCTGCGACTCTGAGACACTGAGACACAGAGACACTGAGACTCGGAGACACAGAGACACTGAGACTCTGAGACACTGAGACACAGAGACACTGAGATACAGAGGCACAGAGACTCTGAGATACAGAGACACTGAGACTCTAAGACAGACAGACACTGAGACTCTAAGACTCTGAGTCTCAGAGACACTGAGACTCTGAGACACTGAGACATTGAGACTCTGAAACTCTGAGACTCTGAGACACTGAGACTCTGAGACTCTGAGACACTGAGACACTGCGACTCTAAGACTCTGAGACACAGAGACTCTGAGACACTGAGACTCTGAGACACTGAGACACTGAGACACAGAGGCACGGAGACATTGAGACTCTGAGACACTGAGACACTGAACCTCTGAGACACTGAGACACAGAGACACAGAGACACTGAGACTCTGAGACACTGAGACTCTCAGACACTGAGTCACTGAGACAAAGAGACACTGAGACTCTGAGACACTGAGACACAGAGACTCTGAGACACTGAGACACCGAGACACTGAGACTCTGAGACACTGAGACACAGAAACACTGAGACTCTGAGACACTGAGACTCTCAGACACTGAGTCACTGAGACACTGAGACACTGAGACACTGTGACACTGAGACACAGCGACACAGAGACATTGAGACTCTGCGACACTGAGACACTGAGACTCCAAGACACTGAGACACTGAGACTCTGCGACACTGAGACACAAAGACGCAGAGACACTGAGACTCTGAGACACTGAGACACTGAGACACAAAGACACAGAGACACTGAGACTCTGAGTCACTCAGACACTGAGACTCTGAGGCACTGAGACTCTGAGGCACTGAGACACAGAGACACTGAGACACAGGGGCAATGAGACTCTGAGACACTGAGACACTGAGTCACTGAGACTCTGAGACACTGAGGCACAGAGACACGGAGACATTGAGACTCTGAAACACTGAGACACAGAGGCTCTGAGACACTGAGACACAGAGACACAGAGACACTGAGACTCTTAGACACTGAGACTCTGAGACACAGAGACACTGAGACTCTGAGACACTTAGACACATAGACACAGAGACAATGAGACACTGAGACCCTGAGACACTGAGAGACAGAGTACAGAGACACTGTGACTCTGAGACACTGAGACACTGAGACACCGAGAAACTGAGACACAGGGACAATGAGACTCTGACACACTGAGTCACTGAGTCTCTGAGACACTGAGACACAGAGACACGGAGATGTTGAGACTCTGAGACACTGAGACACAGAGGCTCTGAGACACTGAGACACAGAGACTCTGAGACTCTGTGACACAGAGACACAGAGACACTGAGACACAGAGACACTGAGACTCTGAGGCACTGAGACACTGAGACTCTGAGACACTGCGCCACTGAGACACAGAGACACTGAGACACAGAGACACTCAGTCACTGAGATACGGAGACACAGATACACTGAGACACTGAGACCCAGAGACACTGAGACACAGAGACACTGAGACTCTGAGACACTGATACACAGAGACACTGAGACACAGAGAAACTGAGGCACAGGGACAATGAGACTCTGAGTCACTGAGACACTGAGACTCTGAGACACTGAGACACAGAGACACGGAGACATTGAGACTCTGAGACACTGAGACACAGAGGCTCTGAGAGACTGAGACACAGAGACACAGAGACACAGAGACACTGAGACTCTGAGACACTGAGACTCTGAGACTCTGTGACACAGAGACACAGAGACACTGAGACTCAGAGACACTGAGACTCTGAGACACTGAGACACTGAGACTCTGAGACACTGCGCCACTGAGACACAGAGACACTGAGACACAGAGACACTGAGTCACTGAGACACAGAGACACAGAGACACTGAGACACTGAGACCCAGAGACACTGAGACACAGAGACACTGAGACACAGAGACACTGAGTCTCTGAGACACAGAGACACAGAGACACTGAGACTCTGAGACACAGAAACACTGAGACACTGAGACAGTGAGACTCTGAGACACAGACACACTGTGACACTGAGACACAGTGACACAGAGACACTGAAACTCTGAGACACAGAGACACAGAGAACCAGAGACACTGAGACTCTGAGACACTGCGACACTGAGACTCTGAGACACTGAGACACAGAGACGCGGAGACACAGAGATACAGTGACACTGAGACACTGAGACACTGAGACACAGAGACAAAGACACACAGAGACACTGAGACTCTGGGATACTGAGACACTGAGACACTGAGACACAGAGACACAGAGACAATGAGACTCTGCGCCACTGAGTGCAGAGACACTGAGACACAGAGACACAAAGACGCAGAGACACTGAGACTCTGAGACACTGAGACACAAAGACACAGAGACACTGAGACTCTGGGACACAGCGACTCTGAGACACTGAAACACAGAGATACTGACACGCAGAGATGCAGAGACACTGAGACTCTGAGACACTGAGACACAGAGACACTGAGACACTGAGACACTGAGACTCTAAGACTCTGAGACTCTGAGGCTCTGAGACACTGAGACTCTAAGACTCTGAGACACTGAGAGACTGAGACACTGTGACTCTAAGACTCTGAGACTCTGAGACACTGAGACTCTGAGACACTGAGACATTGAGACACTGAGACTCTGAAACTCTGAGACTCTGAGACACTGAGAATCTGAGACCGTGAGATCCTGAGATACTGAGACTCTGAGACACTGAGACATTGAGACTCTGAAACTCTGAGACTATGAGACACTGAGACTCTGAGACACTGAGACACTGAGACTCTGAAACTCTGAGACTCTGAGACACTGAGACTCTGAGACCGTGAGATTCTGAGATACTGAGACTCTGTGACGCTGAGACTCAGAGACACTGAGACACAGAGACACTGAGACTCTGAGACACAGAGACTCTGAGGCACTGAGACACAGAGACACTGAGATACAGAGGCACAGAGACTCTGAGATACTGAGACACTGAGACTCTCAGACACAGAGACACTGAGACTCTGACAAACTGAGTCAGTGAGACTCTGAGACACTGAGTCACTGAGACTCTGAGACACTGAGACACAGAGACACATAGAAACTGTGACTCGGAGACATTGAGACACTGAGTCTCTGAGACACAGAGACACAGAGACACTGAGACTCTGAGACACTGAGAATCTGAGACACAGAGACACAGAGACACAGAGACACAGAGACTCTGAGACTCTGAGACACTGAGACTCTGAAACTCTGAGACTCTGAGACACTGAGACTCTGAGACCGTGAGATTCTGAGATACTGAGATACTGAGACACTGTGACGCTGAGACTCAGAGACACTGAGACACAGAGACACTGAGACTCTGAGACACTGAGACTCTGAGGCACTGGACACAGAGACACTGAGATACAGAGGCACAGAGACTCTGAGATACTGAGACACTGAGACTTTAAGACAGGGAGACACAGAGATTCTAAGAATCTGAGTCTCTGAGACACTGAGACTCTGAGACACTGAGACATTGAGACTCTGAAACTCTGAGACTCTGCGACACTGAGACTCTGAGCCACTGAGACACTGAGACTCTAAGACTCTAAGACACTGAGACTCTGAGACACTGAGACTCTGAGTCTCTGAGACACTGAGACACAGAGACACTGAGACTCTGAGACACTGAGACACTGAGACTCTCAGACACTGAGACACTGAGACTCTGAGACACTGAGACACAGAGACACTGAGATACTGAGACACTGAGACTCTAAGACAGACAGACACTGAGACTCTGAGACTCGGAGACACAGAGACACTGAGACTCTGAGACACTGAGACACAGAGACACTGAGATACTGAGACACTGAGACTCTAAGACAGACAGACACTGAGACTCTGAGACACGGAGACATTGAGACTCTGAGACACTGAGACACAGAAACTCTGAGACACAGAGACACAGAGACACTGAGACTCTGAGACACTGAGACACTGAGACTCTGAGACATTGAGACACAGAGACACAGAGACACTGAGACTCGGAGACACTGAGACACTGAGACCCTGAGACACTGAGAGACAGAGACACAGAGACACTGTGACTCTGAGACACTGAGAGACAGAGACACTGAGACACAGAGACACTGTGACACTGAGACACAGCGACACAGAGACACTGAGACTCTGAGACACAGGGACACAGAGACACTGAGACTCTGAGACACTGAGACACTGAGACTCCAAGACACTGAGACACTGAGACTCTGCGTCACTGAGACACAGAGACGCGGAGACACAGAGATACAGTGACACTGAGACACTGAGACACTGAGACACAGAGACACAGAGACAAAGACACACAGAGACATTGAGACACTGGGATACTGAGACACTGAGACTCTGAGACACTCAGACACACAGACACTGAGACACAGAGACACTGAGACACAGAGACACTGTGACACTGAGACACAGAGACGCGGAGACACAGAGATACAGTGACACTGAGACACTGAGACACAGAGACACTGAGACACAGAGACACAGAGACAAAGACACACAGAGACATTGAGACACTGGGACACTGAGACACTGAGACTCTGAGACACTGAGACGCAGAGACACTGGGACTCGTAGACACTGAGACACTGAGACTCTGAGACACTGAGACACAGAGACACAGAAACTCTGAGACACAGAGACACAGGGACACTGAGACACTGAGACCCTGAGACACTGAGAGACAGAGTATAGAGACACTGAGACTCTGAGACACGGAGACTCTGAGACACTGAGACACAGAGGCACGGAGACATTGAGACACTGAGACTCTGAGACACTGAGACTCTGAGTCTCTGAGACACTGAGACACAGAGACACTGAGACTCTGAGACACTGAGACACAGAGACACTGAGAATCTCAGACACTGAGACACTGAGACACAGAGGCACTGAGACACAGGGACAATGAGACTCTGAGACACTGAGACACTGAGTCACTGAGACTCTGAGACACTGAGACACAGAGACACGGAGACATTGAGACTCTGAAACACTGAGACACAAAGGCTCTGACACACTGAGACACAGAGACACAGAGACACTGAGACTCTTAGACACTGAGACTCTGAGACACTGAGACACAGAGACTCTGAGACTCTGTGACACAGAGACACAGAGACACAGAGACACTGAGACTCTGAAGCACTGAGACACTGAGACTCTGAGACACTGCGCCACTGAGACACAGAGACACAGAGACACTGAGACACAGAGACACTGAGTCACTGAGATACGGAGACACAGAGACACTGAGACCCAGAGACACTGAGACACAGAGACACTGAGACTCTGAGACACTGATACACAGAGAAACTGAGGCACAGGGACAATGAGACTCTGAGACACTGAGACACTGAGACTCTGAGACACTGAGACACAGAGACACGGAGACATTGAGACTCTGAAACACTGAGACACAGAGGCTCTGACACACTGAGACACAGAGACACAGAGACACTGAGACTCTTAGACACTGAGACTCTGAGACACTGAGGCACAGAGACTCTGAGACTCTGTGACACAGAGACACAGAGACACTGAGACACAGAGACACTGAGACTCTGAAGCACTGAGACACTTAGACTCTGAGACACTGCGCCACTGAGACACAGAGACACTGAGACACAAAGACACTGAGTCACTGAGATACGGAGACACAGAGACACTGAGACACTGAGACCCAGAGACACTGAGACACAGAGACACTGAGACTCTGAGACACTGATACACAGAGAAACTGAGGCACAGGGACAATGAGACTCTGAGACACTGAGACACTGAGACTCTGAGACACTGAGACACAGAGACACGGAGACATTGAGACTCTGAGACACTGAGACACAGAGGCTCTGAGAGGCTGAGACACAGAGACACAGACACACAGAGACACTGAGACTCTGAGACACTGAGACTCTGAGACTCCGTGACACAGAGACACTTAGACACTGAGACTCAGAGACACTGAGACTCTGAGACACTGAGACACTGAGACTCTGAGACACTGTGCCACTGAGACACAGAGACACTGAGACACTGAGACACTGAGTCACTGAGACACGGAGACACAGAGACACTGAGACACTGAGACCCAGAGACACTGAGACACAGAGACACTGAGACTCTGAGACACTGAGACACAGAAACACTGAGACACTGAGACAGTGAGACTCTGAGACGCTGAGACACTGTGACACTGAGACACAGCGACACAGAGACACTGAGACACTGAGACACAGAGAAACAGAGAACCAGAGACACTGAGACTCTGAGACACTGCGACACTGAGACCCTGAGACACTGAGACACAGAGACGCGGAGACACAGAGATACAGTGACACTGAGACACTGAGACACAGAGACAAAGACACACAGAGACACTGAGACTCTGGGATACTGAGACACAGAGACACAGAGACAATGAGACTCTGCGCCACTGAGTGCAGAGACACTGAGACACAGAGACACAAAGACGCAGAGACAATGAGACTCTGAGACACTAAGACACTGAGACACAAAGACACAGAGACACTGAGACTCTGAGACCCTGCGACTCTGAGACACTGAAACACAGAGACACTGAGGCACTGAGACACAGAGGCACGGAGACATTGAGACTCTGAGACACTGAGACACAGAACCTCTGAGACACAGAGACACAGAGACACTGAGACTCTGAGTCACTGAGACTCTGAGACACTGAGACTCTCAGACACTGAGACACTGAGACTCTGAGTCACTGAGACTCTGAGACACTGAGACTCTCAGACACTGAGACACAGAGACACAGAGACACTGAGACTCGGAGACACTGAGACACTGAGACTCTGAGGCACTGAGGCACAGAGACACAGAGACACTGAGACTCGGAGACACCGAGACACTGAGACTCTGAGACACTGAGACACAGAGACACTGAGACACAGAGACACAGAGACACTGAGACACTGAGACCCTGAGGCACAGAGAGACAGAGTACAGACACATTGTGACTCTGAGACACTGAGACTCTGAGACACTGAGACACAGAGACACTGAGACACAGGGACAATGAGACTCTGAGACACTGAGACACTGAGTCACTGAGACTCTGAGACACTGAGACACAGAGACACGGAGACATTGAGACTCTGAAACACTGAGACACAGAGGCTCTGAGACACTGAGACACAGAGACACAGAGACACTGAGACTCTTAGACACTGAGACTCTGAGACACTGAGACACAGAGACACTGAGACTCTGAGACACTTAGACACATAGACACAGAGACAATGAGACACTGAGACCCTGAGACACTGAGAGACAGAGTACAGAGACACTGTGACTCTGAGACACTGAGACACTGAGACACCGAGAATCTGAGACACAGGGACAATGAGACTCTGAGACACTGAGACACTGAGTCACTGAGTCTCTGAGACACTGAGACACAGAGACACGGAGATGTTGAGACTCTGAGACACTGAGACACAGAGGCTCTGAGACACTGAGACACAGAGACTCTGAGACTCTGTGACACAGAGACACAGAGACACTGAGACACAGAGACACTGAGACTCTGAGGCACTGAGACACTGAGACTCTGAGACACTGCGCCACTGAGACACAGAGACACAGAGACACTGAGACACAGAGACACTGAGTCACTGAGATACGGAGACACAGAGACACTGAGACACTGAGACCCAGAGACACTGAGACACAGAGACACTGAGACTCTGAGACACTGATACACAGAGACACTGAGACACAGAGAAACTGAGGCACAGTGACAATGAGACTCTGAGTCACTGAGACACTGAGACTCTGAGACACTGAGACACAGAGAC
Source organism: Carcharhinus amblyrhynchos (assembly GCF_965287045.1). Taxonomy (NCBI): domain Eukaryota; kingdom Metazoa; phylum Chordata; class Chondrichthyes; order Carcharhiniformes; family Carcharhinidae; genus Carcharhinus; species Carcharhinus amblyrhynchos. The sequence goes on from NW_027649864.1 coordinate 492,966, forward strand.
ACGGAGACATTGAGACTCTGAGACACTGAGACACAGAGGCTCTGAGAGACTGAGACACAGAGACACAGACACACAGAGACACTGAGACTCTGAGACACTGAGTCACTGAGACACGGAGACACAGAGACACTGAGACACTGAGACCCAGAGACACTGAGACACAGAGACACTGAGACACAGAGACACTGAGTCTCTGAGACACAGAGACACAGAGACACTGAGACTCTGAGACACAGAAACACTGAGACACTGAGACACTGAGACTCTGAGACACAGACACACTGTGACACTGAGACACAGCGACACAGAGACACTGAAACTCTGAGACACAGAGACACAGAGAACCAGAGACACTGAGACTCTGAGACACTGCGACACTGAGACTCTGAGACACTGAGACACAGAGACGCGGAGACACAGAGATACAGTGACACTGAGACACTGAGACACTGAGACACAGAGACAAAGACACACAGAGACACTGAGACTCTGGGATACTGAGACACTGAGACACTGAGGCACAGAGACACAGAGACAATGAGACTCTGCGCCACTGAGTGCAGAGACACTGAGACACAGAGACACAAAGACGCAGAGACACTGAGACTCTGAGACACTGAGACACAAAGACACAGAGACACTGAGACTCTGGGACACAGCGACACTGAGACACTGAAACACAGAGATACTGACACGCAGAGATGCGGAGACACTGAGACTCTGAGACACTGAGACACAGAGACACTGAGACACTGAGACACTGAGACTCTAAGACTCTGAGACTCTGAGGCTCTGAGACACTGAGACTCTAAGACTCTGAGACACTGAGAGACTGAGACACTGTGACTCTAAGACTCTGAGACTCTGAGACACTGAGACTCTGAGACACTGAGACATTGAGACTCTGAAACTCTGAGACTATGAGACACTGAGACTCTGAGACACTGAGACACTGAGACACTGAGACTCTGAAACTCTGAGACTCTGAGACACTGAGAATCTGAGACCGTGAGATTCTGTGATACTGAGACTCTGAGACACTGAGACATTGAGACTCTGAAACTCTGAGACTATGAGACACTGAGGCTCTGAGACACTGAGACACTGAGACACTGAGACTCTGAAACTCTGAGACTCTGAGACACTGAGACTCTGAGACCGTGAGATTCTGAGATACTGAGACTCTGTGACGCTGAGACTCAGAGACACTGAGACACAGAGACACTGAGACTCTGAGACACAGAGACTCTGAGGCACTGAGACACAGAGACACTGAGATACAGAGGCACAGAGACTCTGAGATACTGAGACACTGAGACTCTCAGACACAGAGACACTGAGACTCTGACAAACTGAGTCAGTGAGACTCTGAGACACTGAGTCACTGAGACTCTGAGACACTGAGACACAGAGACACATAGAAACTGTGACTCGGAGACATTGAGACACTGAGTCTCTGAGACACAGAGACACAGAGACACTGAGACTCTGAGACACTGAGACTCTGAGACACTGAGACACAGAGACACAGAGACACAGAGACACAGAGACTCTGAGACTCTGAGACACTGAGACTCTGAAACTCTGAGACTCTGAGACACTGAGACTCTGAGACCGTGAGATTCTGAGATACTGAGATACTGAGACACTGTGACGCTGAGACTCAGAGACACTGAGACACAGAGACACTGAGACTCTGAGACACTGAGACTCTGAGGCACTGGACACAGAGACACTGAGATACAGAGGCACAGAGACTCTGAGATACTGAGACACTGAGACTTTAAGACAGGGAGACACAGAGATTCTAAGAATCTGAGTCTCTGAGACACTGAGACTCTGAGACACTGAGACATTGAGACTCTGAAACTCTGAGACTCTGCGACACTGAGACTCTGAGCCACTGAGACACTGAGACTCTAAGACTCTAAGACACTGAGACTCTGAGACACTGAGACTCTGAGACACTGAGACACTGAGACACAGAGACACTGAGACTCTGAGACACTGAGACACTGAGACTCTCAGACACTGAGACACTGAGACAAAGAGACACTGAGACTCTGTGGCACTGAGACACTGAGACTCTGAGACACTTAGACACAGAGACACTGAGACTCGGAGACACAGAGACACTGAGACTCTGAGACACTGAGACACAGAGACACTGAGATACTGAGACACTGAGACTCTAAGACAGACAGACACTGAGACTCTAAGACTCTGAGTCTCAGAGACACTGAGACTCTGAGACACGGAGACATTGAGACTCTGAGACACTGAGACACAGAAACTCTGAGACACAGAGACACAGAGACACTAAGACTCTGAGACACTGAGACACTGAGACTCTCAGACACTGAGACACTGAGACTCTGAGACACTGAGACTCTGAGACACTGAGACACAGAGACACAGAGTCACTGAGACTCGGAGACACTGAGACACTGAGACCCTGAGACACTGAGAGACAGAGACACAGAGACACTGTGACTCTGAGACACTGAGACACAGAGACACTGAGACACAGAGACACTGTGACACTGAGACACAGCGACACAGAGACACTGAGACTCTGAGACACAGGGACACAGAGACACTGAGACTCTGAGACACTGAGACACTGAGACTCCAAGACACTGAGACACTGAGACTCTGCGTCACTGAGACACAGAGACGCGGAGACACAGAGATACAGTGACACTGAGACACTGAGACACAGACACACTGAGACACAGAGACACAGAGACAAAGACACACAGAGACATTGAGACACTGGGATACTGAGACACTGAGACTCTGAGACACTCAGACACACAGACACTGAGACACAGAGACACTGAGACACAGAGACACAAAGACGCAGAGACACTGACACTCTGAGACACTGAGACACAAAGACACAGAGACACTGAGACTCTGAGACCCTGCGACTCTGAGGCACTGAAACACAGAGACACTGAGACTCTGAGACTCTGAGGCACTGAGACACAGAGACACTGAGATTCTGAGACACTGAGACTCAGAGACACTGAGACACAGAGACACTGAGACTCTGAGACACTGAGACACAGAAACACTGAGACACGGAGACAGTGAGACTCTGAGACACAGAGACACTGTGACACAGCGACACAGAGACACTGAGACTCTGAGACACAGAGACACAGAGACACTGAGACTCTGAGACACAGTGACACAGAGACACTGAGACTCTGAGACACTGAGACACTGAGACACTGAGACTCTCAGACACTGAGACACTGAGACAAAGAGACACTGAGACTCTGAGACACTGAGACACTGAGACACTGAGACGCAGAGACACTGGGACTCGTAGACACTGAGACACTGAGACTCTGAGACACTGAGACACAGAGACACAGAGACGCTGAGACTCGGGGACACTGAGACACTGAGACTCTGAGACACTGAGACACAGAGACTCTGAGACACAGAGACACAGGGACACTGAGACACTGAGACCCTGAGACACTGAGAGACAGAGTATAGAGACACTGAGACTCTGAGACACGGAGACTCTGAGACACTGAGACACAGAGGCACGGAGACATTGAGACTCTGAGACACTGAGACACAGAACCTCTGAGACACTGAGACACAGAGACACAGAGACACTGAGACTCTGAGACACTGAGACTCTGAGTCTCTGAGACACTGAGACACAGAGACACTGAGACTCCGAGACACAGAGACACTGAGAATCTCAGACACTGAGACACTGAGACACAGAGACACTGAGACACAGGGACAATGAGACCCTGAGACACTGAGACACTGAGTCACTGAGACTCTGAGACACTGAGACACAGAGACACGGAGACATTGAGACTCTGAAACACTGAGACACAGAGGCTCTGACACACTGAGACACAGAGACACAGAGACACTGAGACTCTTAGACACTGAGACTCTGAGACACTGAGACACAGAGACTCTGAGACTCTGTGACACAGAGACACTGAGACACAGAGACACTGAGACTCTGAAGCACTGAGACACTGAGACTCTGAGACACTGCGCCACTGAGACACAGAGACACAGAGACACTGAGACACAGAGACACTGAGTCACTGAGATACGGAGACACAGAGACACTGAGACACTGAGACCCAGAGACACTGAGACACAGAGACACTGAGACTCTGAGACACTGATACACAGAGAAACTGAGGCACAGGGACAATGAGACTCTGAGACACTGAGACACTGAGACTCTGAGACACTGAGACACAGAGACACGGAGACATTGAGACTCTGAGACACTGAGACACAGAGGCTCTGAGAGACTGAGACACAGAGACACAGACACACAGAGACACTGAGACTCTGAGACACTGAGACTCTGAGACTCCGTGACACAGAGACACTTAGACACTGAGACTCAGAGACACTGAGACTCTGAGACACTGAGACACTGAGACTCTGAGACACTGTGCCACTGAGACACAGAGACACTGAGACACAGAGACACTGAGTCACTGAGACACGGAGACACAGAGACACTGAGACACTGAGACCCAGAGACACTGAGACACAGAGACACTGAGACTCTGAGACACTGAGACACAGAAACACTGAGACACTGAGACAGTGAGACTCTGAGACGCTGAGACACTGTGACACTAAGACACAGCGACACAGAGACACTGAAACTCTGAGACACAGAGACACAGAGAACCAGAGACACTGAGACTCTGAGACACTGCGACACTGAGACCCTGAGACACTGAGACACAGAGACGCGGAGACACAGAGATACAGTGACACTGAGACACTGAGACACTGAGACACAGAGACAAAGACACACAGAGACACTGAGACTCTGGGATACTGAGACACAGAGACACAGAGACAATGAGACTCTGCGCCACTGAGTGCAGAGACACTGAGACAAAGAGACACAAAGACGCAGAGACACTGAGACTCTGAGACACTGAGACACTGAGACACTGAGACTCTCAGACACTGAGACACTGAGACAAAGAGACACTGAGACTCTGAGACACTGAGACACTGAGACTCTGAGACACTGAGACACAGAGACACTGGGACTCGGAGACACTGAGACACTGAGACTCTGAGACACTGAGACACAGAGACACAGAGACGCTGAGACTCGGGGACACTGAGACACTGAGACTCTGAGACACTGAGACACAGAGACCCTGAGACACTGAGAGACAGAGTACAGAGACACTGAGACTCTGAGACACGGAGACTCTGAGACACTGAGACACAGAGGCACGGAGACATTGAGATTCTGAGACACTGAGACACAGAACCTCTGAGACACTGAGACACAGAGACACAGAGACACTGAGACTCTGAGACACTGAGACTCTGAGTCTCTGAGACACTGAGACACAGAGACACTGAGACTCTGAGACACTGAGACACAGAGACACTGAGACTCTCAGACACTGAGACACTGAGACTCTGAGACACTGAGACACAGAGACACTGAGACTCGGAGACACTGAGACACTGAGACTCTGAGACACTGAGACACTGAGACTCTGAGACACAGGGACACTGAGACACTGAGACCCTGAGACACTGAGAGACAGAGTACAGAGACACTGTGACTCTGAGACACTGAGACTCTGAGACACTGAGACATTGAGACACAGAGGCACGGAGACATTGAGACTCTGAGACACTGAGACACAGAACCTCTGAGACACTGAGACACAGAGACACTGAGACTCTGAGTCACTGAGCCTCTGAGACACAGAGACACTGAGACACGGGGACACTGAGACACTGAGACCCTGAGACACTGAGAGAAAGAGTACAGAGACACTGTGACTCTGAGACACTGAGACTCTGAGACTCTGAGACACTGAGACACTGAGACACAGAGGCACGGAGACATTGAGACTCTGAGACACTGCGACACAGAGACACCGAGACTCTCAGACACTGAGACACTGAGACAAAGAGACACTGAGACTCTGAGACACTGAGACACTGAGACTCTGAGACACTGAGACACAGAGACACTGAGACTCTGAGACACTGAGACACTGAGACACTGAGACAAAGGGACACTGAGACTCTGTGACACTGAGACACTGAGACTCTGAGACTCTGAGACACTGAGACACAGAGACACTGAGACTCGGAGACACAGAGACACTGAGACTCTGAGACACTGAGACACTGAGATACAGAGGCACAGAGACTCTGAGATACAGAGACACTGAGACTCTAAGACAGACAGACACTGAGACTCTAAGACTCTGAGTCTCAGAGACACTGAGACTCTGAGGCACTGAGACATTGAGACTGAAACTCTGAGACTCTGAGACACTGAGACTCTGAGACACTGAGACACTGAGACTCTAAGACTCTGAGACACAGAGACTCTGAGACACTGAGACTCTGAGACACTGAGACACTGAGACACAGAGGCACGGAGACATTGAGACTCTGAGACACTGAACCTCTGAGACACTGAGACACAGAGACACTGAGACTCTGAGACACTGAGACACAGAGACACAGAGACACAGAGACTCTGAGACACTGAGACACCGAGACACTGAGACTCTGAGACACTGAGACACAGAAACACTGAGACTCTGAGACAGTGAGACTCTGAGACACAGAGACACTGTGACACTGAGACACAGCGACACAGAGACATTGAGACTCTGCGACACAGGGACACAGAGACACTGAGACTCTGAGACACTGAGACACTGAGACTCCAAGACACTGAGACACTGAGACTCTGCGACACTGAGACACAAAGACGCAGAGACACTGACACTCTGAGACACTGAGACACAAAGACACAGAGACACTGAGACTCTGAGACCCTGCGACTCTGAGACACTGAAACACAGAGACACTGAGACACTGAGACACAGAGGCACGGAGACATTGAGACTCTGAGACACTGAGACACAGAACCTCTGAGACACAGAGACACAGAGACACAGAGACACTGAGACTCTGAGTCACTGAGACTCTGAGACACTGAGACTCTCAGACACTGAGACACTGAGACTCTGAGACACTGAGACACTGAGACTCTGAGACACTGAGACACAGAGACACTGGGACTCGGAGACACTGAGACACTGAGACTCTGAGACACTGAGACACAGAGACACAGAGACGCTGAGACTCGGGGACACTGAGACACTGAGACTCTGAGACACTGAGACACAGAGACCCTGAGACACTGAGAGACAGAGTACAGAGACACTGAGACTCTGAGACACGGAGACTCTGAGACACTGAGACACAGAGGCACGGAGACATTGAGATTCTGAGACACTGAGACACAGAACCTCTGAGACACTGAGACACAGAGACACAGAGACACTGAGACTCTGAGACACTGAGACTCTGAGTCTCTGAGACACTGAGACACAGAGACACTGAGACTCTGAGACACTGAGACACAGAGACACTGAGACTCTCAGACACTGAGACACTGAGACTCTGAGACACTGAGACACAGAGACACTGAGACTCGGAGACACTGAGACACTGAGACTCTGAGACACTGAGACACTGAGACTCTGAGACACAGGGACACTGAGACACTGAGACCCTGAGACACTGAGAGACAGAGTACAGAGACACTGTGACTCTGAGACACTGAGACTCTGAGACACTGAGACATTGAGACACAGAGGCACGGAGACATTGAGACTCTGAGACACTGAGACACAGAACCTCTGAGACACTGAGACACAGAGACACTGAGACTCTGAGTCACTGAGCCTCTGAGACACAGAGACACTGAGACACGGGGACACTGAGACACTGAGACCCTGAGACACTGAGAGAAAGAGTACAGAGACACTGTGACTCTGAGACACTGAGACTCTGAGACTCTGAGACACTGAGACACTGAGACACAGAGGCACGGAGACATTGAGACTCTGAGACACTGCGACACAGAGACACCGAGACTCTCAGACACTGAGACACTGAGACAAAGAGACACTGAGACTCTGAGACACTGAGACACTGAGACTCTGAGACACTGAGACACAGAGACACTGAGACTCTGAGACACTGAGACACTGAGACACTGAGACAAAGGGACACTGAGACTCTGTGACACTGAGACACTGAGACTCTGAGACTCTGAGACACTGAGACACAGAGACACTGAGACTCGGAGACACAGAGACACTGAGACTCTGAGACACTGAGACACTGAGATACAGAGGCACAGAGACTCTGAGATACAGAGACACTGAGACTCTAAGACAGACAGACACTGAGACTCTAAGACTCTGAGTCTCAGAGACACTGAGACTCTGAGGCACTGAGACATTGAGACTGAAACTCTGAGACTCTGAGACACTGAGACTCTGAGACACTGAGACACTGAGACTCTAAGACTCTGAGACACAGAGACTCTGAGACACTGAGACTCTGAGACACTGAGACACTGAGACACAGAGGCACGGAGACATTGAGACTCTGAGACACTGAACCTCTGAGACACTGAGACACAGAGACACTGAGACTCTGAGACACTGAGACACAGAGACACAGAGACACAGAGACTCTGAGACACTGAGACACCGAGACACTGAGACTCTGAGACACTGAGACACAGAAACACTGAGACTCTGAGACAGTGAGACTCTGAGACACAGAGACACTGTGACACTGAGACACAGCGACACAGAGACATTGAGACTCTGCGACACAGGGACACAGAGACACTGAGACTCTGAGACACTGAGACACTGAGACTCCAAGACACTGAGACACTGAGACTCTGCGACACTGAGACACAAAGACGCAGAGACACTGACACTCTGAGACACTGAGACACAAAGACACAGAGACACTGAGACTCTGAGACCCTGCGACTCTGAGACACTGAAACACAGAGACACTGAGACACTGAGACACAGAGGCACGGAGACATTGAGACTCTGAGACACTGAGACACAGAACCTCTGAGACACAGAGACACAGAGACACAGAGACACTGAGACTCTGAGTCACTGAGACTCTGAGACACTGAGACTCTCAGACACTGAGACACTGAGACTCTGAGACACTGAGACACTGAGACTCTGAGACACTGAGACACAGAGACACAGAGACACTGAGACTCGGAGACACTGAGACACTGAGACTCTGAGGCACTGAGGCACAGAGGCACAGAGACACTGAGACTCGGAGACACCGAGACACTGAGACTCTGAGACACTGAGACACAGAGACACTGAGACACAGAGACACAGAGACACAGGGACAATGAGACTCTGAGACACTGAGACACTGAGTCACTGAGACTCTGAGACACTGAGACACAGAGACACGGAGACATTGAGACTCTGAAACACTGAGACACAGAGGCTCTGAGACACTGAGACACAGAGACACAGAGACACTGAGACTCTTAGACACTGAGACTCTGAGACACTGAGACACAGAGACACTGAGACTCTGAGACACTTAGACACATAGACACAGAGACAATGAGACACTGAGACCCTGAGACACTGAGAGACAGAGTACAGAGACACTGTGACTCTGAGACACTGAGACACTGAGACACCGAGAAACTGAGACACAGGGATAATGAGACTCTGAGACACTGAGACACTGAGTCACTGAGTCTCTGAGACACTGAGACACAGAGACACGGAGATGTTGAGACTCTGAGACACTGAGACACAGAGGCTCTGAGACACTGAGACACAGAGACTCTGAGACTCTGTGACACAGAGACACAGAGACACTGAGACACAGAGACACTGAGACTCTGAGGCACTGAGACACTGAGACTCTGAGACACTGCGCCACTGAGACACAGAGACACAGAGACACAGAGACACAGAGACACTGAGTCACTGAGATACGGAGACGCAGAGACACTGAGACACTGAGACCCAGAGACACTGAGACACAGAGACACTGAGACTCTGAGACACTGATACACAGAGACACTGAGACACAGAGAAACTGAGGCACAGGGACAATAAGACTCTGAGTCACTGAGACACTGAGACTCTGAGACACTGAGACACAGAGACACGGAGACATTGAGACTCTGAGACACTGAGACACAGAGGCTCTGAGAGACTGAGGCACAGAGACACAGAGACACAGAGACACTGAGACTCTGAGACACTGAGACTCTGAGACTCTGTGACACAGAGACACAGAGACACTGAGACTCAGAGACACTGAGACTCAGAGACACTGAGACTCTGAGACACTGAGACACTGAGACTCTGAGACACTGCGCCACTGAGACACAGAGACACTGAGACACAGAGACACTGAGTCACTGAGACACGGAGACACAGAGACACTGAGACACTGAGACCCCGAGACACTGAGACACAGAGACACTGAGTCTCTGAGACACAGAGACACAGAGACACTGAGACTCTGAGACACAGAAACACTGAGACACTGAGACAGTGAGACTCTGAGACACAGACACACTGTGACACTGAGACACAGCGACACAGAGACACTGAAACTCTGAGACACAGAGACACAGAGAACCAGAGACACTGAGACTCTGAGACACTGCGACACTGAGACTCTGAGACACTGAGACACAGAGACGCGGAGACACAGAGATACAGTGACACTGAGACACTGAGACACTGAGACACAGAGACAAAGACACACAGAGACACTGAGACTCTGGGATACTGAGACACTGAGACACTGAGACACAGAGACACAGAGACAATGAGACTCTGCGCCACTGAGTGCAGAGACACTGAGACACAAAGACACAAAGACGCAGAGACACTGAGACTCTGAGACACTGAGACACAAAGACACAGAGACACTGAGACTCTGGGACACAGCGACTCTGAGACACTGAAACACAGAGATACTGACACGCAGAGATGCAGAGACACAGACTCTGAGACACTGAGACACAGAGACACTGAGACACTGAGACACTGAGACTCTAAGACTCTGAGACTCTGAGGCTCTGAGACACTGAGACTCTAAGACTCTGAGACACTGAGAGACTGAGACACTGTGACTCTAAGACTCTGAGACTCTGAGACACTGAGACTCTGAGACACTGAGACATTGAGACTCTGAAACTCTGAGACTATGAGACACTGAGACTCTGAGACACTGAGACACTGAGACACTGAGACTCTGAAACTCTGAGACTCTGAGACACTGAGAATCTGAGACCGTGAGATTCTGAGATACTGAGACTCTGAGACACTGAGACATTGAGACTCTGAAACTCTGAGACTATGAGACACTGAGGCTCTGAGACACTGAGACACTGAGACACTGAGACTCTGAAACTCTGAGACTCTGAGACACTGAGACTCTGAGACCGTGAGATTCTGAGATACTGAGACTCTGTGACGCTGAGACTCAGAGACACTGAGACACAGAGACACTGAGACTCTGAGACACAGAGACTCTGAGGCACTGAGACACAGAGACACTGAGATACAGAGGCACAGAGACTCTGAGATACTGAGACACTGAGACTCTCAGACACAGAGACACTGAGACTCTGACAAACTGAGTCAGTGAGACTCTGAGACACTGAGTCACTGAGACTCTGAGACACTGAGACACAGAGACACATAGAAACTGCGACTCGGAGACATTGAGACACTGAGTCTCTGAGACACAGAGACACAGAGACACTGAGACTCTGAGACACTGAGACTCTGAGACACTGAGACACAGAGACACAGAGACACAGAGACTCTGAGACTCTGAGACACTGAGACTCTGAAACTCTGAGACTCTGAGACACTGAGACTCTGAGACCGTGAGATTCTGAGATACTGAGATACTGAGACACTGTGACGCTGAGACTCAGAGACACTGAGACACAGAGACACTGAGACTCTGAGACACTGAGACTCTGAGGCACTGGACACAGAGACACTGAGATACAGAGGCACAGAGACTCTGAGATACTGAGACACTGAGACTTTAAGACAGGGAGACACAGAGATTCTAAGAATCTGAGTCTCTGAGACACTGAGACTCTGAGACACTGAGACATTGAGACTCTGAAACTCTGAGACTCTGCGACACTGAGACTCTGAGCCACTGAGACATAGAGACTCTGAGACACTGAGACACAGAACCTCTGAGACACTGACACACAGAGACACAGAGACACTGAGACTCTGAGACACTGAACTCTGAGTCTCTGAGACACTGAGACACAGAGACACAAAGACGCAGAGACACTGACACTCTGAGACACTGAGACACAAAGACACAGAGACACTGAGACTCTGAGACCCTGCGACTCTGAGGCACTGAAACACAGAGACACTGAGACTCTGAGACTCTGAGGCACTGAGACACAGAGACACTGAGATTCTGAGACACTGAGACTCAGAGACACTGAGACACAGAGACACTGAGACTCTGAGACACTGAGACACAGAAACACTGAGACACGGAGACAGTGAGACTCTGAGACACAGAGACACTGTGACACAGCGACACAGAGACACTGAGACTCTGAGACACAGAGACACAGAGACACTGAGACTCTGAGACACAGTGACACAGAGACACTGAGACTCTGAGACACTGAGACACTGAGACTCTCAGACACTGAGACACTGAGACAAAGAGACACTGAGACTCTGAGACACTGAGACACTGAGACTCTGAGACACTGAGACGCAGAGACACTGGGACTCGTAGACACTGAGACACTGAGACTCTGAGACACTGAGACACAGAGACACAGAGACGCTGAGACTCGGGGACACTGAGACACTGAGACTCTGAGACACTGAGACACAGAGACTCTGAGACACAGAGACACAGGGACACTGAGACACTGAGACCCTGAGACACTGAGAGACAGAGTATAGAGACACTGAGACTCTGAGACACGGAGACTCTGAGACACTGAGACACAGAGGCACGGAGACATTGAGACTCTGAGACACTGAGACACAGAACCTCTGAGACACTGAGACACAGAGACACAGAGACACTGAGACTCTGAGACACTGAGACTCTGAGTCTCTGAGACACTGAGACACAGAGACACTGAGACTCCGAGACACAGAGACACTGAGAATCTCAGACACTGAGACACTGAGACACAGAGACACTGAGACACAGGGACAATGAGACCCTGAGACACTGAGACACTGAGTCACTGAGACTCTGAGACACTGAGACACAGAGACACGGAGACATTGAGACTCTGAAACACTGAGACACAGAGGCTCTGACACACTGAGACACAGAGACACAGAGACACTGAGACTCTTAGACACTGAGACTCTGAGACACTGAGACACAGAGACTCTGAGACTCTGTGACACAGAGACACTGAGACACAGAGACACTGAGACTCTGAAGCACTGAGACACTGAGACTCTGAGACACTGCGCCACTGAGACACAGAGACACAGAGACACTGAGACACAGAGACACTGAGTCACTGAGATACGGAGACACAGAGACACTGAGACACTGAGACCCAGAGACACTGAGACACAGAGACACTGAGACTCTGAGACACTGATACACAGAGAAACTGAGGCACAGGGACAATGAGACTCTGAGACACTGAGACACTGAGACTCTGAGACACTGAGACACAGAGACACGGAGACATTGAGACTCTGAGACACTGAGACACAGAGGCTCTGAGAGACTGAGACACAGAGACACAGACACACAGAGACACTGAGACTCTGAGACACTGAGACTCTGAGACTCCGTGACACAGAGACACTTAGACACTGAGACTCAGAGACACTGAGACTCTGAGACACTGAGACACTGAGACTCTGAGACACTGTGCCACTGAGACACAGAGACACTGAGACACAGAGACACTGAGTCACTGAGACACGGAGACACAGAGACACTGAGACACTGAGACCCAGAGACACTGACACACAGAGACACTGAGACTCTGAGACACTGAGACACAGAAACACTGAGACACTGAGACAGTGAGACTCTGAGACGCTGAGACACTGTGACACTAAGACACAGCGACACAGAGACACTGAAACTCTGAGACACAGAGACACAGAGAACCAGAGACACTGAGACTCTGAGACACTGCGACACTGAGACCCTGAGACACTGAGACACAGAGACGCGGAGACACAGAGATACAGTGACACTGAGACACTGAGACACTGAGACACAGAGACAAAGACACACAGAGACACTGAGACTCTGGGATACTGAGACACAGAGACACAGAGACAATGAGACTCTGCGCCACTGAGTGCAGAGACACTGAGACAAAGAGACACAAAGACGCAGAGACACTGAGACTCTGAGACACTGAGACACTGAGACACTGAGACACTGAGACTCTCAGACACTGAGACACTGAGACAAAGAGACACTGAGTCTCTGAGACACTGAGACACTGAGACTCTGAGACACTGAGACACAGAGACACTGGGACTCGGAGACACTGAGACACTGAGACTCTGAGACACTGAGACACAGAGACACAGAGACGCTGAGACTCGGGGACACTGAGACACTGAGACTCTGAGACACTGAGACACAGAGACCCTGAGACACTGAGAGACAGAGTACAGAGACACTGAGACTCTGAGACACGGAGACTCTGAGACACTGAGACACAGAGGCACGGAGACATTGAGATTCTGAGACACTGAGACACAGAACCTCTGAGACACTGAGACACAGAGACACAGAGACACTGAGACTCTGAGACACTGAGACTCTGAGTCTCTGAGACACTGAGACACAGAGACACTGAGACTCTGAGACACTGAGACACAGAGACACTGAGACTCTCAGACACTGAGACACTGAGACTCTGAGACACTGAGACACAGAGACACTGAGACTCGGAGACACTGAGACACTGAGACTCTGAGACACAGGGACACTGAGACACTGAGACCCTGAGACACTGAGAGACAGAGTACAGAGACACTGTGACTCTGAGACACTGAGACTCTGAGACACTGAGACATTGAGACACAGAGGCACGGAGACATTGAGACTCTGAGACACTGAGACACAGAACCTCTGAGACACTGAGACACAGAGACACTGAGACTCTGAGTCACGGAGCCTCTGAGACACAGAGACACTGAGACACGGGGACACTGAGACACTGAGACCCTGAGACACTGAGAGAAAGAGTACAGAGACACTGTGACTCTGAGACACTGAGACTCTGAGACTCTGAGACACTGAGACACAGAGGCACGGAGACATTGAGACTCTGAGACACTGCGACACAGAGACACCGAGACTCTCAGACACTGAGACACTGAGACAAAGAGACACTGAGACTCTGAGACACTGAGACACTGAGACTCTGAGACACTGAGACACAGAGACACTGAGACTCTGAGACACTGAGACACTGAGACACTGAGACAAAGGGACACTGAGACTCTGTGACACTGAGACACTGAGACTCTGAGACTCTGAGACACTGAGACACAGAGACACTGAGACTCGGAGACACTGAGACACTGAGACTCTGAGACACTGAGACACAGAGACACTGAGACACAGAGACACTGAGACACTGAGACCCTGAGGCACTGAGAGACAGAGTACAGAGACACTGTGACTCTGAGGCTCTGAGACACTGAGACTCTGAGACCGTGAGATTCTGAGACACTGAGATACTGAGACACTGTGACGCTGAGACTCAGAGATACTGAGACACAGAGACACTGAGACTCTGAGACACAGAGACATTGAGACACTGAAACTCTGAGACTCTGAGACACTGAGACACTGAGCCTCTAAGACACTCAGACTCTGAGACACTGAGACACAGAGACACTGAGACACAGAGACACAGAGACTCTGAGACACTGTGACTCTGAGACTCTGAAACTCTGAGACTCTGAGACACTGAGACTCTGAGACCGTGCGATTCTGAGATACTGAGATACTGAGACACTGTGACGCTGAGACTCAGAGACACTGAGACACAGAGACTCTGAGGCACTGAGACACAGAGACACTGAGATACAGAGGCACAGAGACTCTGAGATACTGAGACACTGAGACTCTAAGACAGACAGACACTGAGACTCTAAGACTCTGAGTCTCAGAGACACTGAGACTCTGAGACACTGAGACTCTGAGACACTGAGACACTGAGACACAGAGATGGGGAGACACCGAGATACAGTGACACTGAGACACTGAGACACTGAGACTCAGAGACACAGAGACAAAGACACAGAGAGACACAGAGACACTGGGATACTGAGACACTGAGACACTGAGACACAGAGACACTGAGACACAGAGACACAGAGACAATGAGACTCTGTGCCACTGTGTACAGAGACACTGAGACACAGAGACACAAAGACGCAGAGACACTGAGATTCTGAGACACTGAGACACAGAGACACTGAGACACTGAGACTCTAAGACTCTGAGACACTGAGAGATTGAGACACTGTGACTCTAAGAATCTGAGACTCTGAGACACTGAGACTCTGAGACACTGAGACACTGAGACTCTGAAACTCTGAGGCTATGAGACACTGAGACTCTGAGACACTGAGACACTGAGACTCTGAAACTCTGAGACTCTGAGACACTGAGACTCTGAGACCGTGAGATTCTGAGACACTGAAATACTGAGACACTGTGACGCTGAGACACAAAGACACTGAGACACAGAGACACTGAGACTCTGAGACACAGAGACATTGAGACACTGAAAATCTGAGACTCTGAGACACTGAGACACTGAGCCTCTGAGACACTCAGACTCTGAGACACTGAGACACAGAGACACTGAGACAAAGAGACACAGAGACTCTGAGACACTGAGACACTGAGACTCTGAGGCTCTGAGACACTGAGACTCTAAGACTCTGAGACACTGAGAGACTGAGACACTGTGACTGTAAGACTCTGAGACTCTGAAACTCTGAGACTATGAGACACTGAGACTCTGAGACACTGAGACACTGAGACACTGAGACTCTGAGGCTCTGAGACACTGAGACTCTGACACACTGAGACACAGAGACACTGAGACACAGGGACAATGAGACTCTGAGACACTGAGACACTGAGTCACTGAGACTCTGAGACACTGAGACACAGAGACACGGAGACATTGAGACTCTGAAACACTGAGACACAGAGGCTCTGAGACACTGAGACACAGAGACACTGAGAGTCTGAGACACTGTGACACAGAGACACAAAGACAATGAGACACTGAGTCTCTGAGACACTGAGACACAGAAACACTGAGACGCTGCGACTCGGAGACACTGAGAAACTGGGAAACTGAGACTCTGAGACACTGAGACACAGAGACACTGAGACACAGAGACACGGAGACAATGAGACACTGAGACACTGAGATACAGAGGCACAGAGACTCTGAGATACTGAGACACTGAGACTCTAAGACAGACAGACACTGAGACTCTAAGAGTCTGAGACTCTAAGAGTCTGAGTCTCAGAGACACTGAGACTCTGAGACACTGAGACATTGAGACTCTGAAACTCTGAGACTCTGAGACACTGAGACTCTGAGACACTGAGACACTGAGACACAGAGGCACGGAGACATTGAGACTCTGAGACACTGAGACACAGAACCTCTGAGACACTGAGACACAGAGACACTGAGACTCTGAGACACTGAGACACTGAGACTCTCAGACACTGAGTCACTGAGACAAAGAGACACTGAGACTCTGAGACACTGAGACAATGAGACTCTGAGACACTGAGACACAGAGACACTGAGACTCGGAGACACTGAGGCACTGAGACCCTGAGACACTGAGAGACAGAGTACAGAGACTCTGAGACTCTGAGACACTGAGACACAGAGACACTGAGACTCTGAGACACTGAGACTCTGAGACACTGAGACACCGAGACACTGAGACTCTGAGACACTGAGACACAGAAACACTGAGACACTGAGACAGTCAGACTCTGAGACACAGAGACACTGTGACACTGAGACACAGCGACACAGAGACACTGAGACTCTGAGACACATGGACACAGAGACACTGAGACTCTGAGACACTGAGACACTGAACATAGAACATAGACACTGAGGCACTGAGAGACAGAGTACAGAGACACTGTGACTCTGAGACACTGAGACACAGAGACACTGAGACGCAGAGACACTGAAACACAGAGACTCTGAGACTCTGAGACTCTGAGACACAGAGACACAGAGACACTGAGACACAGAGACACTGAGACTCTGAGACACTGAGACTCGGAGACTCTGTGACACAGAGACACTAAGACTCTGAGACATTGAGACACAGAAACACTGAGACACAGAGACAGTGAGACTCTGAGACACAGAGACACTGTGACACAGCGACACAGAGACACTGAGACTCTGAGACACAGAGACACAGAGGCACTGAGACTCTGAGACACTGAGACACTGAGACTCTGAGACACTGAGACACTGAGACACAGAGACGGGGAGACACCGAGATACAGTGACACTGAGACACTGAGACACTGAGACTCAGAGACACAGAGACAAAGACACACAGAGACACAGAGACACTGGGATACTGAGACACTGAGACTCTGAGACACTGAGACACAGAGACACTGAGACACAGAGACAATGAGACTCTGTGCCACTGTGTACAGAGACACTGAGACACAGAGACACAAAGACGCAGAGACACTGAGATTCTGAGACACTGAGACACAGAGACACTGAGACTCTAAGACTCTGAGACACTGAGACTCTGAAACTCTGAGGCTATGAGACACTGAGACTCTGAGACACTGAGACACTGAGACTCTGAAACTCTGAGACTCTGAGACACTGAGACTCTGAGACCGTGAGATTCTGAGACACTGAAATACTGAGACACTGTGATGCTGAGACACAAAGACACTGAGACACAGAGACACTGAGACTCTGAGATACAGAGACATTGAGACACTGAAAATCTGAGACTCTGAGACACTGAGACACTGAGCCTCTGAGACACTCAGACTCTGAGACACTGAGACACAGAGACACTGAGACAAAGAGACACAGAGACTCTGAGACACTGAGACACTGAGACTCTGAGGCTCTGAGACACTGAGACTCTAAGACTCTGAGACACTGAGAGACTGAGACACTGTGACTGTAAGACTCTGAGACTCTGAAACTCTGAGACTATGAGACACTGAGACTCTGAGACACTGAGACACTGAGACACTGAGACTCTGAGGCTCTGAGACACTGAGACTCTAAGACTCTGAGACACTGAGAGACTGAGACACTGTGACTCTAAGACTCTGAGACTCTGAAACTCTGAGACTATGAGACACTGAGACTCTGAGACACTGAGACACTGAGACTGTGAAACTCAGAGACTCTGAGACACTGAGACTCTGAGACCGTGAGATTCTGAGACACTGAGATACTGAGACACTGTGACGCTGAGACTCAGAGATACTGAGACACAGAGACACTGAGACTCTGAGACACAGAGACATTGAGACACTGAAACTCTGAGACTCTGAGACACTGAGACACTGAGCCTCTAAGACACTCAGACTCTGAGACACTGAGACACAGAGACACTGAGACACAGAGACACAGAGACTCTGAGACACTGTGACTCTGAGACTCTGAAACTCTGAGACTCTGAGACACTGAGACTCTGAGACCGTGCGATTCTGAGATACTGAGATACTGAGACACTGTGACGCTGAGACTCAGAGACACTGAGACACAGAGACTCTGAGGCACTGAGACACAGAGACACTGAGATACAGAGGCACAGAGACTCTGAGATACTGAGACACTGAGACTCTAAGACAGACAGACCCTGAGACTCTAAGACTCTGAGTCTCAGAGACACTGAGACTCTGAGACACTGAGACACTGAGACACAGAGACACTGAGACTCTGAGACACTGAGACACTGAGACACTGAGACTCTCAGACACTGAGTCACTGAGACAAAGAGACACTGAGACTCTGAGACACTGAGACAATGAGACTCTGAGACACTGAGACACAGAGACACTGAGACTCGGAGACACTGAGGCACTGAGACCCTGAGACACTGAGAGACAGAGTACAGAGACACTGTGACTCTGAGACACTGAGACACAGAGACACTGAGACTCTGAGACACTGAGACTCTGAGACACTGAGACACCGAGACACTGAGACTCTGAGACACTGAGACACAGAAACACTGAGACACTGAGACAGTCAGACTCTGAGACACAGAGACACTGTGACACTGAGACACAGCGACACAGAGACACTGAGACTCTGAGACACATGGACACAGAGACACTGAGACTCTGAGACACTGAGACACTGAACATAGAACATAGACACTGAGGCACTGAGAGACAGAGTACAGAGACACTGTGACTCTGAGACACTGAGACACAGAGACACTGAGACGCAGAGACACTGAAACACAGAGACTCTGAGACTCTGAGACTCTGAGACACAGAGACACAGAGACACTGAGACACAGAGACACTGAGACTCTGAGACACTGAGACTCGGAGACTCTGTGACACAGAGACACTAAGACTCTGAGACATTGAGACACAGAAACACTGAGACACAGAGACAGTGAGACTCTGAGACACAGAGACACTGTGACACAGCGACACAGAGACACTGAGACTCTGAGACACAGAGACACAGAGGCACTGAGACTCTGAGACACTGAGACACTGAGACTCTGAGACACTGAGACACTGAGACACAGAGACGGGGAGACACCGAGATACAGTGACACTGAGACACTGAGACACTGAGACTCAGAGACACAGAGACAAAGACACACAGAGACACAGAGACACTGGGATACTGAGACACTGAGACTCTGAGACACTGAGACACAGAGACACTGAGACACAGAGACAATGAGACTCTGTGCCACTGTGTACAGAGACACTGAGACACAGAGACACAAAGACGCAGAGACACTGAGATTCTGAGACACTGAGACACAGAGACACTGAGACTCTAAGACTCTGAGACACTGAGAGATTGAGACACTGTGACTCTAAGAATCTGAGACTCTGAGACACTGAGACTCTGAGACACTGAGACACTGAGACTCTGAAACTCTGAGGCTATGAGACACTGAGACTCTGAGACACTGAGACACTGAGACTCTGAAACTCTGAGACTCTGAGACACTGAGACTCTGAGACCGTGAGATTCTGAGACACTGAAATACTGAGACACTGTGACGCTGAGACACAAAGACACAGAGACACTCAGACTCTGAGACACAGAGACATTGAGACACTGAAAATCTGAGACTCTGAGACACTGAGACACTGAGCCTCTGAGACACTCAGACTCTGAGACACTGAGACACAGAGACACTGAGACAAAGAGACACAGAGACTCTGAGACACTGAGACACTGAGACTCTGAGGCTCTGAGACACTGAGACTCTAAGACTCTGAGACACTGAGAGACTGAGACACTGTGACTGTAAGACTCTGAGACTCTGAAACTCTGAGACTATGAGACACTGAGACTCTGAGACACTGAGACACTGAGACACTGAGACTCTGAGACTCTGAGACACTGAGACTCTGAGACCGTGAGATTCTGAGACACTGAGATACTGAGACACTGTGACGCTGAGACTCAGAGATACTGAGACACAGAGACACTGAGACTCTGAGACACAGAGACATTGAGACACTGAAACTCTGAGACTCTGAGACACTGAGACACTGAGCCTCTAAGACACTCAGACTCTGAGACACTGAGACACAGAGACACTGAGACACAGAGACACAGAGACTCTGAGACACTGTGACTCTGAGACTCTGAAACTCTGAGACTCTGAGACACTGAGACTCTGAGACCGTGAGATTCTGAGACACTGAAATACTGAGACACTGTGACGCTGAGACACAAAGACACTGAGACACAGAGACACTGAGACTCTGAGACACAGAGACATTGAGACACTGAAAATCTGAGACTCTGAGACACTGAGACACTGAGCCTCTGAGACACTCAGACTCTGAGACACTGAGACACAGAGACACTGAGACAAAGAGACACAGAGACTCTGAGACACTGAGACACTGAGACTCTGAGGCTCTGAGACACTGAGACTCTAAGACTCTGAGACACTGAGAGACTGAGACACTGTGACTGTAAGACTCTGAGACTCTGAAACTCTGAGACTATGAGACACTGAGACTCTGAGACACTGAGACACTGAGACACTGAGACTCTGAGGCTCTGAGACACTGAGACTCTGACACACTGAGACACAGAGACACTGAGACACAGGGACAATGAGACTCTGAGACACTGAGACACTGAGTCACTGAGACTCTGAGACACTGAGACACAGAGACACGGAGACATTGAGACTCTGAAACACTGAGACACAGAGGCTCTGAGACACTGAGACACAGAGACACTGAGAGTCTGAGACACTGTGACACAGAGACACAAAGACAATGAGACACTGAGTCTCTGAGACACTGAGACACAGAAACACTGAGACGCTGCGACTCGGAGACACTGAGAAACTGGGAAACTGAGACTCTGAGACACTGAGACACAGAGACACTGAGACACAGAGACACGGAGACAATGAGACACTGAGACACTGAGATACAGAGGCACAGAGACTCTGAGATACTGAGACACTGAGACTCTAAGACAGACAGACACTGAGACTCTAAGAGTCTGAGACTCTAAGAGTCTGAGTCTCAGAGACACTGAGACTCTGAGACACTGAGACATTGAGACTCTGAAACTCTGAGACTCTGAGACACTGAGACTCTGAGACACTGAGACACTGAGACACAGAGGCACGGAGACATTGAGACTCTGAGACACTGAGACACAGAACCTCTGAGACACTGAGACACAGAGACACTGAGACTCTGAGACACTGAGACACTGAGACTCTCAGACACTGAGTCACTGAGACAAAGAGACACTGAGACTCTGAGACACTGAGACAATGAGACTCTGAGACACTGAGACACAGAGACACTGAGACTCGGAGACACTGAGGCACTGAGACCCTGAGACACTGAGAGACAGAGTACAGAGACTCTGAGACTCTGAGACACTGAGACACAGAGACACTGAGACTCTGAGACACTGAGACTCTGAGACACTGAGACACCGAGACACTGAGACTCTGAGACACTGAGACACAGAAACACTGAGACACTGAGACAGTCAGACTCTGAGACACAGAGACACTGTGACACTGAGACACAGCGACACAGAGACACTGAGACTCTGAGACACATGGACACAGAGACACTGAGACTCTGAGACACTGAGACACTGAACATAGAACATAGACACTGAGGCACTGAGAGACAGAGTACAGAGACACTGTGACTCTGAGACACTGAGACACAGAGACACTGAGACGCAGAGACACTGAAACACAGAGACTCTGAGACTCTGAGACTCTGAGACACAGAGACACAGAGACACTGAGACACAGAGACACTGAGACTCTGAGACACTGAGACTCGGAGACTCTGTGACACAGAGACACTAAGACTCTGAGACATTGAGACACAGAAACACTGAGACACAGAGACAGTGAGACTCTGAGACACAGAGACACTGTGACACAGCGACACAGAGACACTGAGACTCTGAGACACAGAGACACAGAGGCACTGAGACTCTGAGACACTGAGACACTGAGACTCTGAGACACTGAGACACTGAGACACAGAGACGGGGAGACACCGAGATACAGTGACACTGAGACACTGAGACACTGAGACTCAGAGACACAGAGACAAAGACACACAGAGACACAGAGACACTGGGATACTGAGACACTGAGACTCTGAGACACTGAGACACAGAGACACTGAGACACAGAGACAATGAGACTCTGTGCCACTGTGTACAGAGACACTGAGACACAGAGACACAAAGACGCAGAGACACTGAGATTCTGAGACACTGAGACACAGAGACACTGAGACTCTAAGACTCTGAGACACTGAGACTCTGAAACTCTGAGGCTATGAGACACTGAGACTCTGAGACACTGAGACACTGAGACTCTGAAACTCTGAGACTCTGAGACACTGAGACTCTGAGACCGTGAGATTCTGAGACACTGAAATACTGAGACACTGTGATGCTGAGACACAAAGACACTGAGACACAGAGACACTGAGACTCTGAGATACAGAGACATTGAGACACTGAAAATCTGAGACTCTGAGACACTGAGACACTGAGCCTCTGAGACACTCAGACTCTGAGACACTGAGACACAGAGACACTGAGACAAAGAGACACAGAGACTCTGAGACACTGAGACACTGAGACTCTGAGGCTCTGAGACACTGAGACTCTAAGACTCTGAGACACTGAGAGACTGAGACACTGTGACTGTAAGACTCTGAGACTCTGAAACTCTGAGACTATGAGACACTGAGACTCTGAGACACTGAGACACTGAGACACTGAGACTCTGAGGCTCTGAGACACTGAGACTCTAAGACTCTGAGACACTGAGAGACTGAGACACTGTGACTCTAAGACTCTGAGACTCTGAAACTCTGAGACTATGAGACACTGAGACTCTGAGACACTGAGACACTGAGACTGTGAAACTCAGAGACTCTGAGACACTGAGACTCTGAGACCGTGAGATTCTGAGACACTGAGATACTGAGACACTGTGACGCTGAGACTCAGAGATACTGAGACACAGAGACACTGAGACTCTGAGACACAGAGACATTGAGACACTGAAACTCTGAGACTCTGAGACACTGAGACACTGAGCCTCTAAGACACTCAGACTCTGAGACACTGAGACACAGAGACACTGAGACACAGAGACACAGAGACTCTGAGACACTGTGACTCTGAGACTCTGAAACTCTGAGACTCTGAGACACTGAGACTCTGAGACCGTGCGATTCTGAGATACTGAGATACTGAGACACTGTGACGCTGAGACTCAGAGACACTGAGACACAGAGACTCTGAGGCACTGAGACACAGAGACACTGAGATACAGAGGCACAGAGACTCTGAGATACTGAGACACTGAGACTCTAAGACAGACAGACCCTGAGACTCTAAGACTCTGAGTCTCAGAGACACTGAGACTCTGAGACACTGAGACACTGAGACACAGAGACACTGAGACTCTGAGACACTGAGACACTGAGACACTGAGACTCTCAGACACTGAGTCACTGAGACAAAGAGACACTGAGACTCTGAGACACTGAGACAATGAGACTCTGAGACACTGAGACACAGAGACACTGAGACTCGGAGACACTGAGGCACTGAGACCCTGAGACACTGAGAGACAGAGTACAGAGACACTGTGACTCTGAGACACTGAGACACAGAGACACTGAGACTCTGAGACA
The DNA here is from genome assembly GCF_965287045.1 of Carcharhinus amblyrhynchos. Taxonomy (NCBI): domain Eukaryota; kingdom Metazoa; phylum Chordata; class Chondrichthyes; order Carcharhiniformes; family Carcharhinidae; genus Carcharhinus; species Carcharhinus amblyrhynchos. Next base: position 518,358 of record NW_027649864.1, read on the forward strand.
CTGAGACTCTGAGACACTGAGACACCGAGACACTGAGACTCTGAGACACTGAGACACAGAAACACTGAGACACTGAGACAGTCAGACTCTGAGACACAGAGACACTGTGACACTGAGACACAGCGACACAGAGACACTGAGACTCTGAGACACATGGACACAGAGACACTGAGACTCTGAGACACTGAGACACTGAACATAGAACATAGACACTGAGGCACTGAGAGACAGAGTACAGAGACACTGTGACTCTGAGACACTGAGACACAGAGACACTGAGACGCAGAGACACTGAAACACAGAGACTCTGAGACTCTGAGACTCTGAGACACAGAGACACAGAGACACTGAGACACAGAGACACTGAGACTCTGAGACACTGAGACTCGGAGACTCTGTGACACAGAGACACTAAGACTCTGAGACATTGAGACACAGAAACACTGAGACACAGAGACAGTGAGACTCTGAGACACAGAGACACTGTGACACAGCGACACAGAGACACTGAGACTCTGAGACACAGAGACACAGAGGCACTGAGACTCTGAGACACTGAGACACTGAGACTCTGAGACACTGAGACACTGAGACACAGAGACGGGGAGACACCGAGATACAGTGACACTGAGACACTGAGACACTGAGACTCAGAGACACAGAGACAAAGACACACAGAGACACAGAGACACTGGGATACTGAGACACTGAGACTCTGAGACACTGAGACACAGAGACACTGAGACACAGAGACAATGAGACTCTGTGCCACTGTGTACAGAGACACTGAGACACAGAGACACAAAGACGCAGAGACACTGAGATTCTGAGACACTGAGACACAGAGACACTGAGACTCTAAGACTCTGAGACACTGAGAGATTGAGACACTGTGACTCTAAGAATCTGAGACTCTGAGACACTGAGACTCTGAGACACTGAGACACTGAGACTCTGAAACTCTGAGGCTATGAGACACTGAGACTCTGAGACACTGAGACACTGAGACTCTGAAACTCTGAGACTCTGAGACACTGAGACTCTGAGACCGTGAGATTCTGAGACACTGAAATACTGAGACACTGTGACGCTGAGACACAAAGACACAGAGACACTCAGACTCTGAGACACAGAGACATTGAGACACTGAAAATCTGAGACTCTGAGACACTGAGACACTGAGCCTCTGAGACACTCAGACTCTGAGACACTGAGACACAGAGACACTGAGACAAAGAGACACAGAGACTCTGAGACACTGAGACACTGAGACTCTGAGGCTCTGAGACACTGAGACTCTAAGACTCTGAGACACTGAGAGACTGAGACACTGTGACTGTAAGACTCTGAGACTCTGAAACTCTGAGACTATGAGACACTGAGACTCTGAGACACTGAGACACTGAGACACTGAGACTCTGAGACTCTGAGACACTGAGACTCTGAGACCGTGAGATTCTGAGACACTGAGATACTGAGACACTGTGACGCTGAGACTCAGAGATACTGAGACACAGAGACACTGAGACTCTGAGACACAGAGACATTGAGACACTGAAACTCTGAGACTCTGAGACACTGAGACACTGAGCCTCTAAGACACTCAGACTCTGAGACACTGAGACACAGAGACACTGAGACACAGAGACACAGAGACTCTGAGACACTGTGACTCTGAGACTCTGAAACTCTGAGACTCTGAGACACTGAGACACTGAGACTCTGAGACCGTGCGATTCTGAGATACTGAGATACTGAGACACTGTGACGCTGAGACTCAGAGACACTGAGACACAGAGACTCTGAGGCACTGAGACACAGAGACACTGAGATACAGAGGCACAGAGACTCTGAGATACTGAGACACTGAGACTCTAAGACAGACAGACACTGAGACTCTAAGACTCTGAGTCTCAGAGACACTGAGACTCTGAGACACTGAGACACTGAGACTCTGAGACACTGAGACACTGAGACACAGAGATGGGGAGACACCGAGATACAGTGACACTGAGACACTGAGACACTGAGACACTGAGACTCAGAGACACAGAGACAAAGACACAGAGAGACACAGAGACACTGGGATACTGAGACACTGAGACACTGAGACACAGAGACACTGAGACACAGAGACACAGAGACAATGAGACTCTGTGCCACTGTGTACAGAGACACTGAGACACAGAGACACAAAGACGCAGAGACACTGAGATTCTGAGACACTGAGACACAGAGACACTGAGACACTCAGACTCTAAGACTCTGAGACACTGAGAGATTGAGACACTGTGACTCTAAGAATCTGAGACTCTGAGACACTGAGACTCTGAGACACTGAGACACTGAGACTCTGAAACTCTGAGACTATGAGACACTGAGACTCTGAGACTCTGAGACACAGAGACACTGAGACTCTGAAACTCTGAGACTCTGAGACACTGAGACTCTGAGACCGTGAGATTCTGAGACACTGAAATACTGAGACACTGTGACGCTGAGACACAAAGACACTGAGACACAGAGACACTGAGACTCTGAGACACAGAGACATTGAGACACTGAAAATCTGAGACTCTGAGACACTGAGACACTGAGCCTCTGAGACACTCAGACTCTGAGACACTGAGACACAGAGACACTGAGACAAAGAGACACAGAGACTCTGAGACACTGAGACTCTGAGGCTCTGAGACACTGAGACTCTAAGACTCTGAGACACTGAGAGACTGAGACACTGTGACTCTAAGACTCTGAGACTCTGAAACTCTGAGACTATGAGACACTGAGACTCTTAGACACTGAGACACTGAGACACTGAGACTCTGAAACTCTGAGACTCTGAGACACTGAGACTCTGAGACCGTGAGATTCTGAGACACTGAGATACTGAGACACTGTGACGCTGAGACTCAGAGATAATGAGACACAGAGACACTGAGACTCTGAGACACAGAGACATTGAGACACTGAAACTCTGAGACTCTGAGACACTGAGACACTGAGCCTCTAAGACACTCAGACTCTGAGACACTGAGACACAGAGACACTGAGACACAGAGACACAGAGACTCTGAGACACTGTGACTCTGAGACTCTGAAACTCTGAGACTCTGAGACACTGAGACTCTGAGACCGTGCGATTCTGAGATACTGAGATACTGAGACACTGTGACGCTGAGACTCAGAGACACTGCGACACAGAGACTCTGAGGCACTGAGACACAGAGACACTGAGATACAGAGGCACAGAGACTCTGAGATACTGAGACACTGAGACTCTAAGACAGACAGACACTGAGACTCTAAGACTCTGAGTCTCAGAGACACTGAGACTCTGAGACACTGAGACACTGAGACTCTGAGACACTGAGACACTGAGACACAGAGATGGGGAGACACCGAGATACAGTGACACTGAGACACTGAGACACTGAGACACTGAGACACTGAGACTCAGAGACACAGAGACAAAGACACAGAGAGACACAGAGACACTGGGATACTGAGACACTGAGACACTGAGACACAGAGACACTGAGACACAGAGACACAGAGACAATGAGACTCTGTGCCACTGTGTACAGAGACACTGAGACACAGAGACACAAAGACGCAGAGACACTGAGATTCTGAGACACTGAGACACAGAGACACTGAGACACTGAGACTCTAAGACTCTGAGACACTGAGAGATTGAGACACTGTGACTCTAAGAATCTGAGACTCTGAGACACTGAGACTCTGAGACACTGAGACACTGAGACTCTGAAACTCTGAGGCTATGAGACACTGAGACTCTGAGACACTGAGACACTGAGACTCTGAAACTCTGAGACTCTGAGACACTGAGACTCTGAGACCGTGAGATTCTGAGACACTGAAATACTGAGACACTGTGACGCTGAGACACAAAGACACTGAGACACAGAGACACTCAGACACTGAAAATCTGAGACTCTGAGACACTGAGACACTGAGCCTCTGAGACACTCAGACTCTGAGACACTGAGACACAGAGACACTGAGACAAAGAGACACAGAGACTCTGAGACACTGAGACACTGAGACTCTGAGGCTCTGAGACACTGAGACTCTAAGACTCTGAGACACTGAGAGACTGAGACACTGTGACTGTAAGACTCTGAGACTCTGAAACTCTGAGACTATGAGACACTGAGACTCTGAGACACTGAGACACTGAGACACTGAGACTCTGAGGCTCTGAGACACTGAGACTATGAGACACTGAGACTCTGAGACACTGAGACACTGAGACTCTGAAACTCTGAGACTCTGAGACACTGAGACTCTGAGACCGTGAGATTCTGAGACACTGAGATACTGAGACACTGTGACGCTGAGACTCAGAGATACTGAGACACAGAGACACTGAGACTCTGAGACACAGAGACATTGAGACACTGAAACTCTGAGACTCTGAGACACAGAGACACTGAGCCTCTAAGACACTCAGACTCTGAGACACTGAGACACAGAGACACTGAGACACAGAGACACAGAGACTCTGAGACACTGTGACTCTGAGACTCTGAAACTCTGAGACTCTGAGACACTGAGACTCTGAGACCGTGCGATTCTGAGATACTGAGATACTGAGACACTGTGACGCTGAGACTCAGAGACACTGAGACACAGAGACTCTGAGGCACTGAGACACAGAGACACTGAGATACAGAGGCACAGAGACTCTGAGATACTGAGACACTGAGACTCTAAGACAGACAGACACTGAGACTCTAAGACTCTGAGTCTCAGAGACACTGAGACTCTGAGACACTGAGACACTGAGACTCTGAGACACCTAGACACTGAGACACAGAGATGGGGAGACACCGAGATACAGTGACACTGAGACACTGAGACACTGAGACACTGAGACTCAGAGACACAGAGACAAAGACACAGAGAGACACAGAGACACTGGGATACTGAGACACTGAGACACTGAGACACAGAGACACTGAGACACAGAGACACAGAGACAATGAGACTCTGTGCCACTGTGTACAGAGACACTGAGACACAGAGACACAAAGACGCAGAGACACTGAGATTCTGAGACACTGAGACACAGAGACACTGAGACACTCAGACTCTAAGACTCTGAGACACTGAGAGATTGAGACACTGTGACTCTAAGAATCTGAGACTCTGAGACACTGAGACTCTGAGACACTGAGACACTGAGACTCTGAAACTCTGAGACTATGAGACACTGAGACTCTGAGACTCTGAGACACAGAGACACTGAGACTCTGAAACTCTGAGACTCTGAGACACTGAGACTCTGAGACCGTGAGATTCTGAGACACTGAAATACTGAGACACTGTGACGCTGAGACACAAAGACACTGAGACACAGAGACACTGAGACTCTGAGACACTGAGACTCTGAGACACAGAGACATTGAGACACTGAAAATCTGAGACTCTGTGACACTGAGACACTGAGCCTCTGAGACACTCAGACTCTGAGACACTGAGACACAGAGACACTGAGACAAAGAGACACAGAGACTCTGAGACACTGAGACACTGAGACTCTGAGGCTCTGAGACACTGAGACTCTAAGACTCTGAGACACTGAGAGACTGAGACACTGTGACTCTAAGACTCTGAGACTCTGAAACTCTGAGACTATGAGACACTGAGACTCTGAGACACTGAGACACTGAGACACTGAGACTGTGAAACTCTGAGACTCTGAGACACTGAGACTCTGAGACCGTGAGATTCTGAGACACTGAGATACTGAGACACTGTGACGCTGAGACTCAGAGATACTGAGACACAGAGACACTGAGACTCTGAGACACAGAGACATTGAGACACTGAAACTCTGAGACTCTGAGACACTGAGACACTGAGCCTCTAAGACACTCAGACTCTGAGACACTGAGACACAGAGACACTGAGACACAGAGACACAGAGACTCTGAGACACTGTGACTCTGAGACTCTGAAACTCTGAGACTCTGAGACACTGAGACTCTGAGACCGTGCGATTCTGAGATACTGAGATACTGAGACACTGTGACGCTGAGACTCAGAGACACTGAGACACAGAGACTCTGAGGCACTGAGACACAGAGACACTGAGACACAGAGATGGGGAGACACCGAGATACAGTGACACTGAGACACTGAGACACTGAGACTCAGAGACACAGAGACAAAGACACAGGGAGACACAGAGACACTGGGATACTGAGACACTGAGACACTGAGACACAGAGACACTGAGACACAGAGACACAGAGACAATGAGACTCTGTGCCACTGTGTACAGAGACACTGAGACAAAGAGACACAAAGACGCAGAGACACTGAGATTCTGAGACACTGAGACACAGAGACACTGAGACACTGAGACTCTAAGACTCTGAGACACTGAGAGATTGAGACACTGTGACTCTAAGAATCTGAGACTCTGAGACTCTGAGACACTGAGACTCTGAGACACTGAGACACTGAGACTCTGAAACTCTGAGGCTATGAGACACTGAGACTCTGAGACACTGAGACACTGAGACTCTGAAACTCTGAGACTCTGAGACACTGAGACTCTGAGACCGTGAGATTCTGAGACACTGAAATACTGAGACACTGTGACGCTGAGACACAAAGACACTGAGACACAGAGACACTGAGACTCTGAGACACAGAGACATTGAGACACTGAAAATCTGAGACTCTGAGACACTGAGACACTGAGCCTCTGAGACACTCAGACACTGAGACACAGAGACACTGAGACAAAGAGACACAGAGACTCTGAGACACTGAGACACTGAGACTCTGAGGCTCTGAGACACTGAGACTCTAAGACTCTGAGACACTGAGAGACTGAGACACTGTGACTGTAAGACTCTGAGACTCTGAAACTCTGAGACTATGAGACACTGAGACTCTGAGACACTGAGACACTGAGACTCTGAGGCTCTGAGACACTGAGACTCTGACACACTGAGACACAGAGACACTGAGACACAGGGACAATGAGACTCTGAGACACAGAGACACGGAGACATTGAGACTCTGAAACACTGAGACACAGAGGCTCTGAGACACTGAGACACAGAGACACTGAGAGTCTGAGACACTGTGACACAGAGACACAAAGACAATGAGACACTGAGTCTCTGAGACACTGAGACACAGAAACACTGAGACGCTGCGACTCGGAGACACTGAGAAACTGGGAAACTGAGACTCTGAGACACTGAGACACAGAGACACTGAGACACAGAGACACTGGGACAGTGAGACACAGTGACACAGAAACACAGTGACACTGAGACACAGAGACACGGAGACAATGAGACACTGAGACACTGAGATACAGAGGCACAGAGGCTCTGAGATACTGAGACACTGAGACTCTAATACAGACAGACACTGAGACTCTAAGAGTCTGAGTCTCAGAGACACTGAGACGCTGAGACACTGAGACATTGAGACTCTGAAACTCTGAGACTCTGAGACACTGAGACATTGAGACTCTGAAACTCTGAGACTCTGAGACACTGAGACTCTGAGACACTGAGACTCTGAGACACTGAGACACTGAGACACAGAGGCACGGAGACATTGAGACTCTGAGACACTGAGACACAGAACCTCTGAGACACTGAGACACAGAGACACTGAGACTCTCAGACACTGAGTCACTGAGACAAAGAGACACTGAGACTCTGAGACACTGAGACAATGAGACTCTGAGACACTGAGACACAGAGACACTGAGACTCGGAGACACTGAGACACTGTGACTCTGAGACACTGAGACACAGAGACACTGAGACTCTGAGACACTGAGACTCTGAGACACTGAGACACCGAGACACTGAGACTCTGAGACACTGAGACACAGAAACACTGAGACACTGAGACAGTGAGACTCTGAGACACAGAGACACTGTGACACTGAGACACAGCGACACAGAGACACTGAGACTCTGAGACACATGGACACAGAGACACTGAGACTCTGAGACACTGAGACACTGAGGCACTGAGAGACAGAGTACAGAGACACTGTGACTCTGAGACACTGAGACACAGAGACACTGAGACGCAGAGACACTGAAACACAGAGACTCTGAGACTCTGAGACACTGAGACACAGAGACACTGAGACTCTGAAACTCTGAGGCTATGAGACACTGAGACTCTGAGACACTGAGACTCTGAAACTCTGAGACTCTGAGACACTGAGACTCTGAGACCGTGAGATTCTGAGACACTGAAATACTGAGACACTGTGACGCTGAGACACAAAGACACTGAGACACAGAGACACTGAGACTCTGAGACACAGAGACATTGAGACACAGAAAATCTGAGACTCTGAGACACTGAGACACTGAGCCTCTGAGACACTCAGACTCTGAGACACTGAGACACAGAGACACTGAGACAAAGAGACACAGAGACTCTGAGACACTGAGACACTGAGACTCTGAGGCTCTGAGACACTGAGACTCTAAGACTCTGAGACACTGAGAGACTGAGACACTGTGACTGTAAGACTCTGAGACTCTGAAACTCTGAGACTATGAGACACTGAGACTCTGAGACACTGAGACACTGAGACACTGAGACTCTGAGGCTCTGAGACACTGAGACTCTAAGACTCTGAGACACTGAGAGACTGAGACACTGTGACTCTAAGACTCTGAGACTCTGAAACTCTGAGACTATGAGACACTGAGACTCTGAGACACTGAGACACTGAGACTCTGAAACTCTGAGACTCTGAGACACTGAGACTCTGAGACCGTGAGATTCTGAGACACTGAGATACTGAGACACTGTGACGCTGAGACTCAGAGATACTGAGACACAGAGACACTGAGACTCTGAGACACAGAGACATTGAGACACTGAAACTCTGAGACTCTGAGACACTGAGACACTGAGCCTCTAAGACACTCAGACTCTGAGACACTGAGACACAGAGACACTGAGACACAGAGACACAGAGACTCTGAGACACTGTGACTCTGAGACTCTGAAACTCTGAGACTCTGAGACACTGAGACTCTGAGACCGTGCGATTCTGAGATACTGAGATACTGAGACACTGTGACGCTGAGACTCAGAGACACTGAGACACAGAGACACTGAGACTCTGAGACACAGAGACATTGAGACACTGAAAATCTGAGACTCTGAGACACTGAGACACTGAGCCTCTGAGACACTCAGACACTGAGACACAGAGACACTGAGACAAAGAGACACAGAGACTCTGAGACACTGAGACACTGAGACTCTGAGGCTCTGAGACACTGAGACTCTAAGACTCTGAGACACTGAGAGACTGAGACACTGTGACTGTAAGACTCTGAGACTCTGAAACTCTGAGACTATGAGACACTGAGACTCTGAGACACTGAGACACTGAGACTCTGAGGCTCTGAGACACTGAGACTCTGACACACTGAGACACAGAGACACTGAGACACAGGGACAATGAGACTCTGAGACACAGAGACACGGAGACATTGAGACTCTGAAACACTGAGACACAGAGGCTCTGAGACACTGAGACACAGAGACACTGAGAGTCTGAGACACTGTGACACAGAGACACAAAGACAATGAGACACTGAGTCTCTGAGACACTGAGACACAGAAACACTGAGACGCTGCGACTCGGAGACACTGAGAAACTGGGAAACTGAGACTCTGAGACACTGAGACACAGAGACACTGAGACACAGAGACACTGGGACAGTGAGACACAGTGACACAGAAACACAGTGACACTGAGACACAGAGACACGGAGACAATGAGACACTGAGACACTGAGATACAGAGGCACAGAGGCTCTGAGATACTGAGACACTGAGACTCTAATACAGACAGACACTGAGACTCTAAGAGTCTGAGTCTCAGAGACACTGAGACGCTGAGACACTGAGACATTGAGACTCTGAAACTCTGAGACTCTGAGACACTGAGACATTGAGACTCTGAAACTCTGAGACTCTGAGACACTGAGACTCTGAGACACTGAGACTCTGAGACACTGAGACACTGAGACACAGAGGCACGGAGACATTGAGACTCTGAGACACTGAGACACAGAACCTCTGAGACACTGAGACACAGAGACACTGAGACTCTCAGACACTGAGTCACTGAGACAAAGAGACACTGAGACTCTGAGACACTGAGACAATGAGACTCTGAGACACTGAGACACAGAGACACTGAGACTCGGAGACACTGAGACACTGTGACTCTGAGACACTGAGACACAGAGACACTGAGACTCTGAGACACTGAGACTCTGAGACACTGAGACACCGAGACACTGAGACTCTGAGACACTGAGACACAGAAACACTGAGACACTGAGACAGTGAGACTCTGAGACACAGAGACACTGTGACACTGAGACACAGCGACACAGAGACACTGAGACTCTGAGACACATGGACACAGAGACACTGAGACTCTGAGACACTGAGACACTGAGGCACTGAGAGACAGAGTACAGAGACACTGTGACTCTGAGACACTGAGACACAGAGACACTGAGACGCAGAGACACTGAAACACAGAGACTCTGAGACTCTGAGACACTGAGACACAGAGACACTGAGACTCTGAAACTCTGAGGCTATGAGACACTGAGACTCTGAGACACTGAGACTCTGAAACTCTGAGACTCTGAGACACTGAGACTCTGAGACCGTGAGATTCTGAGACACTGAAATACTGAGACACTGTGACGCTGAGACACAAAGACACTGAGACACAGAGACACTGAGACTCTGAGACACAGAGACATTGAGACACAGAAAATCTGAGACTCTGAGACACTGAGACACTGAGCCTCTGAGACACTCAGACTCTGAGACACTGAGACACAGAGACACTGAGACAAAGAGACACAGAGACTCTGAGACACTGAGACACTGAGACTCTGAGGCTCTGAGACACTGAGACTCTAAGACTCTGAGACACTGAGAGACTGAGACACTGTGACTGTAAGACTCTGAGACTCTGAAACTCTGAGACTATGAGACACTGAGACTCTGAGACACTGAGACACTGAGACACTGAGACTCTGAGGCTCTGAGACACTGAGACTCTAAGACTCTGAGACACTGAGAGACTGAGACACTGTGACTCTAAGACTCTGAGACTCTGAAACTCTGAGACTATGAGACACTGAGACTCTGAGACACTGAGACACTGAGACTCTGAAACTCTGAGACTCTGAGACACTGAGACTCTGAGACCGTGAGATTCTGAGACACTGAGATACTGAGACACTGTGACGCTGAGACTCAGAGATACTGAGACACAGAGACACTGAGACTCTGAGACACAGAGACATTGAGACACTGAAACTCTGAGACTCTGAGACACTGAGACACTGAGCCTCTAAGACACTCAGACTCTGAGACACTGAGACACAGAGACACTGAGACACAGAGACACAGAGACTCTGAGACACTGAGACTCTGAGACCGTGCGATTCTGAGATACTGAGATACTGAGACACTGTGATGCTGAGACTCAGAGACACTGAGACACAGAGACTCTGAGGCACTGAGACACAGAGACACTGAGATACAGAGGCACAGAGACTCTGAGATACTGAGACACTGAGACTCTAAGACAGACAGACACTGAGACTCTAAGACTCTGAGTCTCAGAGACACTGAGACTCTGAGACACTGAGACACTGAGACTCTGAGACACTGAGACACAGAGATGGGGAGACACCGAGATACAGTGACACTGAGACACTGAGACACTGAGACACTGAGACTCAGAGACACAGAGACAAAGACACAGAGAGACACAGAGACACTGGGATACTGAGACACTGAGACACTGAGACACAGAGACACTGAGACACAGAGACACAGAGACAATGAGACTCTGTGCCACTGTGTACAGAGACACTGAGACACAGAGACACAAAGACGCAGAGACACTGAGATTCTGAGACACTGAGACACAGAGACACTGAGACACTGAGACTCTAAGACTCTGAGACACTGAGAGATTGAGACACTGTGACTCTAAGAATCTGAGACTCTGAGACACTGAGACTCTGAGATACTGAGACACTGAGACTCTGAAACTCTGAGACTATGAGACACTGAGACTCTGAGACTCTGAGACTCTGAGACACAGAGACACTGAGACTCTGAAACTCTGAGACTCTGAGACACTGAGACTCTGAGACCGTGAGATTCTGAGACACTGAAATACTGAGACACTGTGACGCTGAGACACAAAGACACTGAGACACAGAGACACTGAGAGTCTGAGACACAGAGACATTGAGACACTGAAAATCTGAGACTCTGAGACACTGAGACACTGAGCCTCTGAGACACTCAGACTCTGAGACACTGAGACACAGAGACACTGAGACAAAGAGACACAGAGACTCTGAGACACTGAGACACTGAGACTCTGAGGCTCTGAGACACTGAGACTCTAAGACTCTGAGACACTGAGAGACTGAGACACTGTGACTCTAAGACTCTGAGACTCTGAAACTCTGAGACTATGAGACACTGAGACACTGAGACACTGAGACACTGAGACTCTGAAACTCTGAGACTCTGAGACACTGAGACTCTGAGACCGTGAGATTCTGAGACACTGAGATACTGAGACACTGTGACGCTGAGACTCAGAGATACTGAGACACAGAGACACTGAGACTCTGAGACACAGAGACATTGAGACACTGAAACTCTGAGACTCTGAGACACTGAGACACTGAGCCTCTAAGACACTCAGACTCTGAGACACTGAGACACAGAGACACTGAGACACAGAGACACAGAGACTCTGAGACACTGTGACTCTGAGACTCTGAAACTCTGAGACTCTGAGACACTGAGACTCTGAGACCGTGCGATTCTGAGATACTGAGATACTGAGACACTGTGACGCTGAGACTCAGAGACACTGAGACACAGAGACTCTGAGGCACTGAGACACAGAGACACTGAGATACAGAGGCACAGAGACTCTGAGATACTGAGACACTGAGACTCTAAGACAGACAGACACTGAGACTCTATGACTCTGAGTCTCAGAGACACTGAGACTCTGAGACACTGAGACTCTGAGACACTGAGACACTGAGACACAGAGATGGGGAGACACCGAGATACAGTGACACTGAGACACTGAGACACTGAGACTCAGAGACACAGAGACAAAGACACAGAGAGACACAGAGACACTGGGATACTGAGACACTGAGACACTGAGACACTGAGACACAGAGACACTGAGACACAGAGACACAGAGACAATGAGACTCTGTGCCACTGTGTACAGAGACACTGAGACACAGAGACACAAAGACGCAGAGACACTGAGATTCTGAGACACTGAGACACAGAGACACTGAGACACTGAGACTCTAAGACTCTGAGACACTGAGAGATTGAGACACTGTGACTCTAAGAATCTGAGACTCTGAGACACTGAGACTCTGAGACACTGAGACACTGAGACTCTGAAACTCTGAGGCTATGAGACACTGAGACTCTGAGACACTGAGACACTGAGACTCTGAAACTCTGAGACTCTGAGACACTGAGACTCTGAGACCGTGAGATTCTGAGACACTGAAATACTGAGACACTGTGACGCTGAGACACAAAGACACTGAGACACAGAGACACTGAGACTCTGAGACACAGAGACATTGAGACACTGAAAATCTGAGACTCTGAGACACTGAGACACTGAGCCTCTGAGACACTGAGACTCTGAGACACTGAGACACAGAGACACTGAGACAAAGAGACACAGAGACACAGAGACTCTGAGACACTGAGACACTGAGACTCTGAGGCTCTGAGACACTGAGGCTCGAAGACTCTCAGACACTGAGAGACTGAGACACTGTGACTGTAAGACTCTGAGACTCTGAAACTCTGAGACTATGAGACACTGAGACTCTGAGACACTGAGACACTGAGACACTGAGACACTGAGACTCTGAAACTCTGAGACTCTGAGACACTGAGACTCTGAGACCGTGAGATTCTGAGACACTGAGATACTGAGACGCTGTGACGCTGTGACGCTGAGACTCAGAGATACTGAGACACAGATACACTGAGATTCTGAGACACAGAGACATTGAGACACTGAAACTCTGAGACTCTGAGACACTGAGAGACTGAGCCTCTAAGACACTCAGACTCTGAGACACTTAGACACAGAGACACTGAGACACAGAGACACAGAGACTCTGAGACACTGTGACTCTGAGACTCTGAAACTCTGAGACTCTGAGACACTGAGACTCTGAGACACTGAGACACTGAGACACAGAGGCACGGAGACATTGAGACTCTGAGACACTGAGACACTGAGACTCTGAGGCTCTGAGACACTAAGGCTCGAAGACTCGGAGACACTGAGAGACTGAGACACTGTGACTCTAAGACTCTGAGACTCTGAAACTCTGAGACTATGAGACACTGAGACTCTGAGACACTGAGACACTGAGACACTGAGACACTGAGACTCTGAAACTCTGAGACTCTGAGACACTGAGACTCTGAGACCGTGAGATTCTGAGACACTGAGATACTGAGACGCTGTGACGCTGTGACGTTGAGACTCAGAGATACTGAGACACAGATACACTGAGACTCTGAGACACAGAGACATTGAGACACTGAAACTCTGAGACTCTGAGACACTGAGAGACTGAGCCTCTAAGACACTCAGACTCTGAGACACTGAGACACAGAGACACTGAGACACAGAGACACAGAGACTCTGAGACACTGTGACTCTGAGACTCTGAAACTCTGAGACTCTGAGACACTGAGACTCTGAGACACGGAGACACTGAGACACAGAGGCACGGAGACATTGAGACTCTGAGACACTGAGACACTGAGACTCTGAGGCTATGAGACACTAAGGCTCGAAGACTCGGAGACACTGAGAGACTGAGACACTGTGACTCTAAGACTCTGAGACTCTGAAACTCTGAGACTATGAGACACTGAGACTCTGAGACACTGAGACACTGAGACACTGAGACTCTGAAATTCTGAGACTCTGAGACACTGAGACTCTGAGACCGTGAGATTCTGAGACACTGAGATACTGAGACGCTGTGACGCTGTGACGCTGAGACTCAGAGATACTGAGACACAGATACACTGAGACTCTGAGACACAGAGACATTGAGACACTGAAACTCTGAGACTCTGAGACACTGAGAGACTGAGCCTCTAAGACACTCAGACTCTGAGACACTGAGACACAGAGACACTGAGACACAGAGACACAGAGACTCTGAGACACTGTGACTGTGAGACTCTGAAACTCTGAGACTCTGAGACACTGAGACTCTGAGACACTGAGACACTGAGACACAGAGTCACGGAGACATTGAGACTCTGAGACACTGAGACTCAGAACCTCTGAGACACTGAGACACAGAGACACTGAGTCACTGAGACAAAGAGACACTGAGACTCTGAGACACTGAGACAATGAGACTCTGAGACACTGAGACACAGAGACACAGAGACACTGAGACTCGGAGACACTGAGACACTGAGACCCTGAGACACTGAGAGACAGAGACACTGAGACACCGAGACACTGAGTCTCTGAGACACTGAGACACAGAAACACTGAGACACTGAGACAGTGAGACTCTGAGACACAGAGACGGGGAGACACAGAGGTACAGTGACACTGAGACACTGAGACACTGAGACACAGAGACACAGAGACAAAGACACACAGAGACACTGAGACTCCGGGGTACTGAGACACTGAGACTCTGAGACACTGAGACTCTGAGACACAGGGACACAGAGACACTGAGAGTCTGAGACACTGAGACTCTAAGACACTGAGACACTGAGACTCTGAGACACTGAGACACAGAGACGCGGAGACACAGAGATACAGTGACACTGAGACACTAAGACACAGAGACACTGAGACACAGAGACACAGAGACAAAGACACACAGAGACACTGAGACACTGGGATACTGAGACACTGAGACTCTGAGACACTCAGACACACAGACACTGAGACACTGAGACACAGAGACAATGAGACTCTGTGCCACTGAGTACAGAGACACTGAGACACAGAGACACAAAGACGCAGAGACACTGACACTCTGAGACACTGAGACACAAAGACACAGAGACACTGAGACTCTGAGACCCTGCGACTCTGAGACACTGAAACACAGAGACACAGAGACACTGAGACACTGAGACACTGAGACTCTGAGACACTGAGGCACAGAGACACTGAGACTCTGAGACTCTGAGGCACTGAGACACAGAGACACTGAGATTCTGAGACACTGAGACTCTGAGACACAGAGACACTGAGATTCTGAGACACTGAGACTCAGAGACACTGAGACACAGAGACACTGAGACTCTGAGACACAGAGACACAGAAACACTGAGACACTGAGACAGTGAGACTGTGAGACACAGAGACACTGTGACACAGCGACACAGAGACACTGAGACTCTGAGACACAGTGACACAGAGACACTGAGACACAGAGACACTGAGACACTGAGACACTGAGAGTCTGAGACACTGAGACACAGACACAGAGACGGGGAGACACAGAGATACAGTGACACTGAGACACTGAGACACTGAGACACAGAGACACAGAAACAAAGACACACAGAGACACTGAGACTCCGGGGTACTGAGACACTGAGACTCTGAGACACTGAGACACAGAGACACTGAGACACAGAGACACTGAGACCCTGAGACCCTGAGACACTGAGAGACAGAGTACAGAGACACTGTGACTCTGAGACACTGAGACACTGAGACTGAGACACTGAGACACAGAGACACTGAGACACAGGGACAATGAGACTCTGAGCCACTGAGACACTGAGTCACTGAGACTCTGAGACAGTGAGACACAGAGACACGGAGACACAGAGACACAGAGACACTGAGACTCTGAGACTCTGAGACTCTGAGACACAGAGACACTGAGACACAGAGACACTGAGACTCTGAGACACTGAGACTCGGAGACTCTGTTACACTGAGACACAGAGACACTGAGACACTGAGACTCTGAGGCACTGAGACACAGAGACAGTGAGATTCTGAGACACTGAGACTCAGAGACACTGAGACACAGAGACACTAAGACTCTGAGACACTGAGACACAGAAACACTGAGACACAGAGACAGTGAGACTCTGAGACACAGAGACACTGTGACACAGCGACACAGAGACACTGAGACTCTGAGACACAGAGACACAGAGGCACTGAGACTCTGAGACACTGTGACACTGAGTCTCTAAGAAACTGAAACACAGAGACACGGAGACACTGAGAGACTGAGACACTGAGAAACAGAGAATCTGAGACTCTGAGACACAGAGACACAGAGACACAGAGACAGTGAGACACTGAGACACAGAGACACTGAGATCCCTGAGACACTGAGACACTGAGACTCTGAGACTCTGAGACACAGAGACACTGAGACAAAGAGAATCAGAGACACAGGGACACAGAGACACTGAGACTCAGAAACACTGAGAAACTGAGACTCTGAGATACTGTGACACTGAGACTCAGAGACTCTGAGACACTGAGACTCTGAGTCTCTGAGACACAGAGACACTGAGACACTGAGACAAAGAGACTCTGAGACACAGAGACAATGAGACTCTGAGACACGGAGACACAGAGACACAGAGACACTGAGACTCTGAGACACAGAGACACAGAGACACTGAGACTCTGAGACACTGAGACACAGAGACACGGAGACATTGAGACTCTGAGACACTGAGACACAGAGACACAGAGAATCAGAGACACTGAGACTCTGAGACACTGAGACTCTGAGACTTTGAGACACTGAGACACAGAGACACTGAGACACTGAGACTCTATGACACTGCGACTCTGAGACTCTGAGACACTGAGACACAGAGACACTGAGAATCTGAGACACTGAGACACAGAGACACTGAGACACAGAGTAACAGAGACACTGAGACTCTGAGACACTGAGACACAGGGACAGTGTGACACTGAGACACAGAGACACAGAGACACTGGGACTCTGAGACACTGAGACACAGAGACACTGAGATTCTGAGACACTGAGACCCAGAGACACTGAGACGCTGAGACACTGAGACACTGAGACTCTGAAACACTGAGAAACAGAAAATCTGAGACTCTGAGACACAGAGACGCAGAGACACAGAAACACTGACCCTCTGTGACACTAAGACGCTGAGAAACAGAGACACAGAGACAGTGAGACACTGAGACACTGAGCCACTGAGACACAGAGACACTGAGACTCTGGGACACTGAGACACTGAGAATTGAGTCACTGAGACTCTGAGACTCTGAGACACTGAGACACAGAGACACTAAGACACTGAGATTCTGAGATACTGAGACACTGAGACTCTGAGACACTGAGACTCTGAGACACAGAGACACAGAGAATCTGAGACAATGAGAGACAGAGACACAGAGACTCTGTGACGCTGCTAACCTGAGACATTGAGACGCAGAGAATCAGAGACACTGAGACACTGAGAATTGAGACACTGAGACTCTGAGACACTGAGACAGTGAGATTCTGAGATTCTGAGACACTGAGACTGTGGACTCTAAGACTCTGAGACACTGAGACACTGAGACTCTGATACACTGAGACACAGAGACACTGAGACTCTGAGACTCTGAGGCACTGAGACACAGAAACACTGAGACACAGAGACACTGAGACTCTGAGACACTGAGACACTGAGACACTGAGACACTGAGAGACTGAGACTCGGACACACTGAGACACTGATACTCTGAGACACTGAGACTCTGAGCCTCTAAGACTCTGCAACTCTGAGACACTAAGGAACAGAAGTATAGAGACAAAGAGACACAGAGATATGGAGACACTGAGGCACTGAAACTCCGAGACACTGAGATACTGCGACTCTGAGACAGTCAGACACTGAGACACTCAGACTCTGCGATTCTGGGACGCTGAGACCCAGAGACACTGAGACACTGAGACTCTGAGACTCTGAGAATCTGAGACACGGTGACTCACTGAGTCTCTAAGAAACTGAAACACAGAGACACTGAGACACTGAGACACAGAGAGACTGAGACACTGAGAAACAGAGAATCTGAGACTCTGAGACACAGAGACACAGAGACAGTGAGACACTGAGAAACTGAGATCCCTGAGACACTGAGAAACTGAGATCCCTGAGACTCTGAGACACAGAGACACTGAGACAAAGAGAATCAGAGACACAGAGACACAGAGACACTGAGACTCAGAAACACTGAGAAACTGAGACTCTGAGATACTGTGACACTGAGACTCTGAGACTCTGAGACACTGAGACTCTGAGTCTCTGAGACACTGAGACACAGAGACACGGAGATATTGAGACTCTGAGACACTGAGACACAGAGGCTCTGAGACACTGAGACACAGAGACACTGAGACTCTGAGACTTTGAGACACTGAGACACAGAGATGCTGAGACACTGAGACTCTATGACACTGCGACTCTGAGGCTCTGAGACACTGAGACACAGAGACACTGAGATTCTGAGACACTGAGACCAAAGACACTGAGACACAGGGACACTGAGACTCTGAGACACTGAGACACAGAGACACTGAGACACAGAGTAACAGAGACACTGAGACTCTGAGACACTGAGACACAGAGGCTCTGAGACACTGAGACACAGAGACACTGAGACTCTGAGACTTTGAGACACTGAGACACAGAGATGCTGAGACACTGAGACTCTATGACACTGCGACTCTGAGACTCTGAGACACTGAGACACAGAGACACTGAGATTCTGAGACACTGAGACCAAAGACACTGAGACACAGGGACACTGAGACTCTGAGACACTGAGACACAGAGACACTGAGACACAGAGTAACAGAGACACTGAGACTCTGAGACACTGAGACACAGGGACAGTGTGACACTGAGACACAGAGACACAGAGACACTGGGACTCTGAGACACTGAGACACAGAGACACTGAGATTCTGAGACACTGAGACCCAGAGACACTGAGACGCAGAGACACTGAGACTCTGAGACACTGAGACACAGAGACACTGAGACACAGAGACACAGAGACACTGAGACTCTGAAACACTGAGAAACAGAAAATCAGAGACTCTGAGACACAGAGACGCAGAGACACAGAAACACTGACCCTCTGTGACACTAAGACGCTGAGAAACAGAGACACAGAGACAGTGAGACACTGAGACACTGAGCCACTGAGACAGAGAGACACTGGGACTCTGGGACACTGAGACACTGAGAATTGAGTCACTGAGACTCTGAGACACTGAGACACAGAGACACTAAGACACTGAGATTCTGAGATACTGCGACACTGAGACTCTGAGACACTGAGACTCTGAGACACAGAGACACAGAGAATCTGAGACAATGAGAGACAGACACACAGAGACTCTGTGACGCTGCTAACCTGAGACATTGAGACACAGAGAATCAGAGACACTGAGACACTGATAATTGAGACACTGAGACTCTGAGACACTGAGACACTGAGATTCTGAGATTCTGAGATACTGAGACACTGAGACTCTGAGACTCTAAGACTCTGAGACACTGAGACTCTGAGACTCTAATACTCTGAGACACTGAGACACTGAGACTCTGAGACACTGAGACTCTGAGACACTGAGACTCTGAGACCGTGAGATTCTGAGACACTGAGACACTGAGTCTCTGAGACACTGAGACACAGAGACACGGAGACATTGAGACTCTGAGACACTGAGACACAGAGGCTCTGAGACACTGAGACACAGAGACACTGAGACTCTGAGACTTTGAGACACTGAGACACAGAGATGCTGAGACACTGATACTCTATGACACTGCGACTCTGAGACTCTGAGACACTGAGACACAGAGACACTGAGATTCTGAGACACTGAGACCAAAGACACTGAGACACAGGGACACTGAGACTCTGAGACACTGAGACACAGAGACACTGAGACACAGAGTAACAGAGACACTGAGACTCTGAGACACTGAGACACAGGGACAGTGTGACACTGAGACACAGAGACACAGAGACACTGGGACTCTGAGACACTGAGACACAGAGACACTGAGATTCTGAGACACTGAGACCCAGAGACACTGAGACGCAGAGACACTGAGACTCTGAGACACTGAGACACAGAGACACTGAGACTCTGAAACACTGAGAAACAGAAAATCAGAGACTCTGAGACACAGAGACGCAGAGACACAGAAACACTGACCCTCTGTGACACTAAGACACTGAGAAACAGAGACACAGAGACACTGAGACACTGAGACACTGAGCCACTGAGACAGAGAGACACTGGGACTCTGGGACACTGAGACACTGAGAATTGAGTCACTGAGACTCTGAGACTCTGAGACACTGAGACACAGAGACACTAAGACACTGAGATTCTGAGATACTGCGACACTGAGACTCTGAGACACTGAGACTCTGAGACACAGAGACACAGAGAATCTGAGACAATGAGAGACAGACACACAGAGACTCTGTGACGCTGCTAACCTGAGACATTGAGACACAGAGAATCAGAGACACTGAGACACTGATAATTGAGACACTGAGACTCTGAGACACTGAGACACTGAGATTCTGAGATTCTGAGATACTGAGACACTGAGACTCTGAGACTCTAAGACTCTGAGACACTGAGACTCTGAGACTCTAATACTCTGAGACACTGAGACACTGAGACTCTGAGACACTGAGACTCTGAGACACTGAGACTCTGAGACCGTGAGATTCTGAGACACTGAGACACAGAGACACAGAGACTCTGAGACTCTGAGACACTGAGACGCTAAGACTCTTAGACACTGAGACTCTGAGACTCTGAGACTCTGAGACTCTGAGACACTGAGACACTGAGACTCTGAAACTCTGAGACACTGAGACACTGAGACACAGAGACACCGAGACACTGAGACTCTGATACACGATAGGAACTGCGACTCTGAGACAAAAAGGCACTGAGACACTGAGACACAGACACTGAGAAACTGAGGCACTGAGACACTGAGACACAGAGACACTGAGACCCTGAGACACTGAGACACTGAGACACTGAGACACAGAGACACTGAGAATCTGAGACACTGAGACTCTGAGACACTGAGCCTCTGAGACACTGAGACTCTGAGACATTGAGGAGCTGAGGTACAGAGCCTCTGTGACACAGAGATACGGATACATTGAGACACTGAGGCACTGAGGCACTGAGACTCTGAGACACAGAGACATTGAGACACTGAGACTCTGAGACACTGAGACTCTGAGACACTGAGTCACTGAGACTCTGAGTCTCTGAGACACTGAGACACTGAGACTCGGAGACTCTGAGACACTGAGACACTGAGGTGCAGATGTACAGAGACAAAGAGACACAGAGGTACGGAGACACTGAAACTCTGAGACTCTGAGACACTGAGAAACTGCGACTCTGAGACAGTGAGACACTGAGACACTCAGACTCTGAGACACTCAGACTCTGCGATTCTGGGGCGCTAAGTCACAGAGACACTGAGACACAGAGACACTGAGACACAGAGACACTGAGACTCTGAGACACAGAGACACTGAGACATTGAGACACAGAGACACTGAGACACTGAGACACTGAGACACAGAGGCACAGAGAGACTGAGACACTGAGAAACAGAGAATCTGAGATGCTGAGATGCTGAGACTCTGAGACACTGAGACACTGAAACAGTGAGACACTAAGACTCTGAGACACAGAGACACTGAGACAGTGAGACACTGAGACACAGCCACTGAGACACAGAGATACTGAGACACTGAAACTCTGAGGCACAGAAACACCGAGACTCTGAGACACTGAGGCTCTGAGACTCTAAGACTCTGAGACTCTGAAACTCTGTAACTCTGAGACTCTGAGACTCTGAGAGACAGAGACACAGAGACTGAGATTCTGAGGCACTGGCACACAGATACACTGAGACACTGAGTCTCTGAGACACTGAGACACTGAGACTCTGAGACACAGAGGCACTGAGAGACTCAGACTCTGAGACACTGAGACACAGAGACTCTGAGACACTGAGGCTCTGAGACAATGAGACACTGAGACTCTGAGACACTGAGTCACTGAGACTCTGAGACTCTGATGCACTGAGACACAGAGACTCAGAGAATCTGAGACTCAGAGAGTCACAGACAATGAGACACTGTGACTCTGAGACACTGAGACTCTGAGACACTGAGACTCTGAGACACTGAGTCACTGAGACTCTGAGTCTCTGAGACACTGAGACACTGAGACTCGGAGACTCTGAGACACTGAGACACTGAGGTGCAGATGTACAGAGACAAAGAGACACAGATTTACGGAGACACTGAAACTCTGAGACTCTGAGACACTGAGAAACTGCGACTCTGAGACAGTGAGACACTGAGACACTCAGACTCTGAGACACTCAGACTCTGCGATTCTGGGGCGCTAAGTCACAGAGACACTGAGACACAGAGACACTGAGACACAGAGACACTGAGACTCTGAGACACAGAGACACTGAGACATTGAGACACAGAGACACTGAGAAACTGAGACACTGAGACACTGAGACTCTGAGACACAGAGGCACAGAGAGACTGAGACACTGAGAAACAGAGAATCTGAGATGCTGAGATGCTGAGACTCTGAGACACTGAGACACTGAAACAGTGAGACACTAAGACTCTGAGACACAGAATCAGTGTGACACTGAGAAACTGAGACTCTGAGATACTGAGTCACTGAGACTCTGAGACTCTGAGACACTGAGACACTGAGACACTGAGACTCGGAGACTCTGAGACACTGAGACACTGAGGTGCAGATGTACAGAGACAAAGAGACACTGAGGTACGGAGACACTGAAACTCTGAGACTTTGAGACTGTGAGACACTGAGACTCTGAGACACTGTGACACTGAGACTTTAAGAAACTGAAACACATTGACACTGAGACACCGAGACACTGAGACCCTGAGACTCTGAGGCACTGAAACACTGAGACAGTGAGACTCTGAGCCACTGAGAAACTGAGACTCTGAGACACTGAGACTCTGAGATGCTGAGACTCTGAGGCACTGAGACACTGAAACTCTGAGACACTGAAACACTGATTCTCTGGGACACTGAGATACAGAGACACTGAGACTCTGAGACTCTGAGACACAGAGGCACTGAAACACTGAGACAGTGAGACTCTGAGCCACTGAGAAACTGAGACTCTGAGACACAGAGACACTGAGACATTGAGACACAGAGACACTGAGACACTGAGACACTGAAACACTGATACTCTGGGACACTGAGATACAGAGACACTGAGACACTGAGACTCTGAGACACAGAGGCACAGAGAGACGGAGACACTGAGAAACAGAGAATCTGAGATGCTGAGACTCTGAGACACTGAGACACTGAAACAGTGAGACACTAAGACTCTGAGGCACAGAATCAGTGTGACACTGAGAAACTGAGACTCTGAGATACTGAGTCACTGAGACTCTGAGACTCTGAGACTCTGAGACACAGAGACACTGAGACTGTGAGACTTTGAGACTGTGAGACACTGAGACTCTGAGACACTGTGACACTGAGACTTTAAGAAACTGAAACACATTGACACTGAGACACCGAGACACTGAGACCCTGAGACTCTGAGGCACTGAAACACTGAGACACTGAGACTCTGAGCCACTGAGAAACTGAGACTCTGAGACACTGAGACTCTGAGATGCTGAGACTCTGAGGCACTGAGACACTGAAACTCTGAGACGCTGAGATGCTGAGACACTGAGACTCTGAGACTCAGGAACTCTGAGACTCTGAGATACCGAGACACTGAGACACTGAAACTCTGAGACTCTGAGATGCTGAGACTCTGAAACACTGAGACACTGAAACTCTGAGACACTAAGACACTGAGAATCTGAGACTCTGAGAAACAGAGACACTGAGACACAGAGAATCACAGACACAGAGACACTGAGACTCTGAGACTCTGAGACACTGAGAAACTGAGGCTCTGATAACTGAGGCACTGAGACACTGAGACTCTGAGTCACTGAGACTCTGTGACTCTGTGACTCTGAGACACTGAGGCACTGAGACTCGGAGACTCTGAGACACTGAGACTCTGAGACACTGAGGTGCAGATGTACAGAGACAAAGAGACACAGAGGTATGGAGACACTGAAACTCTGAGACTCTGAGACACTGAGAAACTGCGACTCTGAGACAGTGAGACACTGAGACACTCAGACTCTGAGACACTCAGACTCTGTGTTTCTGGGGCGCTAAGTCACAGAGACACTGAGACACAGAGACACTGAGACACTGAGACACTGAGACACTGAGACACTGAGACTGTGAGACTCTGAGAAACTGAAACACAGAGACACTGAGACACAGAGACACTGAAACACTGACACTCTGAGACACCGAGATACAGAGACACCGAGACACTGAGATTCTGAGTCACAGAGACACAGAGAGGCTCAGGCACTGAGGAACAGAGAATCCGAGACGCTAAGATGCTGAGACTCTGGGACACTGAGA
Source organism: Carcharhinus amblyrhynchos (assembly GCF_965287045.1). Classification (NCBI taxonomy): domain Eukaryota; kingdom Metazoa; phylum Chordata; class Chondrichthyes; order Carcharhiniformes; family Carcharhinidae; genus Carcharhinus; species Carcharhinus amblyrhynchos. The sequence goes on from NW_027649864.1 coordinate 544,109, forward strand.
CAGTAAAACAGTGAGACACTCAGACCCTGAGTCACAGAGACACGGAGACACAGAGACAGTGGGACACTGAGACACTGAGCCACAGAGACACTGAGACTCTGTGATGCTGCTACCTTGAGACACTGAGACACAGAGAATCAGAGACACTGAGACACAGAGACACAGAGACACCGAGACTCTGAGACAGTGAGAATCTGAGACTCAGAGACAGTGACACACTGAGACTCTGAGCCACTGAGAGACTGAGACTCTGAGACTGTGAGTATCCGAGACACTGAGGCACAGAGACACAGAGGTTCGGAGGCACAGAGACACTGAGACGCAGAGTCACTGAGACACAGACACGCTGAGATGCAGAGACTCTGAGACACAGAGAAACAGTGACCCTGAGACGCAGAGACACTGAGAACCAGAGACGCAGAGACGGAGAGACACTGAGACCCAGAGGCGCAGAGACGGAGAGACACTGAGACCCAGAGACCCAGAGACCCAGAGACGCAGAGACACAGAGACTCAGAGACTCTGTGATGCAGAGGCATAGAGACCCTGAGACGCAGAGACGCAGAGTCCCAGAGTCGCAGAGATGCAGAGACACTGAGACGCAGAGACACCGAGACTGGGAGACGCATAGGTGCAGAGACTCAGAGACTCTGAGACGCAGAGAAACTGAGACCCAGAGGCACAGAGACGTAGAGACACTGAGACACAGAGACACTGAGAACCAGATACGCAGAGAAACAGAGACTCTGAGATGAAGAGACGCAGAGACGTTGAGAAGCAGGGACACAGAGACGCAGGGACACTGAGACGCAGAGACACTGAGAACCAGAGACGCAGAGACCCTGAGAAGCAGAGACACAGAGACCCTGAGACGCAGAGACACTGAGACCCAGAGACGCAGAAGCTCTGAGACGCAGAGACTCTGAGACGCAGAGACACAGAGACGCTGAGACCCAGAGACGCAGATATGCAGAAACGCAGAGACCCTGAGACGCAGAGACTCAGAGAGGCAGAGTCTCTGAGACGCAGAGACTCTGAGACGCAGAGACCCTGAGACGCAGAGACACTGAGTCCCAGAGTCGCAGAGATGCAGAGACACTGAGACCGGGAGACGCATAGGCGCAGAGACTCAGAGACTCTGAGACGCAGTGACGCAGAGACGCAATGATCCTGAGACGCAGAGACACTGTGACCCAGAGACCCTCAGACACAGAGACGCTGAGGCGCAGAGACGCAGAGACACTCAGACGCAGAGAAGCAGAGACTCTGAGACCCAGAGACGCGAGAATCTGAGCTGCAGAGACGCAGAGACCCTGCGACGCCGAGACACTGAGACCCAGAGATGCAGAGACGCAGAGACCCTGAGACGCAGAGTCACTGAGAACCAGAGACGCTGAGACACTGAGACGCAGAGACACAGAGACGCAGAGACACTGTGACCCAGAGACACTGAGACCCAGAGATGCAGAGACGATGAGAGACTGAGACGCAGAGACTCTGATACGCTGAGACGCTGTGACCCAGAGAGGCAGAGACACTGAGACACTGAGATGCAAAGACATTGAGACGCAGAGGCGCTGAGACGCAGAGACTCTGAGACGCAGAGACACAGAGGCGCAGAGATACTGAGACCCAGAGACGCAGAGACTCTGAGACGCAGAGACACAGAGGCGCAGAGATACTGAGACCCAGAGAAGCAGAGACTCTGACGCGCAGAGACGCTGAGACACTGAGACCCAGAGACTCTGAGACCCAAAGACGCAGAGACGCACAGAGGCAGAGAGTATGAGACGCAGAAACTCTGAGATGCAGAGACGCTGAGACCCAGAGACGCAGAGACACTGAGACGCAGAGACACTGAGACGCAGAGAAGCAGAGACCCTGAAATGCAGAAACGCAGAGACGCAGGGACGCAGAGAACCTGAGACGCAGAGAACTG